>NC_143478.1:31724876-32041751 GCF_027475165.1 Benincasa hispida
TGAAATCGTTAGGTTAAATTTTAGTTTTATTTTGGATTATAAACATGTATTGGCTTGAAATTTTGAATTTGTTTATAAATTTATGAGTTGATTTTCATCTAGTTTCTTGGATCAAGGTTTAATGTCAATTTCATGAATTTTCTGTTTTCAATTGATTCTTACAATTCAAAATTATGTTTTTCTTTGAATATGTTTAAATTCCCAAGCATGATTATTGAGGCTGACTTTCACGCTTTATCGTGCATGTTCATGCTAATAAGTAGCAATACCGATGAAATATTTGATGGCTATTCCTAGGATGTCTAATTGCTAGGTTCAAAGAGTAATTTTTTTAATTGAACATGGTTGTCCTGACAGTTAATCGACATAATTGAATCTTAAATCATAATGCATGTGTTTTTAGTTCTATATGGTTACTATTGAACCCAATAGAATTTAAAAGCATGTAGATTAGTTAGGGTATGACCTTTCTGACCTTCATTAATAATTGGGATGCTTTCTCGGTTAGATTCATGCTAGTTGTCCGTCTTTGTAGAAGCTAGTTAGATCAAATCGAGCAAGTAGTTATGCATGCATAATTCGAACGCATAGTCAACTGACAGAAAATGATGATCGAAATTACATTGAATGTCTATCTTGATCTGAAAATCGGATGAATCAATTCTTGTTTACATTTATCCCTTGCAATTTATTTTCCTGCATGTTTTCAAATTAATCAAAACCCAAAACCCCGTTTTACAATTTTTCCATAGTCAAATTTAACTTAAGAGAGAATTATTTTTGTGCCTCTCTATGGTTCAACCCCGTACTTACCATTGTTGCTACGTTTGTTTTTGTAGTAATAGGAGTAGTTCGGTAGTATAAATTTTCTTTTGACCAGGCCTTGAGCTTATTAATGACGTAAGTTTTTTATCTATCAAAATGGCGTCGTTGCCGGCGAGGCACACCAATCAATCTCATTTAGTTAAAATTAACTGTTAACTTTAAAAACTCAAAAATATTTTTCTCTTCTTGTGTCTACTTGTTTTTCTCATGGCAGACGATTTGAACATCTATTATGCGCTTCAAGTGAAGTATGTGGCCCATCGTAGAGCATAAGAGGTAAATGATTTTAATGAGCTTAAAAGTAAAATATCCGAACTAACCTCTATTGTTCAAGTTTTGGCTACTAAGTAGATTCAGGTTTCACGTATTGAGCGTGAATATTATCCTCCTTGGGAGATGCCTAGCTAACCTCCATTATCGATGCAATCTTCTTCTACCAATATAGGTATTTCTTTAGAAGATTTGATTAGGGAACTTTCTAAACGCTCTAGTGAGTTTGTTTAGGAATGTCCCTATAGTTATCAAGAACCCTCGAGTCTCTAGTGGATAGCTTCTATCCCAGACACGAAGCTAGAACTAAGTTTCAAAATCTGTGTGACTTTTTCGCTCAGATTACTGAATTAGTTGTGAGACTTAAAGAGCCTTGGGAAGAACCATCTTCGGAGAGTGCTGAGCTGAGCAATGGAGAGACTCACATCGATGATCCCATAGAGCAGTTGGTTCCTCGAATTTCTGATCAAGGTAAGACGTTGGATTCCTTAATTTGTGAACTTACTAATGGTTTTTCATAGTGTAAGTAGGAGTCTATTGAGTTTCACCTAGAGACTCAAGCCTCTATGCCAGTTGAGGTTTCTTTGACCCTTCATCTTGCACATTCTGTAATGACCTTGGAGAATCATTCAGAGCTCTCCATCGTCTGTGACACCAAGGCTAACCTTAATGAGGAATTTCTTTGGACTGATGACGATGATGATGTTTATCTTCTACCGTGTCAAAAGCTTAGTGAGGTTAAGTATGAGTTTGAGTTTTACTTCGAGGAGTCTCAAATAAAAGAGTTAGAGGCTTCCAAGTATTCTTCCAAGCTCTCCATCGTCTGGTATTTCTTTTTTTTAATATTACCCAACATTACCTTACAAGTCAATTGAGTAGTTGAGTCAGAGTCTTTATTTTCTGAAGAGTCAGTCCAAAGAGTTAGAGGCTTCCAAGCATTCTTTCTTTTTCATTTTTTAGAAAAAAATTTAAAATTTAAAATTCGACCTATCTGGTTATTTTCAAAATATGGGAACCCTTATGGCCTTACTAGGCCATATCGACTCATCCAATAAAGGACGAGAGAAATATGAGAATTTTTTTGTACCTTGACAAGGGACAAATCACGTCGAGAAACCAACGTTAAAAATTTGCACATCCTAAAGGCAATCAAGTGCAAATTTTCTTTTTCTTTTAATTTTCTATTTTTTTTCCTTTTTAAGATAGTTTTTAAAATTAGTTTTAAAATTTTAGGTTAGTCTTTCATTTTTAGTTTAAGTAGGGTAATTAAAAAAAATTAGGGTACAACGTCGCAACGCTCCGAGGCAGAACTGCATAGCGTCAAAGGGCATTCGTTTCATCTTCTTCTTTCAATTTCTAGCGTTTTCTGTCAAATTTCTTCCTATTCCTTTATGATTCTTCACTTAAAAACACAAATTTCTTGTTGATTATCCTTCGATTTCATAAAATCTTCAAGTTTTTTCCACTATTCATCCTTAAATTTGTGGGTTTCATACCCAATTCGAATTCTAGGGCTTTTTTATGCAATCTTTGGGATTTCTTCAAACTTGAGGTAAATTTGAGCTTTTCATTGTATATTTCTTCTATAGATTTACTAAATATGTTGAAAATCTCCTAGATTGAGTGGATCTAAGCTTAATTTGAATTGTATTGAAAAGTTGGTTGATGATATTTTTGTTGAAATTGAAATAAATCTTGGGATTTTTTTTTTGTGTGCAAGTGAAATTGATCTAAATTGTCATATATTCTGTGTGGGTTAGGTAGATTTTGGAGGATTTGTCGGATTTTTCCTAGGTTAGAATCGATTTTGTGAGCTTTTCCAATTAGATAAACTTTCATGGGTCCTAGGAGAGAAGGCGGGAGGGATGATGCTAGTTCTAATTGGGATGGATGTATGCCTGAGCCTATTTTCGAATATCCTAGGTTTAGTTCCCAAGGGGCTATGGATAGATATCATTTTGTAATTTCCTCTAGGAAACTAGTCTTTGAGAGAGCCTTAACCTTAAAGGCCGATTTGAAACTAGTCCCTGAGAGAGCCTTAACCTTAGAGGCCGATTTGAAACTAGTCCCTGAGAGAGCCTTAACCTTAGAGACCAATTTCTATCCCCATATCTCTGCTGAGATACATCAGAGAGGGTGGGAAGCCTTGGCTAACTGTCCTAGCGAGGTGGTTGTTCCTATTGTTAGGCAGTTTTATGCCAATATAGATGAGGATAGGGATTTTTTGTTAGTTAGAGGCATTATACTTCCTTTTTCATCCCTACGTATCAATGAGGTATATGGGCTGACCAACTTTATGACAAGTACTGTAGATTCTGCTCCCAGTAGTTCCCTGAGCAGGACGTTATAAAAGCTTTATGTGGACCTAAGGTAGAATGGGTTCAGTTAAGAGGCATTGTAGTTAGGTTTAAGGGGATGGAGATGTCCGTCTTCGGTTAGATTTGGCATGTATTTGTATGTTCCAGATTGATGCTAGTACTACGCCTCACCGATGTTACAAAGGATCGGGCCAAAGTCTTATATTGTCTAGTTTAGAGGATGTCCGCTAATGCGGGACTGGTCATTAGAGCCTTGATCCACCATTGTAGACGTAGTTCCACCGTGGTAGCTTTGGACACTCGAGCTTGATTACTGAGCTCTGTCGGTGGTCTGGGTGGAGATCCCTGACGACGATGAGAGGATGGGACGTCGGGCACCCATTTGCAGATCGCCAGTTGCTACATTTTGAGGGCGTGAAGTGGAGGAGCTAGACAAGGACGATCAGGAGGATGAGAACATTCTCACAGCAGAGGAGTTTCCTCGTGCTAATCCCTAAGATCAATATGATGTAAGACATTACTCGTCGTGCTATGTGCATGGAGAGGATAGTGAACTACATTTATAAGCAAAACCATCTTTACTACGCTAGCATAGGTTTCTAGAGCAATCTTCAGAGGGAGCTGGACTCATCAGATTTCGATTGAGGCTAACCTGCACTTCTTTTTATGCCCTCGGCAGTGTTTTTCTTTCCTTTCTTTATTTTTGTAGTTTGTAGTTTTTCTTTCTTTTAGTTTTTGCTAACTTCATTTTTGTTTTGTAGGCTTCTTTTGCTTTTGTTTTTCTTTTATTTTTGCTTCAACAGAAAAGCCAAAGCGAAGAGAAGAAGCCCAACCACCACCGTCTTGTGTGCATTTTCAGGGGAGGTTTTTTCTTCCCTTGAAGTTGAGGGTGGGGTACTGTTGGGTAGCTTTTATTTTAGCTTGGGGTCCTTGAGCGTTGTGCTTGGACTATGCTTTGTGTGCTTTGATTGCCTTGTTTTCTCTACTGCTCTGTTATTTTTATGATGGTTTATGATGCACTTTTCTTGTGATAGAATTTGCATGAAAGAACATTGAGAAAGCATGATCATGATTTTAGCCCAATTTTTTAAAAAAAAATTCTTGTCTTTCATGCATCTTTAAGTCATTGTTTTGCGAAATTAAAGTCTTGCATGCTTAGAATTGAGTTATCTGGTTTATATTTCTATTGTCACCCCGAAAGGTCCACCTTTGACCTAAGAGTAACCACACTTGTTGTAGAGCAAAACTAGACAAAAGGGATAAAACATGGCCTATTGTGAATATAAGAAAAAACGAACAAAAATAAAGAAGAAAATTATTTGAAAAAAAATTGAATAAAAAAATGAGGCAATAGCTGTCTTGCCTATAGAAATATTGTGTGTGTGTGTGTGTGTGCATGGATAAAGATGAATAAAGCTACCTCCACTGTGTCTAGTTAAGGCCCCGTGAGAAAAGAGTGGATAGGTTCCCAGCGGTTGGGTGTGAAAGCTAGCCCTCTAGGTAAAATAAATGTCCTTTATGTTTTGTGTATGTGTTTAGGCACCCTTGTCTTAGTGTTGCTCTTATTTTTGCAAGTTTGGTTTGTTCAAGGTTGATAACCGAGCTAGAGTAGGGGAAAAACAAGATGAGGTTCTTATAAAACTTTTTCAGGTTATGCAAGCTTAACTAGCAAGACTATAGGCTTACTCATGCATGAATAGATTAAGAATCATTCTTGAAATTGTGCTTCATTGATTGATTGTAATTGAAATTCGTTCTTGATTACAAACTTTATTCTAATTGACTATTGAGATTGGAGTAGCAACTTTGCAACTAGAGCTAGCACATCTTTGATTGTTTTATATTATATTTGATTGTGTGTTTCTACTTTGCTCGAGACGAGCAAGAATTAAGTTGGGGGTGTTGGATAGCTCTCTAGAAGAGCTATTATTCCTAGCTTAACTCGAGCTTGTTAAGGGATTTTATGTGTTTATTATGTTATTTTGTAGATATTGAGCAATCAAAAGATAGAATCGGCCATTTTATGAGAATCAGAGTTAATTTGAAGCAAAATGGAGTTGATTTGAGCATCCGAGCTACAAGAGAGTTAAAAAGACAAAAATGCCCCTAACTCAGCATGGCAATGCTTTTAATTTGTCTAAGTCCAACGCTTGTCTTATGCTTGAAGACAAAATGTTGATATGCAGGGCATCATTGCAATGTTACCCTTAGCGTTGCTACGCTACAAAGTTTGCCCAACGCCACTGTTCCAAGGCTCACCTGACGCACGTGGCTTGATTTGTTGTGGACGATTCTTATAAATATACCCCTTCGGCTTTAGGTTATTTTATGCTGAAAATTCATGGCGGCTAAAGGGTTCTGAACTTGTAGGCTATGGAGGTTGAGGAGAGGCTTTACTATTTTCTATCTCTTTGAAGTTTTTGGTATTGTTAGGTTAGATTTTAGTTTTATTTTGGATTGTAAACATTTATTGCTTGAATTTGTTTGTGAATTTCTGAGTTAATTTTCACCTAGTTTTTTGGATCAAGGGTTTGATGTCAATTACGTGAGTTTTTTGTTTTCAATTGATTCTTGCAATTCAGAATTATGTTTTTTCTTTGAATCTCTTTAAATTTCCAAGCATGATTATTAAGGTTGACTTTCACGCTTTATCGTGCATGTGCATGCTAATAAGTAGCAATAGTAATGAGGCATTTGATGGCTATTCCTAGGATGTGTAATTGCTAGGTTCAAAGAATAATTTGGTTAATTGAACATAGTTGTCCTGACAGTTAATTAACATAATTGAATCCAAAATCACAATGCATGTGTTTTTAGTTCTATATGGCCCCTATCGAACCCAATTGAATTTAAAAGCATGTACATTAGTTAGGGTATGGCCATTCTGACCTTAATTAATAATTAGGACGCTTTCTCAGTAAGATTCATGCTAGTTGTCCACCTTTGTAGAAGCTAGTTAGATCGAATAGAGTGAGTAGTTAAGCATCCGTAATTCGAATGCATAGTCAATTGATAAAAAATGGTGATTGAAATTACATTGAATGTCTAACTTGATCTAAAAACTAGATGAACCAATTCTTGTTTACATTTATCTCTTGTAGTTTATTTTCCTGGATATTTTCAAATTAATCAAAACCCAAAATCCCGTTTTTACTGTTTTTCCACGGTCAAATTTAACTTAAGAGAGAATTAATTTTCTGCCTTTTTGTGGTTCGACCCCGTACTTACCATTGTTGCTACATTTATTTTTGTGTTAATAGGAGTAGTTCGGTAGTATAAATTTTCTTTTGATCAAATCTGGAGCTTATTAACAACGTAAGTTTCAGACATATCACTTTCACCACTGTTCTGCTCTTTTCTATAGCAAAAATACCGCTAACTTAATCTTATGATCCTCAAGACATCCTGTTACCTGGAACATTTCTCTATCTGAATAAACCATGCTTTAGCATCTGCAAGGTCAGTAGTACCATCAAATGCAGTGACATTCAGTGTTTTTATCCTCTCAATACCATACTTCTTCTAAGCATTTGTCCGTACAAATCCTACATGTTAGCTTTAGGGCTTCAATCAAACCAAGTATTTTGATGATAACAAACTCAGATTTTTTGTACTAACAATTTCAGTGTTTTAGAGTGACTATCTTGTAGAGCTCGGGAAGACGATTCCAACGCAATTTGAATTGCTCAAATCGGAGTTCAAACGAGAAAGTTATAAGCAAAAGAAAATTGGAAAGGAAATCCAACGTGGTAGTGACACGTGGCACCTTGCTAACGTGGCATCCGGCATGGCGGCTGATGTGGCACACAAACGGTCAATATTGATGACGTGGTGACCGTGGACGAATGAGATAATGACAAGTGGCGGTCACCCAGCTTCACATGCAGACGCGTGCGTGCGCCGCACATGCCTGTGGTTTCTTCACAGAATGCGACGCGTGATGCTCAATCTCCTCCCCTGTGCGGGTAGTGCTCATATCATCCGTCTATTTTTTATTTTTATTTTTATTTTCTTATTTTTCTTTAATTTCTTAATCCAATTTTCTCCAAATTCTCACCAAATTTTAGCCTTTTCAAATTTGATTTCCTTCCTAAATTTTCATCCTTCAAATCCTTTTTATTCTCCAAATCTCAATAATTCCAATCTTTCAAAACTCCTTCTCAAATCCTTTCCTTTTCTATTTTTATTTAATCTCCACCCTTCATTTGCAATCATATCCAATGGCCAAAATTTATCCCTCTCGCCTATAAATTCGACTTATTTTACTCTTCATTAACACATCAAAAAAAGCTATCAAGTCTTAAGCTCTCAATTCTCTCTACTCTCAAATTCTTGTCCTCCTTGCTCCTAAATTGGCCTAGAGTTATTTTTGTGAGTTTTTTTTCTGAGTGCTCAACTTGTGTATTTAGCCTTCAAGAGGTAATATTGTGAGGTTTTCTTTTAATTTTTGGAAATTGTATTAAGGTGTGGATACACCTTGGGTTGTGAGAAAAAGAAATTGGTTTGATCCTGAACCAGTAAAAATGATCTTGGGTTTCTCTTTAGCCTAGGAAAAAGAGGGTCGTGTGTCGATTTGGTCCTCATCTGCAAGAAGATCACTTAATGAAATACCCAAGAAGAAGTCTTGGAGACTGGAGTAGGCAATTTGTCGAACCACTATAATTCCCGGTAGGTAATTTGTCGAACCACTATAATTCCCGGTGTTTTCTCTTCCTCTCTCTCTTTTATTTCTTGTTTTCAAATTTTTTTGCTTCTTGTCTTAGTTATTTTTTTAATCTTTCCAAATTGCATGATTTAATTTTAGTGTGTCATTTAAATTTATCCTTTATTAAATTTTTTTAAAATTTGAAGTTACATAGCTTGCATGATTTAAGTTTTGTCTTGCAAATTTTCTTTAATCAAATTAGTGGGTTAACTTTATTGAGCATTGTTTGAAGATAAAATTATTTTTTTAAAAAAAAATTTGGTAGTCAACCCTATTCACGCCCCTCCCCCCTCTAGTGTTGCCTTTAGACCCTACAATTGGTATTAGAGCAGGTAGCTCGGTTTTCTTATTTCAAAAAAGTTTTGTATTTTTTTTCTTGATTTTACATTCTATTTTTGTTATCTTATTAAATCTAGAATTTTTCTAATTTTTGCAAAAAATTTGAAAAATTGAGTTTTAAAATCTATTTTCATTAGAAATTTTTTTCTTGAAAATTGGTTATTAAAACCTTATTTTTTTTCTCTTCTTCTTTATCTTTGAAATATTTTTTTATTAAAATCTAAATTTTAGAAAAGTATTTCTCTTTACAAAAATCTTTTTTAAAAAATTATTATATTCTCTTCCTCTTTCAAAAAACTTAATTGTTCGAGCTTATTGCAACTACTGAAATAAATGGGTATGGTGAAGGTCAATCTACCACTAGGCCACATTTGTTTGATGGAAATAATTATGCATGGTGGAAAACTAGGATGAGAACTTATTTGATTTCTATTGACTATAATCTATGAGAAATTGTTTTTAATGGTACTTTAATTCCTACTAAGATAGTTGATAATAAAGATATTCCTAAGGAAGAAAAAAAGTTTAATGATGAAGATAAAAAGAAGTTTCCTATTAATGCTAAAGCCATGAACTGTCTGTTTTGTGTTTTATGTCCTGATAAGTTTAATCGAGTCTCTGTATGTAATTTTGCTAAAGAAATTTGGGATATGCTTGAAGTAACTCATGAAGGAACTAATCAAGTTAAAGAATCAAAGATTAGTATGTTAGTTCATAATTATGAATTGTTTAAAATGGATGCAAATGAAACTATATCTGAAATGTTTACTAGGTTCATGAATGTTGTTAATACTTTGAAGGGATTAGGAAAATCTTATACCACCTCTGAAAATGTGAGAAAAAATCTTAGATCATTGCCTAAGAGTTGGGAAGCTAAGGTGACGGCGATCCAAGAAGCAAAAGACCTCTCAAAACTTCCACTGGAGGAGCTCGTTGGATCTCTCATGACATATGAGATAATCATGAAGGCCAATATGGAAAAAGATTTCAAAAGAAAAGCCTAGCATTAAAGTCCACTCAAGTTCAAGAGGAGTCTGAAACTGAAGTTGAACTAAATGATGAGAAGTTCGCTTACTTGACCAAGAAGTTCAAAAAGCATTTTAGGAAAAGGAACTTCTCAAAGAAAGTCAACAATCAAGAAGGCAAAGGAGAAAATAGCAACTAAGATACAATCATCTGTTATGAATGCAAAAATCCAGACACGTGAAGTGGGACTGTCCTCAAAGAAAAGTCATTTCAAAGAAGAGCAAGAAGGCCATGAAAGCTACTTGGGACAAAAACGATGAAAGCGAATCTGAAAGCGAGGAAGAAGTAGCAAATCTGTGCGTTATGGCTTTTGGAGATGACAACGACGACAATGATGAGGTAAGTCCTGAAAACCTTATTTTTGATGAGCTCATTGATGCATATAATGAAGTTAAAGTTGAATTTGAAAAACTAGGTTGCAAATATATGTCTCTTAGGAAGACAAATGCTAAATTAGCTCTTGAAAATAATAATTTATTAATTAAGCTAGATAATATAAACGAGAAAAATGAGACATTAGGAAATGATCTAGATTTATCTAAATCAAATTTGCATGCTTTAAAAGAAGAGTATAAATTATTAGAAAATAAAAATGAAGATATTTTAGCTACTCTTTTAAAGTTTACAAATGGGAAAAAGAATTTAGATATCATGATGGGTAAGCTACAATGCATATTTAATAAAAGTGGATTAGGTTATAAACCTCACCAAAAACAAAAGAAATTTACAAACTACTTTGTCAAAGAAGGTTCTATTATTTGTCATGCATGTGGAAAACATGATCATAAAGCTTATGCATGCAATTTAAGAAAAAACAATATTATGAATGAAAAGAGATGGATTCCTAAATTTTTGTTAGCTAACTCCCAATGACCCAAACAAATTTGGGTACCTAAGGTTACATCTTGAGAATTAATTCTCTCAGGTATGTTTGAGATCCATAAAGAATAAGTGGTACTTGGACAGTGGATGTTCAAAACATATGACTGGGGACCACACAAAATTCACATACCTAGAAAAGAAAGATGGAGGATACGTTACCTTTGGTGACAATAAAAAGGGTAAGATTGTTGGCAAAGGTAATATTAGTAACGGTTCAAATTTTCTTATTGAAAATGTTTTGTTGGTTGATGGTTTAAAGCATGATTTATTAAGTATTAGTCAATTATGTGATAAAGGATATAGGGTAATTTTTAGTGATAAAAATTGTACAATAGAAAATGCATGTGATAGAAAAGTTCTGTTTGTAGGAAATAGAGATAAAAATGTTTATACTATTGATCTATTAGATTGTCCTATAGTAGAAAATAAATGTTTATCTGCATTGCATGAAGATTCGTGGTTATGGCATAGAAGGTTACGTCATGCTAGCATGCATTTAATTTCAAATATTTCTAATAAATCCCTTGTTAGAGATCTTCCAAAATTAAACTTTGAAAAAGATAAAGTTTGTGATGCTTGTCAAATAGGTAAACAAACTAAGTCTTCTTTCAAACCAAAGAAAATGGTTTCTACTTCTAGACCTTTGCAACTGTTACATATGGACCTTTTTGGACCTACTAGAGTTGCAAGTCTAAGTGGAAAACATTATGCATTTGTTATAGTTGATGATTTTTCGAGATTTACTTGGTTTTATTTTTATCTCATAAGGATGAAGCTTTAAAATCTTTTATTAGCTTTTCAAAAAGAATTCAAAATGAAAAAGGCTTTATGATTTCGAAAATTAGAAGTGATCATGGAGGAGAATTTGAAAATGCTTCTTTTGAAAATTTTTGTGAAGAAAATGGAATTTCTCATGATTTTTCCTCTCCAAAAACACCTCAACAAAATGGAGTTGTAGAAAGAAAAAATCGATCTTTACAAGAATTAGCTACTTCCATGTTTAATGAATATGATTTACCAAAATCTTTTTGGGCTGAAACTGTTAATACTGCATCTTATGTAATGAATTGTGTTTTAATAAGACCTGTTTTAGATAAAACTTCTTATGAGCTTTTTAATAATAAAACTTCAGATATTAGCTATTTCAAAGTCTTTGGTTGCAAATGTTTTATTTTGAAAGACAAAGGGAAACTTGGAAAGTTTGAGTCAAAAACGGACATTGGCATATTCTTAGGATATTCTACATGTAGTAAAGCATATAGAATTTTTAATAAAAGAACTCACGTATTTGAAGAGTCAATGAATAATGTTTTTGATGAAACACATGTTGCCACTAATAAAGTTTATGCTAGTGATGAATTAGAAATACCTGTTGAAGATCTTAGTATTAAAGATAGGGAAGCATAATCAAATGAATCTCAGAAAGAGCCAGAAAAATCCCTCCCTCAGGATTGAAGATTCTCCACTCACCATCCTCAGGAGTTAATAATAGGTGATGTATCTCAAGGGGTAAGAACTCGCTCTTCTTTAAATGCCTTAAATAATGTTGCTTTTGTGTCTCAAATTGAACCAAAGTCTTTTAAAGATGTTGAATCTGATGAGTTCTGGTTAATTGCTATGCAAGAAGAATTAAATCAATTTGAAAGAAATAATGTGTGGGAACTAGTCCCGTGTCTTGGTGATCATCCTGTTATAGGTACTAAATGGATATTTAGAAATAAAATTGATGAATCTGGTAATATTGTTAGAAATAAAGCTAGACTAGTTGCTCAAGACTATAGTCAATAAGAAGGAATAGATTATGAGGAAACATTTGCTTCTGTTGCTAGATTAGAATCTATTCGCATGCTGCTTGCATTTGCATCTCATAAGAATTTTACTTATTTCAAATGGATGTAAAAAGTTCTTTCTTAAATGGTTTCATAATGGAGGAAGTGTATGTTGAACAACCTCCTGGTTTTGAAAGCTTTGATAATCCAAATCATGTTTTTAAATTAAATAAAGCACTTTATGGTCTTAAACAAGCTCCTAGAGCTTAGTATGACCGTTTGAGTAAATTTTTGCTAGAAAATGGTTTTAAAAAGGGACTTATTAATACTACTCTTTTTATCAAAATTAAAGATAATGATGTTTTATTAGTGCAAATCTATGTTTATGATATATATTTGGTGCTACTAACTCTTCTCTTTGTGAAGAATTTTCTAAGTGTATGCATAGTGAGTTTGAAATGAGCATGATGGGAGAACTTAAATTCTTCCTTGAGCTTCAAATTAAACAAATTGAAGATGGAATCTTCATAAATCAAGAAAAGTACACAAGGGATCTACTCAAAAGATTTAAGTTTGATAATGCAAAAAAAGCAAAGACCCCGATGAGTACCACTACAAAGCTTGATAAGGATGAAAAAGGTAAGAATGTAGATATTAAAGCTTATAGAGGTATGATCGGATCCTTGCTTTACTTAACTGCGAGTAGGCCTGATATTATGTTTAGTGTATGCATGTGTGCTAGATTTCAATCATGTCCTAAAGAATCGCACTTGCATGCTGTAAAAAGAATTTTTAAATATTTGCTTGGTACCATTGATTTAGGCTTATGGTATCCTAAAAAATGCATCTTTAGATTTGATTGCATATTCTGATGCTGATTTTGCTAGTAGTCTAACTGATAGAAAAAGTACAAGTGGAACATGTCATTTTCTAGGCAGTTCTTTAGTATCTTGGTATGGTAAAAACCAAAATTCTGTTGCATTATCTACCACTGAGGCTGAATATATTGTTATTGCTAGTTATTGTTCTCGAGTTTTATGGATGAAACAAACGTTGCGTGATTTTGGTTTAAATTTTGAACTACCAATCTTTTGTGATAATACTAGTTCAATTAATTTAACTAAAAATCCCATTCAACATTCTAGAACAAAGCGTATAGATATTAGACATTATTTTCTTCGAGAGCATGTGCAAAATAAGAATATTGTCATTAATTATGTTATATTGAGAACCAGGTAGCAGATATTCTTACAAAGACATTAAATGAAGAAGCCTTTTGTAAAAATAAATTTGCACTTGGTATTATTAGAATTGCCTAATTATGTTTGATAGGGGGAGCATTATTCATATTTCTATGAATTTATGTGTTATAATTTATTGAGGGGAGCATTATTTGTATGATTAAGGGGGAGAAAAATTACTTTTATATCTTTTTGTTGATAACAAAAGGGGGAGAAGTATTTTTGGTATTATGGTGGTTTGTCGTCATAAAAAAGGGGGAGATTCTTAGTTTTAGGGCTTCAATCAAACCAAGTATTTTGATGATAACAAACTCAGATTTTTTATACTAACATTTTCAGTATTTCAGAGTCACTATCTTGTAGAGCACGGAAAGACGATTCCAACGCAATTTGAATCGCTCAAATTGGAGTTCAAACGAGAAAGTTATAAGCAAAAGAAGATTAGAGAGGAAATCCAACGTGACAGTGACACGTGGCACCTTGCTGACATGGCACACAAACGGTCAATATTGATGATGTGGCAGCTGACGTGACGCTCCAACCGGTCACTTTTTGCTGATGTGGCACATGATGTGGCAGTGACGTGGCGACCGTGGACGAATGAGATAATGACAAGTGGTAGTCATCCAACTTCACGCGCGGACGCGATTGTGGGCCGCACGTGCCTGTTTCTTCACAGAATGCGGCGCGTGACGCTCAATCTCCTCCTCTGTGTACGTGGTGCTCATATCATCCGGCTATTTTTTATTTTCATTATTATTTTCTTATTTTCCTTTAATTTCTTGATCCAATTTTCTCCAAATTCTCATCAAATTTTAGCCTTTTCAAATTTAATTTCCTTCCTAAATTTTCATCCTTCAAATAATTTTTATTCTCCAAATCTCAATAATTCCAATCTTTCAAAACTCCTTTTCAAATCCTTTCCTTTTCTATTTTTATTCAATCTCCACCCTTCATTTGCAATCATATCCAATGGCCAAAATTTATCCCACTCGCCTATAAATTCGACTTGATTTTACTCTTCATTGACACACCAAAAAAAGCTATCAAGTCTTAAGCTCTCAATTTTCTCTACTCTCAAATTCTTGTTCTCCTTGCTCCTAAATTGGCCTAGAGTTATTTTTGTGAGTTTTTTTTTTCTAAGAGCTCAACTTGTGTATTTAGCCTTCAAGAGGTAATATTGTGAGGTTTTCTTTAAATTTTTGGGAATTGTATTAAGGTGTGGGTATACCGTGGGTTGTGAGAAAAAGAAATTGGTTTGATCCTGAACCAGTAAAAAGGATCTTGGGTTTCTCTTTAGCCTAGGAAAAAGAGGGTTGTGTGTTGGTTTGGTCCTCACCTGCAAGAGGATTACTTATTGAAATACCCAAGGAGTCTTGGAGAGTGGAGTAGGCAATTTGCCCCCTTACTTCCTATTCTCTCTTAAAGCTTTAATTCCCGGTGTTTTCTCTTCCTCTCTCTCTTTTATTTCTTGTTTTCAAATTTTTTTGCTTCTTGTCTTAGTTATTTTTTTAATCTTTCCAAATTGCATGATTTAATTTTTAGTGTGTCATTTAAATTTATCCTTGATTAAATTGTCTTTAAATTTGAAGTTCTCATAGCTTACATGATTTAAGTTTTGTCTTGCATAAATTTTCTTTAATCAAATTAGTGGGTTAACTTTATTGAGCATTATTTGAAGATAAAATTATTTTAAAAAAAATTGGTAGTCAACCCTATTCACCCCCTTCTAGTGTTGTTTTTAGATCCTACACTACACTAGCTGCCAGCCTCTAGAAAATCCTATCAATGACTCTGTCTCCATCTGATGATCAGCTCTAACCTGAGGGGTACTAGACTCTCCATCAGATGTAGCTTCTTGTATTATTAGTTCTCTAACTGGATCTTGATCCCTTCATACTAGGAGACCTTTGGTAAAGTCACGATCCCCTTCAACCATCTGTCGATTTAGTCCGTCATCTCCTCGGTGCATGCTCCCTATAAAATATACATTATTAGGTTCATAACAACATTTACATGCCCATAGTCTAATGCATGACTCTATTCCCAAAATCTTGTACTCTGATACCAACTTGTCATATCCCCTCCCAAATTCTCACTTAACCCAAGAGAGCATGTGAAGATAGTTGTTGACAACCCTCTTATAACAACTACTGTCCAACTTGTTTCTATGAATTTGTATCCTTAGCACCTGTTGACCTGATAGCAGTTAAAAATCTTATAGTAATTACATACATAATGTCATCTATCACTTAACTATACAGGTGCTACCGTTTAGAATATTCACATCCTTTTACATCACAGTCATCCAGATAACAAACATTTATATGTAGAGCTTTTGACTCCAAAATTCTACCCTAAATCCCAAGATGGGTATAGACAAAGTTAGGGTTTAAAACATGACAAGTGGACCACCTAAACTCCAAGTTACTGGAGAATTTTGATAGTGACTAACTGGCAGATCTACTTGCCTTTGGGACGTTGATCGCTACCTGAGGAGAGAAAACATTTACAAGAATGAGCTTAAAATGCCCAGTGAATGACTATTTAAATTAAAACAGGCTTTCATACATAAATAACATAAACATGCTTTTCATAAAACATTTACAATAATCATTTTCAAGGTTAGTTAATAAAACTGGAAAAATGAAATTATACCATAATTAACCTTGAAATAAAACTCATTATCATTCCTGTAAAGCATCTCTACTCTTCTGCCTAAACATATGGGAGAGTCATTTTTCTCAATCCTTAATAACCTAGTTGAGAGAGAGCCCTTTTGCTCGATCTCATTAATGTCGATGGCATGAGTCATATGTACACGTAGAACTAGATTGGGTCCTAACCACTATTAGGATCAGTGTCCTAATTATCCTAATAGTCTCGTCGTTTATAAACATTCTGTAAACATATTATTATTAATAAAATAAATGTTATTTTATAAGCATTTACTCATCCAATAAACTAAGATCGTGGTTATTTTATGTAACTTAAGCATGTATGTGGAGACATACAAGTGGATATGCCTTATCCTTGTGACACTACAGACACCGTCCACTTTATAGATGTTACAAGTGTTGTAAAGTGTTACAAATGGTCAGATCCTGACCATTCATGTGGTGACATGCGAGCAGGGTTATCCTATACAAAGAGTTTGTATAAGACCGGACCACGAGATGATTAGTCTCTTTATATAACACCGTTGATAATTGAGACTTACATTTCACTAGGATGACCATAGGTGACATGACCTTAATCCTGAGTGAGTTAGGAACTCTTACTCATAAGGGAAGTCCTTTAATTTATATGGGTAAAAGTGGCTAGATTGCAAATTCAATAAGCCTACCATTTTGGGGATTCGTCTGATTGAGGAGTTGGGAACTCAGCTACACAAGATGGAATTCACTTCTTCCCGTAGCAGGAGTAAGTAGATAAATTGCTCCATTAAGGGGCTGATTCCGGGTATTGAACATAGTGGCCACACCCTCTCTTAGGAAGAGAGGATCCAGTCATGGTAGGACTATGACTTATTGTTCATTAGAGGAATCAGTGGTACTTAAGGAGTTAGATATAACTACAAGGGTAAAATAGTAAATTGGCCTAGCTGTACTTATGAACGATTCGTGAAGAGTCATCGCACTGTTGACTGGTTATATCTAATGGACATAGAAATATATCTGTAGTACGAAGAGTGCAATTGTTGGTCTTTAGTGGAATGACCAACAGTTAATGGATGGTGGATCTCGTGATTAAAGAGTTTAGTCAGTTATTCACGTACCGTTGGAGCTTCAAGCTACAGGTCCATAAGATCCCCTTGGTAGCTCAATGGATTCAAGTTGAGAATCAGATTTTGGGTTAATTTGCAATGTTCAAATTAACAAGAGAAAATTTAATTATATGTGATATAATTAAATTAATTAAATTAATTTGATATAATTAAATTAATTAAATTATATATGATATAATCGATATGATGTATTAGATACATTAATTGGGGAAATTAATATAAATATGATTTATATTAAATACCGTAATATAAAAAAAGGACTATGGTTTATATGTTTCATATGATGAAATATTAAAACTATAGGTTATAAAATATAATATGATAAGTTGGTTATCATATTTATTTATAATATATTAATTATATGATAATTATCCTTTTTTCTTTAAAAACCGAATTGAGTGAGGTTTTTAAAATAGTTATGGTAATTGTGAGATAAAAGGAAAATGGTTTTCCAAAAATAAAGTTGATAACTCATTTGGATTGATCTCACAGAAAAGGTTATCGAGTAAAATAGTTTTACTAAACGATAGCATAGAGAGACTACACAATTGAGTTTCGAGTTTACTATACGATAGTTACTCGATTACTCGTTGCTACACGATTGAATAGTAAGTCTATACGATAAGCTTCTTCGTACTAAACGATCGAGTATCTAGTCTATATGATAGACTTCATACATCTCCCACTTACTCGATTGTCTACTCGATCGTCTACCTCCTACTTTCCTCTATCCAAAGTCACACAGAGCCCACAACTCCAAGATTCTCACACCGAAAATACCAAGGTAACTCTCATGGTTGTGTTTTAGATCCGTTCGAGGTTCAAGGATCAAGTTGAACTCGATTGTGATCGAGGTTCATCTAGGCGATCATTGAGATCAAGTTCTGATCATTGCGTTTGTGTTCGTGTTGTTGAACGAGTTGCTGAACGATCAAGGGATACTTGAAGAAAGGTTCTTCAAAGGTTTGCATACTTTATCCCTTGTTCATTCTTTTAAAGAAGCATGTTGTGATTTGTAGTTGATGCATAATTGTTTCGTTTAGACTGTAATTGTTCAAGTTCTTTAACAATGAAATTTGGAACGACCCATTTCCACTCACTTGTTCTCTATGTTTAGATTTCCTTCAACCACCATAGCATACCTTCGGTGTCAAGGATCCCTAAAATTCTAAAATCTAGGTACCTTACCATACCTTCAATACCAACATTGGAGTAGCGCTTATATTAATAGGAAAGCTCACTTATTGGTTTGGCTGAAGGCACTATATATGGGGTGACGTGGTGGTTAATCCTTAAACTCAGGAGGCGGTAGGAAGATTAACAAGAAATAGAACTTCGAAAGCTTGGTTTCGGCAATCTACATGAGAAAATTTAGTGAAATCAGTGCCATTTGAAAACTGGGAGAATCAGGGCCCGAGATGAGGATTAGAAGCTCCAGGCCAAACCATAAGGAATTTTTGGCTGAAATTTTGAGATAAGAGAGTTAATCAATTTTAAACAAGTTTGTAGAAGAAAATTTCGTTCAGGATTTTGAGTTATGAATGTTTGAAGTTGAAACAGAGAGTCTGTGCAGAAGCAGACAGCTGCTTGGGAAGAATAAGCAAACAACTCACCGTGAAGAGCGAGATGAGGAGGATGAGGGTCTCGCTTAGGATGATAATCTCGCTGATTTTGTGATGAGGATCTCGCTCAAGAAGAAAATCTCGCTAGAAATTGGGCTGAATCTCGTTGGTATGGTGAGTATCGCTAGGTTGAAGTTTGTTAAAGAAATGCTTGATCTCGCTCATGAAGATCTCGCTCATAAGGATGAATTTACTCATAATGGTTGTCTCGCTATCAATGTGGTTTTGTTGAAGAAAGTTCTATTAGTAAATGAACTATTTGAGGTATTCTGCTAAGAATTCTAAGGAATTTAATCGGGAATTATGTCCTTTCAGGCCAAGAAGATCTAGGAGAGGCATATAAACCGTTAAGAGCCCCGAGAGTTATGAGTGACTATGTGATGATTTAATGTTTTAATGATTTAGAAACTATGATTTCTTTGAAGTTATTTCTCATGCTAAATGTTTAAATTAAGTGCCAAGCAACTTATGTTTGAAGCTATTTCTCATGCTAAGTAAAGCATGATTTCCATAGAAATTGAAATATGTTATCTTGTCCAAATACTTTCAGCATGTTTTAGTAACTCCTTTTTTTATGAAGAACTAGTATGATGGATGAACTAGTATGATGATTTGAGCACTAAGCCTTAGTTTTCAGCTAAATACTTATAACTAGTTATACAACGGATAGTAAAAGACAATGAGAAGGTATCCTAAGGATACTGAAGGATAATGAGAAGGTATCCTAAGGATACTGAAGGACAATGAGAAAGTATCCTAGATAAGTACCTAAGGTATGACGGTACTCAGTTATGAGCATGTGCACGTAAGTAATACAACATCGAGGGATTGAGCAAGGTTATTCTCATGCTAAATTTTATGTGATTCCAAGTAACTTATTTCTATGATTGGAAAGCATGATCAACACATGATGTTACTAATGTATGAGTTTTCCAAGTATGTTTTCCATGTCTAACGCATGCTAATGGTTTTTACAAGCTAGTTCAACACGATTTAAGCCAACTTATTTTACAAAGTATGAAGCATGCGTTAGGGTTAAAACTAAGGTTGAGTGAAGCTTGATGTACTATGTTTAAATACCTAAGAATGCCAAAGTACATGCATTGGTATTCCTAAGCATAATGAAAAGGAATACTGGAGGTAAGAAAGGTATCTGAATAAATGTACCTAAGGTGTTGACGGTACATAGAAATCTCCACGTGCACGTAGGTAGTTCTGAAGAAGAGGCCGAAGCATGGATTTCATGGCCGGTAACAGCCGTTGGGAGCTAGAACAATGTATGCTCGTTCTCAACTAGGGAATAATGATGTTTAATGGTGTTTAAGCGTACTTATCAATGTTAATGTTTAGAGGAAGTTGCTTGAGATTCCCGTCGGTATATTTAAAGAAATCGACATAGGGATCTCTCCTAGCCATAGTTCAGTATGAAGAGATCGAAGTAGAGGTCTCATTTGGCCATGGCTTGGCACTGGGAATTAGAGCGATGAATGTTCATTCTCAGCTAAGATTTAGGTTTAAGATACAATGGTTTTAAAGGTTTTATGTACACGTTTGCGTAGTATATTTTAGTTCCAGTATTATGTTTTCAAGCTTTCAGTTTAAGCATGAGATTTATGTTTTATTAAGTCACTCACTAGGCTTCTAGCTCATGTTTTAAAATATTTTCCTTTCAGGTAGTGGTCAGTTCCCAAAAGATTTTTATGCTGCTGCTCTGCCACTCAAAGAAACAGGTTGAAGGAAGCGTAATTGAATACTTGTATTAGTTAGTACACATGTGTCTGTTTAGTGACTAGTATTCTTGATGGGGCTCACTAAGTTGTAATATCCATGTATAAATAATGCTGCGAAACCCTGTAATGTAAATGTGTTAAGTTCTGAGTTAATATATATGTATTCAGGGTTTGAGCAAAATTTAACAGGTAAGATAAGATAGGCAGTAAGTGCCAGCAAAAGGGTTGGTAATTGCTGCAGTCACCATTCCATCCAGGTTAGGAGGGTAATCTGGTGTAGGGTATGACATTATACGAGGTATAAACATTTAAAACATACTACAAATATATTAACAGAGCACTTATGTGAATTAATCATACTTCATAAATTCCATATCACCACATAGTGCCTTGTAAATATTAAGTATAAATCATAAGCATAAGCTTACTAAAATTGCATGCTAAATTCTCATAAGGAATCTTATTCATTTGAAAACATGGGTCATGCGACCAACATATGAATAAAGCATGCATTGTAGAAATCATGGTTTTAAAATAGCATGTTGAATTGGTTATGCATTGAAATTCATATGCAAAATTGATCATTAGAAAACATTTATCAAAACTTGTCACTCACTGTCTTAAGCTACTTTTCCAAGGGTTTGTAAGTCTCTCCTATTTCTATCTATCCTGATATAAGGAAATGTCCCTTGCTCATTATAATTAGCTCCATTTTGAGTTTACCACGTAAACTTGATTTCACCGCATACTAATAATTTCATCACACCATAACTAAGTTCATCGCATCTTAACCCATCTCATCGCACTATCTACACCTAGCCATTTTACCTCATAACTTGGCTGAATGATGGCAACTCTCGCTCACGGGTGCTTAGGAAGTCATGAAGACATACCTTTGTGCCTATGCGATGAATGTCTACCACCTATGGTCGTGTAAATCTTTGTGAATTGCCTATGCACTTCGTCGCATACTTTGTCCAGTCAGCTGCTTGCTTATCCCTTGAATGCAATTGCCCGCTTGTACATCCATAATATTATTTCAAATTTCAATATTCTAAATTCCAGCCATAAACTAGCTAGATTTCCTTTAATGAATTTGTTCAAAGACATCTTAACTCTCTTACCTTACAATTTGAGCATCAACTTCCTTTTGATTGATTGGAAATCCTCAACTCTGTATCAAGCTTGACAAAGAGTTCTTCAACACCTTTTGAGCTTTAGATGGCAACAACACTTCCTCATAGGCATAGGAAAAGTTTGGCAAAACAATCCCCTTCTTTTCAACTGCTATTTATATATGGGCCAGCATGAATCATCTAACTTAATTAAATGCCACCTAGCATGCTAATCCTCAATTAACATTTCTAAGATTGCCATCTAACCCACTTACTAGTTGATTAAGCTATGTTGATGTGTGTTGTTATGCGATGAAATAATGGTAAAGAATGCGATGGTGGGAAATGCGTTCTGCATGCAAGTTTTCTCAACAAGATCCAAATATAAATCCCACTGAGTTGCCTGGTAAGCCCAAGGTCGAAAACAGGGACTAAGAAAAACAGTATGCGATGGTAATTTTAGATCACTTTGCGGTAACAAATAACTCAAGGGGTTGGTTGGTTTGTTGTTTACAGTATAAAGCGTATACGACAGAGTTGAGAAAAGAGTTAATAATACGAATGATGCGATGAGTATGTGGGGGAATGGGTTGAGAAGAGGTTTAGCTAACACTTCATAGGATTGCGTTCATGTTATGCGATCATGCTACATACATACAATAGCAAATCATCTCTCAATGCAAATGCTACAACTTCTAGTTTTAGAACGCATGCGATGTATGCGATGATGTCTATAGGACTTACATCTAAGCCTCTATTCTTGTCTATACGATGACGAATGACACACACATATACAAGGCGACCGCATACTACCATAACCTATCTCTAGGCATGCAATGCATGTTGGCAAATAGAGTTTATCTCTAAGTCTCTATCTCCTGCTTATGCAGATCTAATCTTGCTCTCTCGAGTCTAGATTCTAACCTAGCTCTCTCAAGTCTTAGGTTCGTTCTTTAGACTCTCTCTCGAGTAGCTCTAAAGGGTGATGGGCGCAATATAAGACAAGATGATCGCATGCAATGAAGATCCTAGGTCATGTTAGCTATGTACTTCTCAACCCATTCGACAGCTTTAACTACTCATGTGTATTTTAAAGAGAGTGAACAAATGTAGAAATGCAAGTTCCATTCTATATATATATATATATATAATCAAAGTACAGAATGACAATGCGAAATAAGAATAAAGAGCCTGGTAGCAATTTCTTGCTTCCTAAGGCTTTTACATTGTTCTTCTCTACTCTGCTCAAAAGATATTCTTGCTCTCGCAAGAGTCGGCCCTCTCTTTATTTTTCCACGCTCCCTGGCACTCTCTCGAGCTGACCAGGACGATCTTCCAGTGTCTTTTCCCTTCTCTCGCTTCCGCCTTCTAAATATAAGAAAACTAAAAACAAGGCTAACTATCGTCTATATGGTGAACTCTAAAACTGGGCGAACTCCTTCAGTGAAGGTGGCCTTCAGTATTTATAGAGCTTCAAGGTGAAAAGCTTTTTTCTTTCTTATGATTGCACTGATGGGATAGCATTAATTCTCTGTCTGATGCGCCAAATAATTGTCACCAAAAAGTTGAATGTACTTTCTACAATATGTCGTTAACAGCTTGTCAATTTAATTCGGAATCAACCGTCATCAGCTTTCTATCCCATCGTGATTTATTAAGCTTTCACTCAGATATACCCACCTTGATCTGCCGACTCTATATGGTTACATTCTTGAGCATATTTTCGCGAGCGCAAATGATCGCATAGCCTTGCGTTGCAATCTCTTAATGCACTCGAACGTTAATTTCTTTGGATCGCATTCCCGCCTTGCGCCAACGCATTTTCTACACAAAATACATAAGTTAACTGTTTTAATGCAATGGACACATACGATCGCAATATTGTGAACCTAATGCTTTTGGACGTAATATTGTATATTTTTACCATTGCAATCCTGCATTATTTTATAACTTTGCACTGTAATAACATGCATTCCTACCCGTTATCAACTTTCCAGATTAACTTCATCGCTTGGGCTTGCGGCCACTTAAGCCTTTTCCTGGTCATTGCATACTTCTATTCATCATCGCATCCTTTAAACGACATCTTCATCACATTGGTCCATGACCTCCTCTTTTGCCAACATCTAAGCCATTTGATCGGTATTACTTTGCGACCCTTTTAACACATGCTTTCACATCCTCTTGAAGTGCTTGCTTAGGCAACTTGGCCACTCACACACTGTCTACATTTATTCTCACCAATCTCATATAGGATTGGTCACATATACCTCTTTTCCAGCCTTAACCCACTCTTTCTCATACAAGAGCCAACTTACTCTCTCTTATGGCCTTCACCATACCTCAAAACCCTTACTTAGCTATAATGTCCCATTCTTGGACTTCTAGCCGCATAGCTTAACACGACTTCATCGCATCGAGCTCTCTATTAATTTTTTTCTTTAACTGTCAATTCCTCTCCATCTTACATGAGAGCCTTATTTTCTAACACTTAGAATATTTTTCCTCATTTAACCCTTACATACCTACACAATAAGCCTTTCCTGAAGGGATCGAAACTCATAGTGGAAGCATTTTGTGAGAATTCCTTGCATCCCGCAATTCAAATTTTACATAAACAAATTTAGTATACTAAAACATAATATAAACATGTAATATAGCATGCTTTAGGGAAAAATATTAGAACCATTCTTACCTTTGTAGATTCTCGAGCTTCACGAACAATCCTCTCGAAGTTCCAACGAATAGCTCCTCCAACGATCTTGATCACGAATGATTTCTTAAATAATCTCGAACACTTCCATGAGAGTAACCTCATTATTCTCTAAGATTTCAATAGAAGGATAGGTGGTATCCGACTATTGGTGAAGGAAGAGGAGAAAAGGCTTTTGGAGAGTAGAGAGGATTTTCCTTGTGGCTTGAGGAAAATTTTTTACAATAACACTTGTGTGTTATTTATTGTGTATTGTCAGTGTTAGTTTCAGTGTCTCCCAAAGGGGTCAAAGAGTTGTTTTTATATAGAAAGGGTCAAGCCTTTTTCCCAATCCTTTTTCTATTTCCTTTTTCTACAATTAATTAATTAAAAAACAATTTAATTAATTGGTAATTAATTAGCCCAATTAATTGAATAACACTTATTTAATTAATTAGCATAATTAAATCATATTTATTTAACTTAATTTGTACATTAATTAAATAACTATTTATACATTAAATCTAATTTAAAGTATATATATTTAATTATCATAAACATCGTATGTATATGTGCAATACCTCTCTATTAATTAATTCTTTGTGAATCTAATTCACTTGAATAAATCAATTAAATATTATTGAAATATTACTTTCCAGTTTAATTTGAATTATAGATCATATCCATAATCAATTATATATTAATCACATTAATATATGGTTTCCTTAAATTAATTTAAACAATTCAAATCATCGCTCTTAAATATCTTGGAGCTAACAAGGGGACCTGGTGGACCTATTGATTAGAAGTTTCAACGATATAAGATTAATTGGCTAAACTCATTAACCAAGTTAATCAATATTTGTTAACTGTGAATATACTCCACTAAAGACCCACAGCTACACTCTTCTCACTACAAATATATTTTTGTATCCACAGATATAGACCACTAATACCAAGTTAGTCCTTCATGAGTGTTCGTAACTCCAACTAGGTCAAATTATCATTTTACCCTTAGGTTACCCATGATTCCTTAAGTACCAGTGTTCTCAAATGAACAACCTGTTTATGGTCCAAGCAATAAATAGAAACTCTCTTGGGTCAATGAGAGTATAGGGCCCTTTGTTCAAGTCTCGGAGATACCACTTAAGGGAACACTCATCTACTTACCCTTAAGACGGGAAGGAGTAAATTCCATCTTGTATTATTATGTTTCTAGCTCCCCACTCGGTCTTATCCTCAAAATGGTAGGCATATTGGGTCGGCAAACTCGTCAACCTCACCCATACAAATCAAAGGACAATCCTTCGTGAACAAGAGTTCATAATATACTCAAGATTAAGACTAAGTTGTTGAGGTTATCCTATTGAAATAGAACGTAACAGTGTTACATCTAGTGGTTACTATTTCGCGGTCTAGTCTTATGCAAACTCATTGCATAGGATACCACACTCGCATGTTAACTACACAAACGCATTAGATCATTGTGTTTGTATCAAATACAAAGTGGGTCCTATTCATAGTGTTATAGGGATAAGGTTCTATACAATAGACCCTTCAGGCTGTATCTGGAATATTGGATTTAGGGTTATTAAAATAAAAATAGAAAAACATCGCAAACAATAACATTTATTGATTTAACATCTATAACTCTTTATTGATGACGGTGAATTAATAACGTTACTATCTACGAGTTTTAGGGCATCAAACCCAACATTTTCTACATTGCTACTAATAACATCAATAGTACATACTTACAAGAGCTTAAATACATTATAAGGAGGACTTAAACATAATTAACTAGTAAAACAAGTTTAGGGGTTTACACTAGATAACCATGGGCTACAAGTTTAGACCACTAGAATCGCAAGACAGCTACAAACTCATGAAGAAAAAGAACAACCTCATGAAGATAATTCACTTCACAAACATACATACTACAACAATGTGGCTAACCCTAAAAAAGAAACAAAATAGCAATATATTCTTTGAGCGAAAAGAATCTTCTGTAAAAAGCAATAAGGGAAGTGACGTCGCAAATTTATACTAGTTAAAGAAAGATATTTTCAAACGAAACCCGCCTATCAAGAAATAAGATGCATGACACAAGGTTAACATTTTTCCTAAGAAATGATAGCCAACCAAAATGCAGTAACACCTCAAAAACTTTAGGGTAACTATAATGGATAGCATTTTTAGGGATAATAACGAAGTATATAACAACATTTTAAAAAAATTGTAAATATAGTAAAATTCAGCGATAATCTTCTATCACTAATAGACTCTTAATAGCGATATGGTCTATCACTGATAGATTCCTACCAGCGATATGGTCTATCACTAATAGATTATCTAGATTTTATCATATTTGTAATTTTTTTTTTACAATATGCTATATTTGTTAATACTTTGGGTCTGATTGTTATATTTATAACTATCCCAAAACTTTAAACCTTATGAAATCGTTATAAGTGAAATTCTATTACAAAACAAAATGAATTTTATAATGGTTTCATAAGTTTGGATCCATGTTTCAAATTCTTAGGGCCTCTAGATAATCGTTAGGTTTTAGTTTTAAACTTTTTAAAATTAAGCCTCTAATTAAATACGAAACACAATTCTTGGTGACATAACAAAGAGCTAAATACTAATTACTCCACTCCAAAACAACTATTTTCTTGATGAAGAAATGGAAACAAAAGCAAGAGATTAGAGGCTATCATTTGAATGAAATAAACTTCTATTAAAAAATGTATAAATATGAACAATCTTAAAAGAGGTCTTTTTTCACTATCTCAATACTCACCAGCTTTTCCTCACTCTAGTTTGTTTCACTTTTTAGCTTTTCTTTCCTTCCTTCTTTTTTCTTTTTTTAACTTCCAAATTGAAACATAACTCCCATTTATAGGCGTAAGATCCATGAGCCCAAGTATAAAGATCATTCTAGGTCCTTCTTGAATTCTAAAATGACCTAAATATTTTTATGACTCTCTTTATTTAAAGAAATTTTCTAGAACTTGTTGGATCTTACAGAAATGCGAAGATGTTCCAAAACATTTTTTTAGATACTTATTTATAATCTTTTTAGGTAAATTTAGATATGTCTAATAATTACACTCAAGTTTACATAGATACTTCATGAAGATTCAAGAATAGTTAGCATTCGTACTTTAACATTATCTCCTGCTTCTGCCTAGTTTACCCTTCAGATTTAAATCCATTAAAATTAAGTGAATAAAATAATATAGTTTTAAAGCAATCAAATAATATAGTGAAAACAATATCAATTATTATCTTTAATTTACTGAGACAAGTTTATAATTAATGTGTACTGTTCGCATTATTTATGGCCTAACAAAAGATAAATTGTCATCCAATTAATTGCACAAGTAGAATTATAAATTTATGGTAGAAGGTCCAAATTAATTAACACATTGATAACCTCTAATTAACTTCTCTTCCATCCACTTCCATACCATTTAATATTACTCACTTCTTTTTAAAGTTCTAGGTTGCCTGTCAATTGCATGATCACTAAATTATGATATTATCTTTAATATGTATTAATTTCATTGATTTTATGAGCATTATGTTGATTTTTCATACATGGTAATGTACCCTAATTCTCACATTTGTATATTTCTTCGAGGTCAAAATTTTTAAGTGTTTAGGTTGAGATAAATTAAAACATGCATAGACCACTTAAAATTAATTGTTTAAGATATTTTATCTCTATCGTGGGACGTGAATATAGTGATAGAAATGGGATTGATAAGATGAATATATTATTAAAGGATATTCTCGTAGCATAATATTTAGTGTATCGTATGGTATATTAATTTTTATACATTTCAATTTCATCACATACATAAAAAAAAAAAATAAACTAAAAGATTTTTCAAAAAAATAAAAGGAATTTGGCCATTTGAAATGCACCCAAGTTTTTTCTGTTAAAAAAATCTTCTTTGAGAAGGGACTTTACTCAGAATAATAATAATTATTATTATAATAAAAGGACGATTACCAACTGGAGAATTCAATGAGTGACCCAAAAAGATAAAATCAACTAACTTCCTATCTTTGCAAGATTGACCATGTTTTATTTGGAAAAAAAAAAACTAAAATAATGTTTTTTTCAATACTTATTAGAATGGCTAAATTCTTAATAAGAAATTTTACCAAAATTAATTAAAGTACTTTTAGGAGAGAGTATTAATTAATTTTTTTTAAATGTGGGTAAAAAAAAAAGATACTCCGATCCGAACGCTCTTAATTTTGAGTTCTTAAAATTAATCTACTAAAAAAAAATATAACTTTCGTTGATACGGTCAGTTAGTATGAATTTTTTTAGGGGTGTTTGATGGTAGGCTTGAGTTAGGTTGGGTGGGCTTAAAAAGTCCACTCGATGTTTGATGGTGGTAAAATTTAAAATCAATGGGTTTGAAACCCGTCATTTTATCCCCTCGTTTCACGCTCCATTTCGCAGGTCTATTCTTCAACTCCCTCTCTCTCTTTTGTCACGCGTAATTAATCACCACTCTCACTCTCTCTCTTCTCATTTTCAACTTTCTTCTGTCGTTTGGTTTCTCTTCTTCGTCTGATCTCTTCGTTCTCCCTCCTACTGGAATGGGTTGTATGTCTCTTCGTTTCTCCAGCTGGAATGGGTTGTATTTCTCTTTATCTCTTCATTCTCTACTTTGGTTCCTCCGTATATATATATATTTTATTTCTCTGTACATCTCTTCGTTTCTCTGATTTTGATTGGTTTTTTTTGGCTTCTCTGTATGTCTATTCTTTGATTTCAAACGATTTTGTTGCAGATCTAATGATATTTCGATTTTTTTTTATTTTATAGTAGATTTGGGTTTTTTTTGTTCAGATCTACTTTTTTTTTTGTGATTACCTTCCTCTATGTTGACGATTAGTGTTAAATCCGTCTAGATTTCCTCATGCATGTTTGATATTATTTTTTGATTTCAACTCCTGTTGTCCAAAGGAAAACCTTGATAATTTTTTTTTATCGATTTATGTGTTATTAGATCCGTCTCTATTCTTTCTCATGCATGTTTGATATTCTTCCTTGATGATGTTTGATGTTCTTCCTTCGTTGTTTGATTTTCTAGTTTGGGATTGTTTAATGTTCTATTTTGCGATTTTGATTTTGGACTGTCCATATCAAACCTTGATGATTTTTATCTTCCTACTATCTACTGTTCCACTTGCTTGAATGAGTTTTTTTTAATCAATTTATATGTTATTAAATATGTCTCCGTTCTTCCTCATGCATGTTTGATATTCTTCCTTGAAGATATTTGATGTTCTTTCTTTGTTGTTTGATTTTCTGATTCTAGACTATTTAGTATCCTATTTTATGATCCCGATTCTAGACTGTCCAAAGCAAACCTTTGATGATTTTTATCTTCCTACTGTCTACTGTTCCACTTACTTGAATGAGTTTTTTTTTTTAATCAATTTATATGTTATTAAATCTGTCTCTGTTCTTCCTCATGCATGTTTGATTTTCTTCCTTGCAAACCTATATAATTTTTATAATCTTCTTCTTCCTCTTACAACTACTGTCTACTGTTCTGATCTACTTCCTGACTATTTTCCATACTTTTTTATCCAGATTTTCTCTTGTCTCTTCAATATTAAATCATGTGTCCTCCCTTGCTGTTTTTCTTTTGTTTTTCCATGTAAATTCGAGGCAAATTAACTCTTGGTAGGGGATGCAGACTGTGTTATTGGAGCTTGGTGGGGGGTCAATCCACCGATGATGATTTCAAACTGTTTTTCCTTATCTTTTCAGTATGATTTATGTTTTAGTTTTATTTTCTTTCAACCTGTTTTTTGAATGAATGTATTTTTTGCTTCATTCCATTAAAATTTTTTCAGCATTCAACTGAATTTAATTTTTATACATTTTAAAATTGACTTCAACTTTGAAATTGTTGAAACTGTTTATTTGGTTTGCTTGGAGTTCGATTTGTTCCAATCAAATGGTTTTTGAAATTCTAAGGCCTTCTAATTCACATGATATATTATGTTGTATTTATGTCATTTTTTAGTTCAACCACCAAATTAATAGTGACCTGACCATTACTTAATTAATTTATTTTTTACTTGACTGTCTTTAATATGGGTTTACTTTTTGAATTTATTAAGTTAGGTTTACTTAAGTTTACCTAACCTTCCTCACTAACTGTACTTATTGTAGCTCCTCCTAAACGATAAGCATTTCTGCTATGCGATAGTGGCTTTTTCCCTCCCACTTGCTTATCCCCTACACGATTCGTGTTTCCTTCTTCCTCTACCAAATTCACCAAAGACCACCCTTTGGGTTTTCACTCCGAGAATACCCAGGGCTCTTTAGTTGTGGTGTCGTCCTCATTGCAGTCGTGAGTTCGTGGTTGTTCGTGCTGCTGCAGTCGAGCTGCTGCTGGGCGTTGGTAGATCGCTTGGAGGTTTTTCGTTGCGTTGGAGTTCCGAAGTGTGAAGACTGTCTTCAACTGGTATGGAACTCTCTCCCTTGTTGTTTATCTTCTTCGTAGCATGTCGTTAATTAAGATTTGTTTGCATAACTGTATGTATTGAATGTATAATATATATTTTAGTCACGGTGAGATCGGAGCGATCCAAACACACTTATAGAACTCTTAGATATAAGATCCTTCAAATTACAGATCTTAGATCTAGATAGCATACTCAAATTCCCAGTGCCATCAAACAGGCACAGAAAATGCACCTTGGTCGTCTTGCTTAACAGGAAGATTACCTGACAATATTATCTCTAGTTTGACCTCTTCTTCTTATTCCTTCTTCTCTTCTCAAGTACTTCAGCCTTGCTCACCTTGGGAGTCTCAACCCAAACCTTCTTATCTTTTACAGTAAGGCTTTTGCCACTAGAAGACTGTACAGATCCACTTCCTTCTTGAGTGATTCTCCCTAAACACCGGTCAACCGCTACAAATAGAAGAACGAGGGATATTAGCTTTAAAACTTAAAGATGGATCAAATCTTATACCTCGTCTTCTTGGTGGGCTAACAATCTGCTCATCAAATGTTTTAGCACCAACTTCACTTGCAACCTCCACTGGATCGTCAACAGACACCTCAGAGGTCTCCACACAATTCATAGTAAAGATGGCACTGATATTACGTACATTGGGCACTAGTTGGGAAGGAAACTTACCATACTGGGTATCCAACCTGCTGACCACATTGGCCAGCTGAGAGATCTGAGTAGTCATACTATTCATGTAAGAAGTAGAGTCTGCTAGAACTTCTCCTGGTTCTGTTGAATCTGCATGGTAGACTTTTCCAGGATTTTCATCATATCCTCCAAAGGAAAAATTGAACTATTCTGGCCTTGGAGTTCTTGGTTGCTTTAACGATTATTGTACATTGACCGCCTTGCTGATTTTCTGCATAGTTTACCTCAGCAACATGATCTTGAGTTTGAGACTTTGTAAAGAAAACCTATTTCACAAGAGTAGAAAGTTAAGAAATTTTAGCTCTAAGGTCATTTACCTTTTGTGAAGATGTGGTTGACTGAGAGATACGATCTTTGGTCCTGAACTGCTGGTTATTTTCAGCCATAGTGTAAATCAGCTCAATAGCTTAAGAGGTGGTTTTGTTCATAAGTGTTTCACCTGTAGCTGCATCGATGTTACTTTTATCCTATTGTAGTAAACCCTCATAAAAGTAGTGAATAAGGAGGTGATCTGGAGGCGCTTGAAACCTCTCCCAATACACATATAATGACTTGTCATGTCCCTGCAAGATGCTTTAAATCTCTTCTCTTATTCTGGCGGCTCGAGATGCTGAGAAAAATTTATGCCAAAACCTCTTCTTCATCTCTTTCCATGTGTTGATAAATCTCGATGGCAGATAGTATAACAAGTCCTCCGCCTCATCCTTTCAAAGAGAATGGGAAGGCTAGATGGTTGAACTACTCTTTAATTACAACATAAGGGTGCATTCCACTACACACAATGTAAAAGTCCTTCAGATGCTTGTATGCATCCTTACTTGCACGTCTAGAAAAGAAGGTAATAAGTGAATGAGACTAGATTTTAGTTCAAAATTACCTGTGGTCTCAGGATAAGTGATGTGAAGAGGTTGTTAGGTAAGGTCATGAACTGAAAGCTCCTTCAAGGTGAGTTCAACAGGCTGCACCATTATCTCTTGTTTAGACTCCTCTTTAGAATGTTCTTCTTCAAATGTGCCTTCTGCATGGATTTTTTCCTCTAAAGCTCTTCCTTCTCTAACTTCCCTTCTTCGTCTCCTTTCCTCCTTATTAGCCCTACAAAATACAACAAAAAAATTTAATACTGGGAGGATCAAGTCATACAAAGGAAGAAGAATTCAAGAATGAACAAAGAACCAAACACCCTTCAAGAAAAGAAAATACTTGGCTCTCCGGCAACGACGCCAATTTGGTCGGAGTGGATTTCATCACCCAAATATGGACTAAATAATTAACTGTATCCACCATAATAAATTACTAGTCTTTGTGGCAAGACCGGGTTGAACATAAGGAGCTCTTAAATTTCTTAATTAAAGTGATTTTAGCCTGAGGGTAACTGAAAGGGGGTTTGAAAAATGTTTATGTTGCGAAAAATTAAGATACATAAAATAAGATAAAATGAGGAAATTTAGTTTGAGAAGGCGTAGCTTGAGTTTTGATGGAATTCACCTATGTGATTCATTTGATCATAGAGTTCTTATTACTAGAGTTGTGCAATTGAATGTACCTAACTGAACTAATTAAAATAGCCAATTAATCCTACGTGATCAACTAATTAGTCCAATTTAAATTGATGAACAATATACAAATTTAGATTGACCTAATTGCATTAAGAACTATAACAAAGTTAGGTTGAACATTCAACAAGGAACAACCTTAATTCAACATTCAGTTAATTCGATCCTAGGTTGGTTAGAACAATTCTCATCTAGATGATTTGTAAGCTACCCTAACCTATTGCTTCTAATTTATTAACAAAATATTACATGTCACATACCCAATGCCGATAAAAAATAATAATTAAAACATTCTCAAGCGTCCAATGAAATAATCATAAACATTAGATAAATAGAATCAGAATGGAATATTACAAATCTCTACTTTGAAATCTCATGAATACATCAAATAGTTGAAAATCCTAACAAATACAAGCTAGAATGAGTAACTTAGCCCATAATAGTCATGGAAAACACCAAGGTAATGTCTTGATACATTCTAAAACTCAAAAGGGAAGAAAATTAGAGAGAAATAAAAGAAATAGCCAGCAGGAATCGGAAGAAGATGTCCTCTTTTGACCTAGGTGGCTGAAACAACATTTTATATTTCTAGCCGCAGTGTTGCAATGCTTTCATCGAAGCGTCGCATGTCTGAAGTCGTAGCGTCACAACACTAATGGTAGCATCGTGAGACTACCATGCATTTCCAGCTCTACCTTTTAATGTAGCATTGAAGCGTAAAGATAGGGTTACGATGCTACTGAAGACACTTTCTTTCAGCGTAGCTTAATACTTTCCAAAGGGTTGCTATGCTGGATACAGGGGCGTTTTGGTGATTTGGCCTTCAAATTCTTGGTTGATGCAATAAAACTCTAATTTGTTCCATTTTAGCTCCATTTTGCTACTAACACCCCATTCGACCTCTTAAGTGCTCGATACCTACAAAATAACAAAATAAATGCATAAAATCTTAGGACAACCCCGAATTAAGTAGCGTTAGATAGAACATTTTCAATGTTATCAATTCCCAATTCATATTCTTGGAAAACCATTTTCTATTCTTTTGCAAACCTCTCAAAAAGTTTAGAAAGTATTTCATATGTCTAATAAGCTAAGACAATGGGGAAGTCTTGTAGACAGGCGACTGATTTTGATTTAGTCTTAATAGATTTCTTAAAAAAAACTTTATTGTAAGACTACAAGACACTCTTACCATAGATAATTACTAAACTTCTCCTCATCATTCAATATCTTAACATGCTTCACATCCACACAATTATGAAGTTGTTTTAGAATCAACAAGGTTTTTAGCAAATAAAGATTGACAAGTTTTACTATTTTTCTTTCATCATTGCAGTTACTAGAAAAATAGTTAAATGCACTCTTAAGATTTTCTCAAGTGATGCTAATGTCATTTCTAAAAGATTCTTGTCAAATCTTTGAATCATTTTCTTCAGTTTCATCTAAAACATACTTAATAGGTTATTCATCACAATGTAATCTTATAATCAAACAAAAATCCCTGAACCCAAACTTTACAATGTTACCTTCAATGTTGAAAAGAAGAACATTGTTATCAGTAGAGACATATTGTCTTATAATCAAATGTGCTAGAAGTTGTAAAAGTATTTTGGATATTTTTAAACCTAGCAAATGCCCAAACGGTCATTCCTTAAAGAAAGATAGACAACTAGAATCTAAGTTCTTATTGATATGGTCTATGACTTACAGCTTTCAAAGTGGAATTCTAACTTTTTCTAGATATATAGTGAATACCTTCTTTTTTTTCACTTTTTTTTTTTTGCTTGCTAATTCTTCTAAGTTTTAAGGTTCTTTTGCCCCTATTTTTTTTGTTCGCTTTCCATAAATGTCTTTCACTTATCAATCTATTAAAATAGTAATAAACACTTCAATCAACAAACTAAACACATCAAGTTTATCAATGATAAAACTTATAACTGATAGACTTGAATTAATGAAGTCTATTAGTGGTAGAAACTTATTACTAATAGGCTCTAAAAAAAAATCCAACATGCTTCAAATCTATTAGTGATAGAAACCTATTGCTAACAGACTTTAATAAAAAGAATAACAAAAACAACAATGAAATTATGCATTTACTTACATTGCATGAAAATAAATTCAACATCCATCAAGTATATTAGTGATAGAAACTTATCACTAATAGACCCTAATCAACAAAAAAAAAAAAAAAAAGTGAAACTATGCATTTACTTACATTTCATGAAAAACAAAAAATAATTTATTCAACATTCTTGAAGCCTATGGAAGTTTTGAAGTACCTCAATAAAAAAAACAAAATACAAATTTACTTCTATCACTAATTTCAAGCCTATTGAAGTTTAAGCCTATTAAAAAACAAAAAACAAAAAACAAATAGGTTTATCGGTCAACATCCATGAATATATCAATGATAAAAACTTATCATAATAGATTCTAATCAACAACACAAAAAAAAAAAAAAAAAAAAAAAAAAACAATGAAACTATGCATTTACTTACATTTAATGAAAAACAAAAAATAAATGGTTTAGTATTCTTCAAGCCTATGAAAGTTTAAATACCCAAATCAAAAAACAAAAGAAAAATATACTTCTATCACCAATTTCAACCCTATTGAAGTTTAAGTCTATTGACAAAAAAAAAAAAAAAACAAATAGGTCTATCGGTCAACATCCATCATGTACATCGATGGTAGAAACTTATCACTAATAGACTAATCAACAACACCAAAAAACAAACAAACAAACAAACAAAACAGTAAAACTATGCATTTACTTACATTTCATGATAAACAAAAAGAAAAATGAGTCAACATGAAAGTTTAAAGTACCCCAATAAAAAAAAAAAAAAGACAAATATAATTTTATTACCAATTTCAAGCTTATTGAAGTTTAAGCCTACTTAAAAAAAAAAAAAGAAAAGAAAAGAAAAGAAACAAACAAACAAAAAATAAAAAACAAAAATTAAATAGATTTCTATCCACATTCTTTAAGCCTATTGAAATTTAAAGTACCCCAATAGAAAAAAAACAGATAGATTTCTATCATCGATTTCAAGTCTATTGAAGTTTAAGGTACCCTAAACCTATTGAAGTTAGCATATTGAAAAACAAGAAACAAAAAATAAATAGATTTCTATCACCTATAGGCCCCATTAAAAAAAAAAAAAAAACAAAAAACAACTAGATTTCTATTAAGGTTCTTTAAGCCTGTTGAAGTCTAAAAAAATAAATAACAAATAAATTTCTACCACCGTTAGGTCCCAATAAAAAAATAAGAAACAAAAAATAAATAGATTTTTATCAACATTTTTTAAGCCTATTGAAGTTCAAAGTACTCCAATAAAAAAAACAAAGACAAATAGATTTTGTCATCGATTTCATGACCATTGAAGTTTAAGGTATCCCAAGCCTATTGAAGTAGATTTCTATCACCAATAGAGACTAATCAAAAAATAAAAAACAGTAGAATAATCAACATACACATAAGTTCAATTAACTTATGCTTCACTTTCAAAATCTACAAAGTAGAGAGAAGAAATAATAAGTAGGATTACACATCAGAGCACACTAAACCAAAGGGGTTGGCAAACGATCAATGATGAGTGCACTTGAGAAATATCATTGTTGACGATGGATGTTAAAAGGAGACATTACGGTATAATTGATTGGAAGATGTTAGGGTTTTGGCAAATGTTTGAAATGAAGATAGTTGTTTGAAGAAGATCGATTAGGTTAGGATTTTTCCGAACGAAAAAAGGAAGAAATTAAATGATCATCAATCGATTGGCTAGGGATTTTGGAAAGGCTAATCATTGATGGATGCGAATCGTCGATGGATCGAAAGGTCAATTGTCGAGCAATTGGATGGATGCAGTTTGATCATAGAATCAAATTTGGGCTTATTAGTTTTCAATGGACTCTTTAGTTTTTCTGTATGGGCTGCAATCAAATTTGGCCATATTTGTTATTTTTTTTTTCTTAATGCTTCTGCAATTAGTTTGGGCCAAAATGTTATCTTTGCAAGAAACCCTTCTTTGAATATTTATTAAATAAACTTGCATATCAACATAATTTCTATCATTCTGATATAATCTCTATTCATTCATGTGTATCTCCTTTATGCATGCATCACACATCTTAAATCACCAATTAACTTAAAAGCTTAAGGTAATGGGCTATAAAGCACAGACACAGATACTGTAACACGATACAGATACAATCGGATACGACGATTCGTCAATTTCTAAAAAACTAAGATACGGATACGTCTAAGGATGCGTCGATTTATATATATATATATATATATATATATCTAAAAATGAGGATACTGATACGTTGAAGTTACATTTTTTTTCTTCAAAAAAATCTAGGATATAGATAAATTTAGCATACAAGTTAATAACAATAACATAAAATAGAATACAAACACTAAAATACAATACAAAAAAAAGTAATATCTAAGATGTTGAAGTACAATAGTTGATAAAATGCAATAGAAAAATGACTCATATTGCAAAGAAGAAGAAAAAAAGATTAGAGAGAGAAGTATGAAGATAAGCTTTTTAAATAGGTTGCCTAATTTTAGATTGGGAAAGATTAGATGAAGAAGACCCCAAACAAGTGGAAATCAATATTAAATGGAGAGGAAATAACAATGTAAGGACTTGAACACAATACCTCTCTAGACCACCTGCCTTAATAGCATCTTAAATCACCAATTGACCCAAAAGTTTAAGCTGGTGAGCAAAAATAAATTTAATTATAATATCTTACAACATAAAGTGCATGTCAAATACGCTCATTCACTCACTCATCTTTAAACTCAAAACAAAAAAAAACAAAACAAAACAAAAACAAAAACAAAAAAAACAAAACAAAAAAAAAACAAAAACAAAACAAAACAAACAAGCTAAGAAAAAAAGAGAAAGCAATAGTACATCTTCCCATATATTTGATACTATAACTTGGTTTTTATTAAGATATCACTTAGATGCATCAAAAGGCTTGTCAAGCACACACTTCTTTTATTGGATTTCAAATAAATATTCAAAAAAAGATTAATGATTAAATAATTTAATGTATCAAGCACAGATATGACACCAATTGGTCAGGATATTTTCTTGCATTGCCTACAACTTTGGCGTAACTTGATAAGCTTTTCTTGTAAGAGTGAACATATCCTATAGATCCATACAAATATCCTAGACACTTTGATAAATACAATGGAAACTTTATCTATTTTTATAATAGAATGATATTGTTTACTTTGGGCATAAACCATCATAGTTTTACTTTTGGAACCATCCAAAAGACCTCATGCCAATCAAGAATATTATGAAATGATTCACCGATATTGGTTGATTATGAGAATCTAAAGAGATAGAGGAAACCTACAAACCTATAATAGCTCAAAGAACTTATGGGGAGAGCCCAGATCAAATGACGTATGGGGAGAACCTATCTTAATGTTGGGGAGAGCCTAGCTCAGAGAAGTAGTCTAGGAGAGCTTATAGAACCTATGGAGAGAGCCTGGAGACTACTTAAAGGATCATAGGGAGAGCCTAATGGAGCTTAGAAGACCTAAGGAGAGAGCTTAATGGAAGCTCAGAGAACCCTAGGAGAGAGTGTGGTAGAGCTCAATAGAGCTTAGGTGGGCTCAAAAGACCAGTGAGAAGAGTTTGGGAGAGCTCAGAGGACCCAATAGGGGAGCCTAGTGGAGCTCAAAAAGCATAGAAGAAAGCTTAGTGGAGTTTAAGGACCCTTAGAGAGCTTATAAAACCCATGGAGAGAGCCTATAAGAGCTCCAAGACCCCTTAGAGAAAGCCTAGTGAGAAGAGAACCTATGAGGTGAGCCGAAAAACGTTCAGAGAATCCATGAGAAGAGCCTAATGGAGCTTAGAGGGTCTTAGGAGAAAGGCTAATGAGGAGAGAGGCTAAGAAAACTCATAGGAATTATAGGGAGAGCCTAGGAATGCTTAAAGGACCTATGAGAGAAGCTTAGTGGAGCTGGGAGGAGCCATGGAGAGAGTCTAGTAGAGCTTCGAGGAGAGTCTAAGAAAGCTTAGAGGACCCACGGAGAAAGCCTAGAGGGCCTAGAGGAGAGCTTAGTGGAGCTTAAAGGAGCCATGGAAAGAATCGAGTAGAGCTCAAAGAACCCATGGAGAGAGCTTAGTGGAGCTCATAGAAGCCTATGAGAGCTTAAAGAAACCATGGGAGCTCACAAGGCCCATGGGGAGAGCCTAGTGGAGCTTAGAGAACCCATGGAGAGAGCCTACAATGAACTTAAAATATTCATGGATAACTTAGAGTGAGCTTATAGAACTCATGGGGAGCTTGGAGTGAGCTCAGAGGACTCATCAAGAGAACCTAAAGTGACGTCAGGGAACTCATGAGGAACTTAGAGGAAGCTCAATGGACCCCTAGGGAGCTTAAAGGGAGCCTAAAAGTCACATGAGAGACCTTGTAGAACTCAAGACCTCTGCAAGATCTTGAAGAGGTAGAGTTTGAAATCGTCCAAACTTTCAACGGATGAGCCATAAAGGACACATTGAGAAAATGAGTAGGTGGTACACTTAAGGATCAGTTGATCAGTTATGATGATGATGAACCTACCCAACGAGTATTAACTCAACAGTTTCAAGAATTTAAAAGGGGTATTATGAGCCTGAACATTAGTTACGGTTTACTATCCCATATAAACAACCAAAACCATTGGTCAAAAGTACACTTAAAATACCCCATTATTTTCCATTGTCGAGCTACTCATAAACCTGAGACTAACTTGAGCGTCAGAGTGTGTATGGCTTGACACCATACTAACTTGAGCGCCAGAGCGTCAGTGCTCAATTTATTTTATCTTGTAGGCACTTGGACTATTTTTTCCAGTAATACTAATTAACACTTGATCCATTTCTTGACATCGGCAGAGAGAATTGTGTCCATGCTTATATACCCACGATCAATTCTTTTCCCCTAACAAATGTGGAACTTTCTTTGAACCTAACAGTCCTCCTCTTAAATAATGTACCACCTTAAATCTCCCTTTATCTGTCCATCCTGGCTGGATACGAGTGTTTGCTCTTATTAATACCCAAGAGCAAAGTCAAATAGAGCACAACCATAAATCACACGGTAGAATATACTTGGTATCAAACTCTTGCCACACCCTTAATCTCACCCCCTTGAATAAAGATATATTCCTCTATCAATTTACCTAACCTACAAGGCCTAGTATTATCCATCCAAATCCACCTAATATGGTAGAGCTCTCTACTTGCTTGCCAAATCACTACTTTTGTTTGAATTGGGTTTAAATCATGGCTATGATGTCAATTGAACAAGGACAATGAAACCTCCACCTCCAATAATGTAATATTCTCCATTTTTAAAACTTGATATGTACATGTGCACTTGTCAAATTCTAATATAGTTTAAAATGGCCAAGGTCGAGTATCACCCTCTGGATATGAAGGTATCAATTCTTTTAATTATCGAAGAGATCATTATAATTTTATTTAGGGGACCGACTTGTTATGAAGAAAAAAAAATTAATCCTAAGAAAGTAAGTAAAATGATCGAATAGGAGAAGTTTAAAAAAAATAAAAAATAAAAAATTCCTAACCTAAGAGGCCTACTTTACTTGAACTTTGTTTGTACCTAACATACTTTATTCCTCATTCACAGTGTCCATGAAAATTTTTCTAGGAGCTAATCCAATACAAGATTGATTCAAATTAAGCTATTGTTTTATTAGAAAGAAAACGCTTAAGTAAGGGGATGTATATGAGAAACATACATTAAAAAAAATGAGCAAATAAGAGTCTAAAAAAAAGTCCTAAAATGATCTTAGCTCTAATAGTAAGGCACACGAAACTTGAGATTTGAAGGGATATAATTTATTAAAAAAATCCCAACTCACAACTAAAAAAAACATCCAATAACTTCCTAGAATGATGATCATTCATTTAAACTTATAAACTAACTTTCAACCATAGTATTAACTTTTTATCTAAATATCAATATTTTCATTATTTCTACATTTTCATGATTCGATATAAGAGGTGAATCGATATTTCTACTACATCGTAAAAAAATCCACGAAACATAATAATTAAGTAACAAAATATCATTAATATAAATATAATATAAATAATATATATGTAGATTTGTTTAAAAATCATAAAATATTTATTTACTAATTTAAATTTTTTCTAATATATATATTTTTATATAAATTCTATCGATATTTTTATCAAAATTTCTGTAAAATTAAAACTTTCATATTTTCGGTAACATCCATATTTTAAACATTGGCTTCAACATATATTCATTAATAATTTATCCCAATATACAAAGCAAGTACAGCATAAAAGTATGCCACATAGTTATGAAATATAATGATGAAGCACGATGCTTCTAGCAATTAATACCACAAACCGACAAATAAAAAGCTTCAAAAATGTCCAAATAATAATAATAATAAGTAAAAGTAAGAAAAAAACTGAGATGAAAGGGAAGACAGTAGCAGTACTAAACGTGAGCCTTGGAATTTGGTATATATAATGCGATATCTACCAATATTTGCATTTCTATGTCTCTCTCTCTTTCTATGTATATGCTTATTTGTGTGTTTTCGTGCAAATAAAGCTGCAACCATTGTTAGAAAATTGACCATTCATATAAATGCCCTTATCAAAGTCATCCTTACTTTCCCTTTAATTTTCTCAAACCGTTAAATGAGGGCATCTGAAAACGACGATCACTCAACCCTACCCTTCATGTTTAGGCCGGCTGCATCCTAAACCCTAGCCCTAAACTCTGAAACCCTTTTTCCTTTAATGGGATTGTGAACCCACCCCCTTTGTTTGCGTGGATTGGGCAATACTATGTATTTATGTTGTTTCTCATCCACATGCAAACACACCCCACCAACCTTTTCTTTTCAATTTCAGATCAAAAGAAAACGAAACCTAAAAAATAAGGCCCTCCCTTCTTCATATTTTCAATCTTTGCATGCCCTATTTGGGTTCGTAACCTTTTGCTCTGCTTTTTAACTACAGAAATTGTACTTTTTCGGATATGGGAATTGGGAATCACCCCAACAAAAACATGTTTTCTTTTTTTCCTTTTTTTTTTTTTTTTTTTTTTTTTTTTTGTGAGGGCTCCCTTTCCCTTACCCTATGCCCCTCCCCTTCTCTTGTCCCATCTTCCCTATTTTTTTATACTAATACTTAGACTATGATATAATGAAAATTATAAATTTTATCACATTTGATAACAACCGTTATTGTTACTTAAAGGTATCAAAATTTATAATAATTGTTCCTTTCTAATGAAGGCAATAGTGATACAACATAATTTTCAGATTCAATTGGATTGAACATGTTCCTCTCGTTAATCAGTTAACATTTTTTTATTACAGATTTAGAAGTGAACCCATGTGTCAATATGGATGCATAACACGAGTAAACAACACCAAAGGTAATTAAATGGTGTCCAGTTTTCATATTACAATTGATTGATTATTTTTTTAATGTAGTCAAACCATACTCATTTCGATGTATCACTTTTAACCACAAAAGAGAAAAAGAACATTAATTTTTTTAAAAAAATTGTCATGTAATAACTTGTGATTAGACATTCAGACACGGCACAGACATAACTCAAATGCAGCCACAGTTTTTTTAATATATATTACTACTCCTCTGTGTATTGCTTTGGTATCGAGTTGTTTTACATAAAAGGAAGGCAATTAAAGCTCACTAATGCCTCCCTTTTTTTTGCCCTTTTTCTTTTTTTTTTCGACTCATCTTTCCGACCTTGCCCTACAAAAGCCAAACCAAAACCCACTCTTTCCTTTGCTTTATTATTGTTATTTCTTTTAAAAGTCTTCTCGCAGCTGGTGGTTTCGCATGCCCTAGCTTAGCTTTCCAGAATCTATATTTTATCTCTCCATAATAATTTTTAAAAATCATTTCATATAAATTTTTGTGTATATGCTTTTGGAATTTCCTTCCTTACAAAAGTTGTGTCGTCGTTTACGAGAATAACAAAATGATCACAATCATTATATTATTAAATTCTCGAAAAATGTTTAGAAGAGCCACGGATATAAATACAAGATACGAATACAATATAATATAACGATACGTCATTTTCTAAAAATTAAGATACGGATATATTAGAAATATATTATTTTATATATGTGCGTGCGTGTGCATGTACATGTGTGTGTGATAATGCCCATTTAATTGCTATACTACTTATTTTAATTCAGATCAAAGTAGATTAAAAAATAGAGTGAAAATTTGAGGGAAAAAATCCAGAAACGTTGAGTGGTAGTAGAGCAATTAGAGCATATGGTAGAAAAAAAGTAGAAGATGAAAATTGAAGAATGAAGTTGAGGATGAAGGGGTGTGAATCATGATTTAGATAGTGAGAGATAAGAGATAATGAATATTTAATTACGTTTTATCGGATTTTTTCTTTTAACTTTTTATGTTTTTATTCTTTATTGTTTTTATCATTTTTAATATATTTTGTTTTAGATTGCTAGATTTAAGTGGACTTTTAAATAAAATGGATTGTGAGTTGGACTTTTAAATAAAATGGATCGTGAGTTGGACTTCTTAAATGGTTAGACTATCTATATGCATATCTAAAAATAAAAAAAATAAGAAAATAAGATACTTCAAATTACAATAAGATACTTCAAATCACATATCAAATATATATCTGGACATATCCATATATATAGTACATATTTGATACCACACAATTAAAAAAATCTATACTTTTTAGATAGTACTTACAACTCTCATTTTATTATTGGACATGCTATTAAATAATTTATTAATTTATATATTTATTTATTTCGTGGATCCACGTAATTAATTTTACTTTAGTTGTAGTTTTAAAAATATTCTCTCGATTCCCTAACTAATTGGGTACAAATTTTGGTGGGCGGGCTCCATTTCTCTGAAAAAGGGATGTAGGGGGAGTAATTTTTATCCTAAAGTTTGAGATATGTGTTTTAGTTTTCCTTTAGTCTCTAAATTTCATAACCTTGTATGTTTATTTATGAGTTTTGAGTTCGATTTTTATTTGAATCCTCAATTCCAAAATGTTACATTTTCATCGAGTTTTGAATTTAGTTTTCATTTCAACTATAGAATTCAATATATTATATTTTTATACCTTTGAATTTTCATTAATGCTTCATTTTAGACTTTGATGTTATCTTCCCATTGATTAATTAAAAATTATTGTGATGTGAAATTTTTAATTAATTTTATTAGCGAGTTAAAATATTAGTAATAATTAGCTTAATTATTCTAAATTAATTAATGTCATTAAAACCAAGAACTGAAAGTGAATTTGTAGGGAAAAAATGTTAATCTTGAAACCTATAAACAAAATGTAAATAAAACACGAAATCTATTGACAAAAATGTAATCTTTTGCTGTCGAAGCTAGACTCAAAATTGAAAGATTAAAAGGTTTTTTTTTAAAAAAAAAAGTCTTTATTAAAAAATATTTATATACTCTTATTCTATTAAAAGTTTACAATCTAAATTTTATTTTAGGATACTGTACCTAGGTCTCAACCTTTGTTCAAAATTGCAAAGGATTTCTATCCAATAATTATTTGGAAAAGAATTTCTATCCAATAATTATTTTTTAATGTTAATCAAGTTTAAAGTCGTAATATTATCACTTTTGAAAAAATAAGAATATATTTAAACAAATGACAAGGTTTAGACGTTTTTTTTTTTTTTTTTTTGACGATTTTAACTTTTTTTTTTAATTGTTTTTCCTTCAACTCTATTGCTTATATCAATTTCATTTTCATTCTATACATGCATTTCTACTCTCTTTTTTTTTTTAGTGAAATGGAGAAAGAAATGAAAACGAAAACTTAATTTACCAAACATATTTTTTATTTTCTCTATAAAAATATGAATGTGCACTTTGATCAGTTTTCCTTTTTTCTCTTTCTTTTTTTTTTTTAATAATTTTACAATATGTGTTCTTTTAACATTAAAATTGATAATATTAATTGAAGTAGACTCATTTTGATAATATAAATGTAGAGCTAAACATGCACGTGTAAACAAAAATGAACATTTGTGACATAATAATAAATATGCTTATTTTAAATTCAAACCATTTGTTTAGGCCATAAGTCCAACCTTTTCCTTAATCTAAGTTATTTGAAATTGGTTATTTATTAAAGTCTAGCAAATAAAAGTTCATAATGATAAAGTACATTCTGTAATAAATAATGGACAACTCCCCGGCTCTATTAATGATATAAAAGGTTATGACCTCCAAGACGGCTGTGAGTGAATGTATTAATTACAAGATCAATTGAACCTTTATCTAAGATCATAATTTAGTGAGGTATTAAATTATCAATTATGAAATTTATTGTTTTAATACTATATCATCTAATTTTATTAAAAAGAAAAAAAAAAGAAGAGAACCATCATCTTAAAAATAATAATAATAAAATATCATTTAGGTCCCTGTATTTTGAAATTTGTTAAATTAATTTAAGAAAATTGACTAAATAATTATATTAATTTTAATGTTTCACAAATTAAAATTGAAGACAAGAATTAGTAGATCGCTGATGATGCCAAGGTTTCATCTTAACCATTAAATCAAATTAATTATTTTATTCCAATTAAAAATTAATATTTGGGCCAAAGTTCACTTGAATACAAAATAGCCTTAATTTGGCCCAAAAACCAACCAAGTCGAAGCCTACAAAAGCCCACACAAGAACTCTATACAAAAATAGGCTTTATTTGAAGGGTTCATAAATTTTACACTCAAGAGAACGAAGAGATAATTCTCCCAATAATCACAAGACTTTTAACTCCTAAAGCTAAATTACACTTTAAAGTTTCTCGGTGATACAAATAATCTTCCAAAATTTTACCTTCAAGAATATCCAAACACTACGTTTTCTCAAATCAAGTGTACACATTCAAGAGAGAGAACTAGATGATCAAGCATTAGAAATCAAACATCTGTACAAATCAACATAAACACAAATTCAACTCTACCAAACGATTTTTTTTAAATCTCGTACAAACAAATTAACAAGCCACTAAGACAAGATTTATATACATGTATGGGGTGAATCTCGAAAAAGAGATCATATTTTAACTTCTAAAAAAATTATTTTCAATCGTCCAACAGAAATTAGAGATCATGTCGTAGAAAATAGTCCTAGTTTAAGAAGCAAGAGAAATTATGTAAAATGGACTCAATTTAGAGTATATTTTATAAAATGTCTCAAAGAACTTTATTTTATATTCATAGATTTTCACCATTTTTTTCATATTTTTATCTTACACAAAATACTTTTATACACTCAGTTATTAATATTTTTATTATTAATTTAAAATTTTTGAATGCTATTATTATGTAAGTTTTGAAGCATCATACACGGTTTTTTTTTTTTAAAAAAAAAAAAGAGAAAAAGAAAAAACCAGTTGAAAATTTTCACACATTATTTCTTTTCAAGTTTTATTTTTCCATGGAAAATCTACAAAGCTATCAAATTTTTTGTTAACGTTTTTTTATTTTAATGTTTTTAAAATAAAATTTTAGCCATACATGGATTTTTTTTTGGTTTTTTCATTTTTCGTATTTCAAAAAAAGTTTGGGATGAATTATTTTTTTTTCAGATTTACTGTTTTTATGCATTATTTCCTTTTCAGACTTTGTTTTAAACCATCATTTGTGGGTGTATATATTGTTTTTTCAACTTTTTAAAATGTCGGCTGCATTAATTACTTGCATGGAAATTATTTTATGAAAATATTTTTTATTCTTGTTTTTAATAATAAAGAATAATGCAATATTGAAAAGTTGTTATAGTAATTGGCATATTATATAAATATTATTAGTTATTGCAATTATATAAATATTATTAGTTATTGCATTCAAATTTGTAAATATTGGAAGTTTTTAACATCAAAATAAAATCCCACTTTGCTCGCTGTATAGTTGATATACCTAATGGATTGGCAGTTCTTAGCCCAATACTAATCTTTTTATATGTGGGCTGCATGTATTGCTTTATTCTGTCTTATACACATCACATTATATATTAAACCTTCCAGACCTCGTGTGTCCTTTGTTGAGGACATTCAAATTCCTAATCATACACTCATCTGATTGAATTTTTTAATTTGTTCGTTTAACTGATATAAACTTTATGCTATCAATTTCGAGATTAGAAGTTTGATTCTTCCACTTAAAAAAAAGAAAATTAATTTGTCAATTTAAATATAAAGCTGATATATTTTCTTATCATAGTATATTTATTTCACTATGTCTATATTACTTGAAATCTTATCTAAAGATGGATACCTTCTCTTTAACATAAAAAAAAAAAAAAAAAAAATCCTCGGAAAGACATAATAACTAAAGCTCAAGTACAAGAGCTAGAGAACAGGTTTAATATAAAGTTTACCAATCAGTTAGCTCTTAAAAGTAATTTAAAAGATAAAACAATCACATTACAATTTTAATCTCAGTTCTTCTTTAAAAAATATGTTATAGGTATGTACTTTCAATTACATACCTAATATATGTTATGCATGATAAGTTTTTAAACTTTTTAAAAAATCTAATAAGTCTTTAAGGTGCCATTGGATATCTAATTAATTTTTGGTTTTTAGTTTTAAATATTTAAAAATTGAGTATGTTTTTAAAATTGTTGAGGAATTTTTTTAAAAAACTTTTAAAAGTCATTTTCTTCTCGGAGGATTTTCAGAAATAGAAAAATAAGAAAAAATATATTTACAAAAAAATAAATTCAATTATTTTCTCCTTCTCCATCTTCCGGTTTCTCCTCTTCTTCCTTCTCCTTCTTCAACTATAAATTTTTTTTTTCCCTTCATATTCTCTATTTATAGTTTTTTTTTGTTAGTTCAAAAATGTTAATTAGAATGACAATGATAGATAATAGAAGGCTAAATCATATATCAAGTGATAGTAATTGTTGGTAGTTTTGTTGCTAGTTCTAAAATAGTAATTAGAATGATAATAGATAATAGAAGGTCAAGTGATAGAACACTATCATTATCTCTCATAGATAGAAATTGATAATTGTATATTACTTTTCTATAACTATCTATTGGTTATAGATAGTGATAGACTATTATCAATTGTCTATCATTACAATGTCAAGCACGATCTCACAGACAATATGCATGACAAGTGGACAACAAGAAAGCTAATAGAAATATAAAGATATAGAGATTGATAACCCAGTTCGGTGCAAATTCCCCTACGTCCAGGGGGATGTGTGTTCGGTTGAATGAAACTTCACCATATAAAGAGTTTAACAAATACAACAAAAGTATTTATCTCACTCGTCAATGACTCACGTACAACTATTTCTTAAGTTTCAATTTAGGCTCCTTATAAGTTTGAGCTCCACCCACGTCCACAAAGAAGCTTCTCTAAGCTTTGTATGAGATCCCCTTAATACAACATGCTTAGGCTCCCCCTAATAGTGAGATTCCCTCACATTCATCATATTTAGGCTCCCACTATATACAATATCAAATCAAACTCTCCCCGAGTTCTACAATGACTGCCGAACCAAAATCTCAACGATAAATACAAGGATTTTCAATAACAATACGTGAAGGTTAAGGCTTACACAAATCCTAAGCTTAAAACCCTCAATCCACACTTTTTTTAATAATACAGCTAACCCTAAAAAAGAATAAGCGTACTATATAAATAAGGCTAGCTTTCAGAATATATTTTAGGAGTGAATAAAATTCCCTAAAGGAAAATAAGGAAGACAACCATGGAAATCTGCAAATCATGCAGATAGATAAGGAAAAGAAATTCTGCGAATCTGCTGCCAGACATATAAAAATGTTAATAACAGTGTCTTTGACATGTTGTACAAAATGTTGCTCGAGTTCTGCTTGTAATAAAATTAGCCAACCATACTGCAGTCTTATGATAATATCAGCCAAGCACATTGTAGTAATAATCTCCCCTTGAACTTCTTCTTTCGATTCTGGGAGATAGGGTGGCAGGGGGTGTGACAAAGACAATGGATCCTCAACATCTCCGTTAGCTACCATAGCTAGGATTTCTGTTAAACCCATATAACAGACAGGTGGGTTTGCAACCCTCTCACTGTGTCAATGTTCTCTCAACACTTGAGGTGGATTTGACATACTACATGATCCAACTTCAAAAACTTTTGTTAAGGTGTTGGGCTCTTCAACAACTTTTATTAAAGGTTCAGTAGATTCATTGGAAAGTTCATTCAACATAACCTTACTTTGAGGCTTGTGCTCCCTTATGTGGTCTTCTTCCAGAAAAGTAGCGTTTGTTTATAAAAACACTTTTTTTTTTTTAGGATCAAAGAAGTAACCACCTATCGTTCCTTTAGGATAGGCTACAAATAGGCATAGTTTTGAACGAGATTCCAGTTTCTTAGGATTTGCCTTAAGTACATATGTTGGACAACCCATATTCTGAAATGACGTAAACTAGCTTTACGACCATTCCATAATTCCAAAGGTGTTATCGTAATACTTTTGGATAGAACTCAATTCAAAATATACATTGCAGTTTGTACTACAAAATTCCAAAATGAATCAGGTAAGGAAGTATAACTCATCATAAATCGAACCATGTTCAAAAGGGTTTGATTTCTTCTTTCTGATACACCATTCTGTTGAGGTGTTCAAGTGCCAAGGGTTGGAATACAATTCCATGTTCTATCAAATAGTCCTAGAATCTCAATTCCATATACTATCCACCTAGATCTGTTTGTAGTGTCTTAATTGTTTTACCTAATGTATTTTCAACTTCAGCCTTGTACTTCTTGAAATTTTCAAGAGCTTCAGACTTGTGTTGCATTAGGAAAATATACCCATACCTAGAATAATCATCTATAAAAATGATGAAATATTCAAACCCTTCTCTTATTTAACATTCATAGGACCACGGAGGTTCGAATATACAAGTTCCAAGGGTTCTTTGGCTTTATGATCTTTTCTAGTAAAAGGTCTTTTTAGTCATTTTGCATTCAAGACATGACTTACATATTGGTAAATATTTTTTTTCTAACTCGCTTAGAAGTCCGTTCTTAACCAACATCTCAATCCTATTGAGATTTATGTGACCTAATCTTAGGTGCCAAAGTTGGACATTTTCTTTAGGAAAAACTTTTTGTCTTTTATTATGAGTTACTACAGTTATGAACATTTTAGTATTAATAAGGGCCTTGGATGCTAACGGTCTTAACATATAAAGATTACTTTTTAAGTTTGCTAAAAAAATAAAGCACCATTCTTGTAAACAAACACTTTATTTACATTGAATTTGAGAGAATAGTTCTGCTTATGCAGACTTTTTATAGACATCAGGTTCCTCTTTAAATCAGGAACCACATATACATTATCTAATAATAAATACAATTTATATAAAAGTAATTGGAGGTCTTCCACTGCTACAGTTGAGACGACTTGCCCAGTTCCAATATGCATAGTCGCCTCACTAATCCTGAGCTGCTGCCAGAAATTAATTCCCTGAAAAGAAGAACAAACATGATTAGTGGCGCCTGAATCAGTTATCCAGGTTGAATCATCATTCTCCATTAAGCAAGTTTCCAGTATTAGTAAATCATATTTACCTTATTTGACTTTCTTCTTCTCTGTCAAATATTTGGAACAATTTTTTTTCTAATGTCCTTCTTGATTGCAATTCAAGTAGATTTCTTTGGCAACCTTGGCCTTATTGTCCCTCTCGGCCACAATAAAATTAGCTTTCCCTTGACATCCCTTCTTTTTCTTCCATTTTTTAGTGCCAGAAGAAGAAAGTAAAGACTTCGTTCTAGATGTCAAACCTTGATGGAACTTCTTTGAGAAAGTGACAATATTTGCCTCACTTCTGTTCTTTGACCTTCATCAAGGACTGGTAAGTTTGTAGTTCATTAATAAGGATGGTCAAGTTGTGGTCTCGCTTGTTCATAATAGTGTTACGAGGGTAGTGTCTCCAGAATAAGTTAACTTGACTGGCTTCATCGATGATAAACTCATTCATTTTAGCCACGTTAAAGTGGATCATCATGTTTAGAACATGTTCTCGAACAGAGGTCCCTTCTTTCATATGGACATTAAAGATGTATTTAAGAGCGACATGTCGAAGTTAGTGGATGGTTGTCCAAACATCTCCATCAATGAATCCATGATCTGTCGTGCAATGACCATGGTTTCGTGCTTTTTGGCCAAGACTTTAGATAAGCTTGCCAAGAAGTATGCTCGGGCCTTTTCATATTCCTAGACCATCTTTCATATGCATCCTCAACATTTCGAGATGCTCTAGCAGTGGGTACTTGAGAACATTTCTCAACAAGGACGAACCTCAAGTCATTGATAATTAGCACAGTGTTTAGTGTTCTTCCAACTAGTATAGTTATCGTTGTTTAGTTTGTTAACACTTAACAAATTCAAAGTAGCACTAGTCATTTTGAAGATTACTGAAACCATACAAATTATTTATATTAGTTATTAAGCCATTGCCCATAAAAACAAATCAATTTAGAAAAAAATTTATGTAACTTGTATGACATCTATTTTGCAATGATGCTTTAGTGAGTCAGGACAAAAACCATCGTAGGGTGCTCAGTTGCCTTTTCACTTAATTGAGACATTCTGAACCAACTATTACACCAGAATAACTCTTATCCCTATAACGATTAGTCACAATTATTTAGTCCATAAATCATTTACTTACTTAACAATTTCTTGTAAGTGTAACCATTAATTTTAGACTCTAGAGTTCTGCCCCAATGAGCCAACCATAGGGAAAATCGATTAGAGCAAAAACTAAAAAAGTCCTATCCAATTTTGGAGTTTGTGTAAAATTTCATACAAAATGTCATCCCTAAAGGCACAAGCAAAGGTGCCTCGAGGCCGAGCATGAAACTTTACAATAAACTAATGAAAGAGATGGTGGAATAATGTGTTGACACACGTTCCTCTCCTACATACTATAAACACTCTCTCCATTCACCTTGTTATTAACCTATGCAAATACCATCCGTAGGGGGACACAAGCAGAGGGGCCCCGAGACCAAGCATAGATTTGATGGTGTGAACTATTTAGTAAAAAAATGTGAAAGAAATTTGACATATCATATACATCATTTTCCTTCCATTGGGTGTTTTAAACCTAGGGTTCATTAGCTTAGAAAAATCTAGCTAATCAATATTACTTGTTCATTAAATTTTCATTTCAAACATTAATTAAAATAATATAACCCTTATATTAATTTAATTAATGAAAACACAAAAAATAAATGATTGTTTTCAAATATAAAAAAATGAACCAAAACATTTAAAAAATATAATAAAATTTTAGAACTATGTATGATAGATGGTGATAGACACTGATAGAAGTTTGATAGACTTCTATCAATGTCTATTGATGACATTGATAGATAATGATAGAAGTCTATCTATGTCTATCAGCGTCTATCATTGATAGTTCTAGAATATTGCTATATCTTGTAAATATTTTCAACAGTTTTACTATTTGAAATAATTCTCAAAAATAAATTAATTATTACAAATTAATAATTAATAAAATGAAAACTTCTTTGAAGAACCACCAACCTTGCTCGAACCAGGAATTGGAAGCACTTGACGCACACACGAACATGGTTAGAGTGTAACGATGCTCTGTGCCAATGTCGTTAAGCTGGGTTTTCCTTTGTTGCAGCGTAGCTCTATCCTGCATGCAACGTTGCTATGTTGGGTTTTTAGTTGTTGAAGCGTAACTTTACGCTGTATACAACGTTGCTATGCTCTACATCAATGTTGCAACACTGATGCTGAGTGTAGCTACGTTGGGCATTATGCCTTACTGTGTAATGCACAACGTAATTACCTTGTGCATTAAGCTCGAAGACCGAATGCTTCCTCTGCTTTGATTCTTCATCCAAATTTCTCTATTCTTACATAAAATTCCTCCAAATTGAAGTAAGAATCTCACCATGAGTGACGCGAACTACTATAGATTCGACTGCAAGAATAAAATGCCCAAAAAATACACTGGGCCCTTACAAATCGAATGAATAAAGCAGTAATTCTAAGTCAATTTTTGAAGCATCTAAGTGTCAAAATTAATATACATTCATAATGCATTAAGAACACCCACAAAAAACTCTGAATAGAAGTACGAAAAATGAAAATCAGACACACAACCTGACTCTGATACCAATTGAAGGGATTTGAATTCCCCGAAACGGAAGCAATTGAATGTGTTGTGTCTTGATTTTGTTTTATAGAACATAGCAATACAGAAGGACGGAAACATAGATAAATATATTGAAGCCTATGCATGCTTCTACTGTGAAAACAAAGAGAAAAAAGAGAAACATAATACTAACTCTTGAAGAACCATCTTCTCGCTTCCTCTCCCATTCAGAGCACGAACTCGAACTTCTCCCTACGAACTTAGTAAGTCCACAAACACCGAAGTGACAAAGGAGACACCAACGTTTTTCTCGTTTTTCTCAAAGATGAAGATCAACAAAAAGGTATGGTCTTCTGATGCTTAATTTTGGTGAAGTGAGAAGAAATTTTGGCTGAGAGATTTTACACAAAGAGCTAGATTGGGAGAAGATGTATGATAATGAAAACTGAATACAAAAAAGGCAACTACTCAAACTTTTTTAAAATTTTCAAAATTCAAATAATTTGAATTTTAATAATAATAATAATAATATATTAACTAACTTAAATATATATAAATATTAAATTATATGATATATAACATATATTATATTCATATTAATTTTAACCTATAGCTTTCTATGAATCACATTCATATAACTAATATTTGAATCATATTCAAATATTTATTTTTCTCATAAAAACTTCATATTATAATATATCATATACAATATATTAATTATATCTTATATAATTATTTCCCTTTAATTAATTTGAACAGTTCACATTAATTCAAAATTAATTTGATTCGCATTAATTCTTATTGAGCTAACAAGGGGACCTTATGGACCTATAAATTGAAGCTCTAATGATAATTGATTAATTTATTTAACTCTTTAATTAAATTAATCAACATTCATTAACTGTCGGTCACTCTACTAAAGACCAACAGTTACACTCTTCGTAGTATAGATATATTTCTGTGTCCATTGGATATAACTAATTAATAGTATGTTGACCCTTCATAAATTACTTGTAAGTACAGTTGGGTCAAAATTACTTTTACCCCTGTAGTTACATCTAACTCCTTAAGTACCACTGATCCCTCTAATGAACAATTAGTCATAGCCCAACTATAATTGAGCCCCTCTCGGACAAGGAGAGGGTGTGGCATCACATTATTTAAGACCTGGAATCAACCCTTAAGAGAGCAATATATCTATTTACCCCAACAATAGGGAAAGAGTAAATTTCTTCTTATGTAGCTGTGTTCCAGCTCCCCAATCAGTCGAATCCCCAAAATGGTAGGCATACTGAATCTGTGAATCCAACCACTCTCACCCATGCAGATGAAAGAACCACCCTCCTAGGTTAGAGTTCACAACTCACCGAGAGTTAAGGTTAAGTCACTTATGGTCTTCCTGGTGAAATGTAAGTCTCATCTAGCAACTGTGTTATAAAGTGAGACTATTCGTATCGTGGTCCAGCCTTATACAAATTCTTTGTATAGAATACCCCTACTCACATGTCTTTACATTAATGATCAGGATCATATCATTTGTAGCACTTTACAACAAATGTAACAACTACAAAGCGGGTCATATCCGTAGTGACACCAGGATAAGTACCCAACCTTATCCATCTACTATAGATTATTCAAGTTATTACTTAAACATGATCCACCTGTATGTCTCTATATACATATTTAAGTTACATCCAATAACGTTGGATCTTAGTTTATTAGTTTTGGGTTAATGCAACTAAATTTCAAATAAAATAACACTTATTTTTTTAAAATAAATAATATTTTTGTTCAAATACAATTTTACAAACTACAAAACTACGAGATTTATGGTATCAACCCCAACAAGATGGTGTTTGTTAATTCTACCTTAAAAAAATCAACCAAAGAGGGAGCTTGTTGGAGATTGTTGATTGGCTTTATATATATATATATATATAGGTTGCTTATGGTAGTTTTTGCGGTTGTCACAAAAGTAGTCTCAACATCTGTCACTGACATTATTATTTTCTGCAGTATTTTTTCTTTCCTTATCTTGAAAATTTACGTAGATTTATTTTGTCTGATATTTTCCTTGTTTGAGCCACAATTTATTATTTCCATATGGTGATTTTGCTTTCTTTCTTGGTCACGATTTTTAAAGGAGGATGATTGTTTTCTTTTAGGGTTGCTGCATTTGTTTATGGTAAAAGTGTTTTTGTTTTTGGTGGCTGATTTGGGCAACATCAAAGTGTTTTTATCATTACTCACTATATTCCACTAAGTGATTTTCTTGATCGAAAACTGCAAGTCCTTGAAGATAATCTTTGTCTTAGAGGTAGCCTAAGGCATTGTTGTTGAGAAAGGATTCTCGGTCTTAAGGGGAGCCTAAGACTTCATTATGTTGAGAAGGAGTTCTCGATTTTAGGGAATAACTAAGATTCATCAGTGAAGGGAGTTCATTGAGAAGGAGGGAAGATAATAAAGTTGAAGAGGAGTCTCACACGGTTAGAAGTTGAAGTGTTCAACACTAATATTAACATACTTAAGGGGAGCCTAAGTTCGTCTAAAAAGGAGTCTCACATCTAGGGGGAGCCTAGGTGATCTGTGAGTTAGGCTCTACGTAATTTGCAGTAGTAGTTGTTGTATTTCATATAAATACTACGTTATAATTGCTTGACTTTTTAAGATTACTGGATTATTTTTTCTGGACACACTGCCTCCTAGATGAAGGTAGATTTGTTGGGATTGGTGTCCTAATTCTCATGGAGTCTCGTTATTTGTAATGATACACATTGTTTTATGAATAAAATAACTGTTATTTTATTCTGGCATTTACTCATATCCAATAACAAAGCTCCATGGTTATCTTATGTAAACTTAAGCATGTATATGTGATATACAAGTGGATCATGCCTTAAGTGATAACCTAGATAGGTATGTAGTATAAGAATTAAGGTAGGATACCTGATCCTTGTGACATTACGGATACGACCCACTTTGTAGAGGTTTTCAAGTATTGTAAACTACTATAGATGGTAAATCTTGACCATTCATGTTGAGACATGCGAGCGAGAGTGTCTTCTACAAAGAGTTTGTATAAGACCGGACTACAAGATGACTAGACTCTTATATAACGCCGTTGACACAGGAGACTTACATCGCACCTAAACGACCATAGGTGACACGACCTCAATCCTGAGTATTTTGGAAACTCCTACCTTTGAGGGTGGTCCTTTGATTAGTATGGGTGAGAGTGACCAAATTGCCAACTCAACATGCCTACCTTTTTGGGACTTGTCTAATTTGGGAACTAGAAACTCAATACACAAGATGGAATTCACTTCTTTCCCAAAGCAGGGGTAAGTAGAGAGATTTCTCCCTTAAGGGCTGATTTCGAGGCTTGAATATAGTGGCTACAACTTCTTTTTGGAAGAGAAGACTCAGTCATAGTAGGACTATGACTTATGTTCATTAGAGGGATCAGTGGTACTTAAGGAGTTAGATGCAACTACAAAGGCATAACGATTATTGGCCGAGCTTTACTTACGAGCGATCTGTGAAGGGTTGTTGCACTATTGATTGGTTAAGATGAACACATAATATATCTGTGGTAAGGAGAGTTCAGCTGTCATACTCAACTCAACATTGTTGAGGTTTTGTGAAGGTTGTTTGTGGTGTTTGTGATCCTGGCGATCACTTAGTTCGAGTGCGTGGTGTTTGTGTAGTGTAGCGGTCATGTTGGATGAGCATTTGTGTGTTGCTGTGTTACTGTGATCGAGCGTTCATGATCAAGGAATTTGAAGATGAGTCTGCAAAAGTATGTTGCTCTTGTCCTTCATCTTTTGTATAACATGCTATAATTTATGTATTTCGCATAACCATATGTTTCTGTTTGTGATTGTAATTGTAAAGTTCATATACGATTGTAATTTGGAATGATCCTTCTGCTGCTCATAGAAATCCTCATATTTGATTTCCTTCAATTGGTATCAGAGCCAGGTTGTTCTGATATTCCAAATTGCAATTCTGTTTTGAACTTCTTTTTCAGCTGTCAGTCTTTAGTGGAGTGCCTGGTAATTAACGGATGGTGGATCCTGTGACTAAAGAGTTTAGTCAGTTATTCATGTACCGTTGGAGCTTCGAGCTATAGGTCCATAAGATCTCCTTGGTAGCTCAATGGATTCAGGTTGAGGATAAGTTATTGGTGTTGATTTGAAAATTTTAAATTGACAAGAGGTAATTCGATTATATATGATATGATCGGTATGATGTATGAGATACATTTAATGGAGGATTAATTAAATGAGATTTACATTAAGTACCATGAAAATGAAAAAGAGTTATGATTTATATGTTTCATGAGATGAAATATTAAACTATAGGTTAAAAATATAGTATGATAAGTTGGCTATCATTTATATTTATAATAATATTAATTATTAGATAATCATCTCTTTTTCTCTAATAACCAATTGAGTATGAGGTTATTGATGGTTTCATGGTAACCGTGAGGTAAAAAGGAAAAACGTTTTCCTAAGTTTGGTAAGAAGTGAATTTGAGATTTCCAATCTCGAGAAATAACTCACGGGAAGTTGTCAAGTAAATTAGATTTACTAAGCGACAGCTTGGATGAGCTAAACGATCGTGGAGTGTTCTTAGGCAATAGACACTCATCTAAGCAGTGAGCTAAACGATCGCATAGCTTTTGCTAGATGATCGCATAGCTTTTCCTAAACGATTGGACATCGACCTATACGATAGGTTATTCCATCTCCCACTTACTCAATCGTTTACATGATTGTGATTCCTCCGTTTTGCTGCCTCAAACCAAGTTCACACAGAGCCCACCCTCTGGATTCTCACACAGAGAATACCAAGGTAGCCTTCTTGGTGGTGTCATACTCAACTCGATACTATCGAGGTTCTATAGAAGCCGTTCGTGGTGTTCATGACCTTGGTGATTGCTTAGTTCGAGTGTGCGATGTTCGTGTAGTGTAACGGTCTTGTTGGACGAGCGTTCGTGTGTTGCTGTGATCGAGCATTCGTGATCAAAGAACTCGAAGTTGAGTCTACAAAAGTTTGTTGCTCTTGTCCTTGATCTTTTGTATAGCATGTTGTAATTTATATATTTCACATAACCATATGTTTCCGTTTGTGATTGTAATTATAAAGTTCATATACGATTGTAATTTGGAATAATCCTTTCGCTGCTCATGGCGTGTTCGATTTCATGGAAATCCTCGTGTTCGATTTCCTTCAAGATTTTCACCAGACTACCAACTTCCTTGTTTCTTTACTTGATTTCTTGTGGTTGATATTTTGTTGTTACAGTGCTTGTTTGTGCTTTTTATTTAACATCTTTGTTATGAGTGACGGGTCATCTTATAGTTTTTTCAAAGTTCATGAACGAAAAGAGAAAAAGAAAGAAAAAAAGAGTAGCACTTTTGCTTTGTTCACGCGTTTGGTCTAATGTTAGTGCTAGTGCATTAGAGGAAGAAGAAAGCAAACAAAAACCAAAGAGATAAAAATTCATGAGAAAAAAAAAAAAGATTCATTTGTTACCAGAGTAATTTTGGAACAGGAAATTAACCGAAATTTCATAATAGAAGATTTTTCCATATCTGCAAAATCTAAAATATTAAAGATACGCTTGCAAAACTCCATTTTGAAATTGCTATCCGTGGCAAATTCTCAAAAATATTACATAGACCTCTCTTCTAAAAAACAATATCATATACAAGTCAATGGCGAGGTTAGCCAAATATTGATATTGTGATTGGACACTCATCAATATTTATGTTATATGGACGTAAGCTAGCTAACCGATATTGATATCAATCCAAGTGATAAAATCTCCTTATAGACGGGAACACAAAATATGATTATTGCCAATTTGTTTAGCTTAATAGAAGATTGAGGGTGCTATTATTATATTATCGGTTTAAATCATATTTTGGTTATTAAACTTCGAACTATTCTATTTTGGTTTCTAAATTTTAAAAACGTCTATACTAATCCCTAAATTTATGAAGGGTGTTTATTTTGGTCACTACTATTAAAATTTTGTTAACTCTTAAACAAAATAATGAGATGACTTGTATTTTGATTGATTAGGCTGCCAAATAAGTTAGTCACGTTAAAAATTATAGGGTTTTAATTTTGAATTAAGTGCTAAAGTGATTTTCTATAAAAGGACTCAAAAGTTATTTTGTATACAAGATTTTAGTCGTTCAGTATTTTGACACATTGGTTATTAGTATTTTACGTCACCTTCATTTTGCTCAACACATGCTAGATGCAATTTCATTAAAGAGTTAATAAAATTTGAATAGTAAAGACGAAAATAAATACATTTTAAAAGTTTAGGGACTAAAATAATCATTTTTTAAAATTTATAAACCAAAATAAAACAAGATTGGACCAAAATAAAATTTAAACCTATATTATCTTTTAGTCCATTGTTCATTTGAATTGGCCTATTAATTGATCAAATCCAAATGAAACGACCTACGTTGCAACAAAAATATTTAGGTGCATCCTGGACATCATCTATTTTTGTGCATTTTATCAAATTGTCTATTTATAACTTGTCATGTGGTAAATTTTGTCTTTTTACTTTTCTGAATATTTTTAACTTTTTTTATGTCAATGGTGAGAAAGGATGTACAAAAATAGATGATGTCTGAAATATACCCAAATATTATCCATGTTACCGTGATGGAAACGTGGACATAATTCAAGGGAAAAAAAAGAAATAATTAAATGGAGATGATGGGTGCATGAAAAAAAAAAAATCAAATTTGTCTACTTCTTCCTTGTCTTTTCCCACTTCCATTTATTAATTTACATAGATTATATTAAATATATAAATACAAAATATTCTTCAAAAGGGCAAAGAATCGCAAACCCCAAGCCTGAAAAATTTACCAAATTAAGTAATTAAAAATACTAATCTTAATTATTTTCACCTCCATATCCCACCATCATCAAATTGCTGTTTCTCAAGCTCCTCATAATCTGTATGATACTTCTGATAATTTTCTTGACCTTCATCTTGATCTTGAACTTGATCTTGATCTTGATGTTGATCTTGATCCTGAAGATCTTTCTTTGTTCTCAAGTCATCCTTAAGCCAAGTAACGACTTGTTTCATACTAGGGCGAGTCTCAGCATTAGCATCAGTGCATTTCAAGGCAATGGTGACAATAGATTTCAAGTCATGAACATCAAAATTTTGGTTCAATCGTGGATCAGCAATGTGATCAAAATCCTCGGTTTGAGCATATGGAGTGGCCCATTGAACAATATCTCGTTTTGTGCCATTTGGAAGCTTTTCTAAGGGCTTTCGACCACTAACAATTTCCAACAATAAAATTCCAAAGCTGTACACGTCACAACTTTCTGCAACCTTTCCCCACATTGCATATTCAGGAGCTAAATATCCTAAAGTCCCTTTAACTCTTGTGGTTAAATGAGAAACTCCATCTGGTATTAGCTTTGCGAACCCAAAATCAGCAACTTTTGCTTCGAAATCTGAGTCCAATAGAACATTACTTGCCTTTATATCTCTGTGTATTATGTGAGGTCTTGCCTCGTGATGTAAGTACCTTCACCACAACAACACAAATTTTTATTCAATAACACATTATATATAATTCTTTTCTATTTTTCTTTATGAGTAATCTTTAGGTACATCCCAGAATACATCTATCTCTATACATTATATTCTCATCATACATACAAAAAATAATTAAAATATTTAAAGAAAGATGTAAGAAGAATTTGGCACATAATAACCTACATTTGATAATCTTGTAAGCTGTATAAAGATGGATGTAGTCTAAGATGCACCAATATATTTTTCTTTCTAATTTCTTCTCATCTTGTCTAATAAAACAAATTACAAAAAAGCGCAATAGGTTGCACTCATCTCCATGCATCTCCTTCAATCACAAATAGAGAAAACTCTAAAAAAGTATATCTTCTTTTAAAAAAATAGATTTTGCCACGTGGGTCCATGATAATTTGTGATTGGACATTGGTTAGTCAAGTATTTATCATTAAAACAATGCTTTTAGTTCATATAAAATGGATCTTACTCAAAAAGTTAGAAATACATTTTTTTTTAGTGATTTTAAATTTAACCAAAGTGATTTTAACCATTAATCCATCAATCTTGAGTCGAAAAATTTACTCACGATAAACCATTAATCCATCAATCTTGAGTCGAAAAATTTACTCACGATAAACCTTTGGCTGCTCCAATGGCGATGCTTACTCTTCGTTGCCAATCTAAAAGACATTGATCAGCTAATTGACCATGTAAATGGGAAAGCAAGCTATGATTTGGCATGTAATCGTATACAATAAGTCTTTCTTCTCCACCGGCATAAAATCCTCTCAAACCCAAAAGATTTTCATGTCTAACCCTAGCAAGAATCTCCACTTCAACTGCAAACTCCATCTCTGCCTTTGCAGTCATGGCCTTCAGTCTTTTCACTGCTATCTGCAAAATAATAACATCTTCATCAAATCAACTCAACTATTGATCGGGCGATCTGATACTAACCGATGAGTTTACGATAAATTTAATCAGAGAAATGATAGCGAATTACGTCGACGCCTTTACTCGTTCGACCCCAATAAACACTTCCAAATCCTCCTTCACCAATTTTGTTATCTTTGTTGAAGTTATTTGTGGCTTGAAGAAGCTCCTTGAGAGTATAGATTTCCCATGGATAATCTACGTTGTCTGTCATACTGACAATAAAAAGGTAATTAAGATTTTGATTCTCAAACACATCAAATAATACGAAAATCTTGCTTTGATTATATCAAAAAAATCAATTTCATCTTGAAAGGTTTCAATAAAGCATATACCTTTTCTGTGATTTATTGTGGTGACCGCCAATGCAACTGAAGCAATTCCAAACCATTTTCAGGAGAAAGCAAGAACAGAAAATGCAAGAAACTAGGCTGGCAGGGAAGATGGGTTTTCTAAATAAAGAATAAGGTTTCTTCTATCTCAAATTAAAACATATAATTTTCTGAGATTGCAAAGCAAAAAGGAAGAGTCTTTTATGTGCAAGACAAAAGGGGAGAGCCTTGGAAGTCAAGGGAAAGTTGTTAATTCACACATATTTAATTATTTTTTAAGTTAGTTAATTTCTATTGTTATGTAATTTAGTGTTTGTTTATTAGCTTTTGTCGAGCTGTAATTATCATTGGAAATGTCAAAATATGTAGCCCTTTTTTTTTAAAAAAATGGTATTAGAAAAGAATATTTTGGACATCATTCTGCTTCATAATACAAAATAATTAGGAATAAATCAACGGTACATAAGTGGTGATGTAGTCCATTATTTAATGTGGGGAGTGACGTAATTGTTGCATTTTGATTAATGGAAATTCCTAATGTCTTCACAAATTGAAATTCTTAATTTAATTGTTCGCATTGCACATTTCTTTAGCTAACGAATTGTTTCTGATTTTTGTATTATAAGGAAAGGGAAAAAAAAGTTAATTCTACCAAAAAGTCCACGTCGAAAAGCTATGCTTGGTTCCAAGAGGAAAAATGCTTAATAGAAGCGTTTGATGGTAGATTTGATTTTAATTTATAAAGTTGATTTTTTTTTTTAAATCCTCTTTTAAATTTTTTTAACATATTATTTTATTCTTGGGATGCCAAACCGAGCAAACCAAATTCCAATAAATGAGAGGGGACATCAAGCTGAAGACAATATAAAGGTAGTTGAACAATTCTTTCCAACTAAAGATATGAAAATTATAGTTCATCACCGACGCCTAATTCATCTCCATCGCCTCCCATTGCGCCTAATTCATCTCTGGTTACGAAATATGTTTTTAAATTTTATAGGGCATGCTTAATAAGTAATTAGTTTCTAAATATATGTCCATAGACAATACTTCCACTTACAAGTACTTTTTTGAGGAAGATGAAAATTATGGGGAGAATATGAGAGAAAAAAACATACATTTTAAAAATATAAAACTAGAAACAAAATCTCTTTGATCCTACCTGATAACCATTTAGGCCCTTGATTGGTAGCTATTTGTTTTTTATTTTGAAAAATTAAGGATATTTTCTCTCCGTTTCTTACAATAGTTTTCATCTTTCTTAAATAAAAGTGTTGGATTCTTATTCAATTTTCAAAAAACAAAACTAAATTTTAAAAACTATTTTTTTAAAGTTTAGCTTTATTTTTTTAAAATGACAGTTGCAAATATAGACATTAGACCCAAAGTATTAGCAGATATAACATAATGTAAAAAGATTTGCAAATATGGCCAAATTTAAATAGTCTATCCGTGATAGACTATATTATTGGTAGGAGTCTATCAGTGATAGACCATATTACTGGTAAGAGTCTATCGACGATAGAAGTCTATCGCTGATAGATTTGTCTATATTTGCAATTTTTTTAAAATAATGTTATACACTTGGTTATTATTCCTAAAAATGCTACCAATTGCAATTATCCTTTTTAAAACATCGATAGAAAGTAGATAACATAACGATAAATTTGTAGGTAAAAAAGGGTTTACACAGGCTTAATCTTCAAAAGCTAAAAATTGATTAGTTATCAAATAACACTTCGTTTTTAGATGCTCAAAAAATGGGAATGGAAAATAGAAAGAATGCGAGATCCGCGACTCAACTTGTAACAAGTTCCTGTTTTGCAGGTTCCGTTTTTTTTCTAACGACTATCGTTCATGACTGTTCGCTGCTCACAAATCTTGACTATCAAAGAATAATCAGTTCCAACATAATGGTATGATAAAAAATTTAGATATCAAGTATATAGAAGGAAAACATTTCATCTAAAATCCGCAAATTGCACAACGCAATTCAATACTAGAAACTTGAACACAATCAAGAGAAGTAATTATCATCTATGTCAACATTTATATAATTAGATATATAGTTATATCACATTAGGATATATTACACTCTTGTTCTGAGTAATTACAATGAATAACATTTTTATAGCTAATAATTATGTGTATTGTAACATGTTTAAAAAAATACAAATATAGTAAAATATTCTACCAACGATAGATTCTACTAGTGATAGACTCTTATTAGTGATCATATGATTTATAATTGATAGATTTTAAGAATTGGATCTAAATTTCGCTATATTTACAAATTATTTTTTGCATTGCGTTGTATTTACTAATACTTTGAACTTAATTGTTATATTTGCAATCACTCAATTTACACTGCAAACTTTTAGGTTGGGTATAGGATTTTTGTCTTACATTTTATAAAATGATTTCAATTTTCTAGAAAGTCTTTTAAAAAATTTAGTCACATTTTATATATTATTGTAGTTCTCAATTTTCCTTTAAAATTTGGGTATATGGAATATACTCATATAGCCACCCATTGATTATCAATTGTTTTAAAGGGTGGTGCAGCTAAGGGATAGGGTAATATAATAAATTAATTAGGTCAACCATATTGTCAAAAAAAGAATAATAATAATTAGGTCAACCATTGTTTTTTCTTTCTTCCTTTTTTTTTGGGGGGGGGAAAACAAACCATTACCATATCAACTGTTCAACAAAAACCAATAAAGGGCAAATGCAACAGCTAATGTAAAATCCACATAACAAAGAAAATGACAATACACTATGAGGATCATTTGCCAAGCATATATGTATATAAATTTGTTGAAAATACAGGGTGATCCAAGTTTTGACCTACGAAAACTAGTTTTGATATAGGTATTTTAGGATCTGTTGGTATTGTAAATGTTTGTATTAGTATTATGTTAAATCTTGAAATGATAATTAAAAATTATCTATTTGATAAATATTATTTTTCTTACTTATTAGCAGCAAACACGGATTGGATTGGGCCAGATTGTGAACTTTTTTGGACATGAAAAGATCGAATCCTGTAACAAAAGCGTGAGATTACTTTCCAATTAATTTTGGTTTGACAGTAATACAAAAAAGAAAACATACATGGTTAAGTATATACAAACACGGAAGGTGAAAGATTCCTTCTGAAGAACTTTCTTCAAATCTTCTCCAAATCTTGAATAGTTGTACAAATTTCTTTTTCACGATCAAGACACCACCAAAAGAGTCTTCTTCATTATTCTCTTGGAAGGATTGGTTGTGTGTGCAACCCTTTTGAAAGTAAGGGAATTTGGGTTTTTGGCAGAGAACAATTTCTCCGTATATTTTGATTTGAGAGAATTTTGAGAGAAAACAATAGATCTTGAGGGAGAGATAGTAACTTTATTAATCTCACGTAAAAACCAATCATACCCATCTTTGCCGACCTTCTTCAATTTTTAAAGGAGAGAGAATAACTTGTTAGACTTATTTAAATAATAATATGTACAATCAAATTATGAGTCATGTATGTGGATTAATATTCTATCAGATTGGGTTATTTTATTAGATTGGGTCCTATTATGTGATATAGTTAGTTAATACCCTAGATTCCTTATTGAGTGTGGATTTAATGGGTAGAAGCTCATTCCTAATGAATTAGGGTTTAATGGCTATCCTAATTAAACTAGTATATAAAGATACCTTAAGGTTATGGTCCTCAATATACCAAAACAATATGCACTCCTATCTAGAAAGAGATCCACTAAGGCATTCGGAGTTTTGGTTGAGAAAGATCATAGTCATATATTCTTGATAATTTGGCATAATTGATCCTAGGATAATCTATTGAATATAGATTTAAAGAATTTATGCGTACCAATGGTATGAGGAGTATCATGTTAGATTGTTACATCTTATTTTTTTGATAACGAATTGATGAAAATTGCTTAATCAAATTGGTGTTGATTTGATCTTGGACTTTGGAAAATTGAATCTGATTGTAGATTTGATATACGATGTTTGGAGGGTTTATTTTGCAAATTTATGTTTAAAGAATTTATTATATATAAAAAAAAGAATTTCTTTCGATGGAATGTATAAAGAAAAGGAAAAAGAAAAAAGAAAAGAAAAGAAAAGAAAAGAAAAGAAAAGGAATTTTGGTTTGCGCGCTTCTTCTTCATGCTGCTAAGGTCTCTGCCGGTCTCACTGGCGGTGTTTGCGGCATCCATACTGTCGGTCCGTTTCTGGTGCTGCCGCCTGAAGATGGGTTGATACAGTTGCCGAAGATGAATACAAAAGAAAATTTTGCTTCTTTTTTTTTTTTTTTTTTTGTGAATTTAAATTTCAAATTGATTGATAATGTGGTAAATTTGATTGATTTTTTGGTGAATTTAAATTTAAATTTGATTGATGATTTTTGGTGACATTAGATTAATCATATTGTGAATTTAGGTTTAAATTTGATCAATCATTTGTGGATTAAGTTTAAATTTGATTAATCATATTGTGGACTCAAGATTAATCAATCATGTTGTGAATTAAACTTGAATTTGATTGATAATTTTTGGTGATATTCACATGATTATGTTGCTTTAATTGTAATCAATGTATGCAATTACTAGGTGAATTTTGGTAAAGTGTATTTAGTGTTTTCTCCCATTATTTAGGTACAATAATATATTTAAGAGTATTATATTATTGTGTCTTATAATTTGGATTGAATTGGTCAAAATAATATGTTACCAAAGTAGCCTCTGTTATCTAGATTAGTTTAATTCTATAATACAAGATGTGCATATTCATGGACTTATACGGATAATTATTAGCCTAAAGGAAGATAATTATTTGGCCAAATTGTGGGTATGCATGTGGTATTGAGTATTTAACAATTATAAGGATGACTCATGTGAAAAATAGTTGGTCCAAAGAAAGAATATTACTTTGACAAAGTTTATTGTCACTACTTTGATTACTACGTTGATAGTACCATTTACAGTTGGTGTTTTTGCTCAAATGTTGGCCATCAATATTGTGTTAGGTATCTTGTTATAAAAGGGGCCCACCACACATGTAAAATTATTTTGTCATATTTTAATTGTGAATATATGTTCTATTGTTTATTGTTTTAGTTGGTCTTACCCAAATACCAGTAAATCTGAGTTCAGTCCCTAAGTTGAATGGATCGAACTTCAAGATTTGGATGGAAAGCCTAGAGATGCTTCTCAGGTATATGGATTTGGACCTTGCATTAAGGACCGACAAACCTACTTTTACTGAGGAACAGCTGAATACGGCTAATATAGAGAAGTGTGAGCGGTCAAATTGCATGTGTCTGATGATTATTAGGCACTCCATTTCAGAGTCTTTTCGGGGCTCTATCACGAAAAGTAAAAGTGCCAATAAGTTTCTAGCTCAAATTAAGAAATATTTTACTAAAAATGAAAAAGGAGAAGCAAGTAGTCTTTTGACTTCTTTAACTTCCCTGAGGTATAAGGACAATGGGAATATAAGGGTACTATGGAAATGTCCAATCTCGTAGGTAAATTAAAGACATTTGATATCGAGATAAATAAAAATTACTTGTACAATATGATAGTTATCTCTCTTCCTGTACAATTAACTCGGTTTAAGATAAGTTATAATACTCAGAAAGATAAATGAGGTCTTAATGAGCTTATCTCACCAGTATACAAGAAGAAGATATGATTAAGGAAGAAAGGACAAAAAGGGCTTATTTGGCAATTGGCTCTCGTGATAAGAAGAAAATGAAATCTACAGGTGTTGTAGAAGAGACATATCAACAGAATAAAAACAAGAAACATACTACTGAAAATCCTTGTTTTTTTCTACAAAAAGGAAGCTCACTCCAAGAAAGATTGTCCCAAATACGCCAAGTAGTGTGTAAAGAAAAGTAAACCTCTTACTTTGGTTTGTTCTGAAGTTCATTTAGCTTTTGTACCTACAGATACTTGGTGAGTAGATTATGATGCTACTACTCACGTAAGTATATCTAGGCAGGGTTGCCTGTGGAGTTGACTGCCAAGTGATGTTGAAAGATTCATCTATGTGGGCGATGGAAAAGCAGTTATAGTTGAAGCTATTAGGAATTTTAGATTATATTTAAAAATTGATTGTTATTTGGATTTGAATGAGACTTTTGTTGTACCATCATTTAGACGTAATTTAGTTTCTATTTTCAGTTTGGACAAATTGGGTTTTTTTTGTTCTTTTGAAAATAATAAAGTTAGTCTTTTTCAAGATTCCAAGGTTATTAGTACCGGTTCTTTAATTGATAATCTATATATGCTTGATTCTTTTACTTCATTTAACAAGATTCTGTTATCTAATTCATGTGGTATAAGTATAAATTAAATGAGAATTCTGCTATATTGTGGCACAAGTGTTTAGGTCACATCTCTAAATGGAGAATTCAGAGATTTGTGTCAAATGAAATTCTTGATTTCCTTGATTTAAGTAACTTTGATGTTTGTGTGGAATGTATTAAGGAAAAAAGACAAACATAAGAAAATTAGGTGCCAACAGATGCTCAAACGTCTTAAAACTAATACATACGAATATTTGTCCATTCCTTACGGCTTCTTGAAATGGATCAACAATATTTTATTATGTTCAATTCAAGATATGAGTACCTATATTTAATTCATGAGAAGTCGCAATCATTGGACATTTCCAAGTCTTTCAATGTTGAAGTTGAACTTCAGCTTAGAAAGAAAATTAAGTTATCAAATCTGATCGTGGTAGTGAATATTACAGTAGATATGATGGATCAGGTTAATAACTTCCAGGGCCCTTTATCAAATACCTAGAGAAATGTGAAATTTTCCCACAATAAACTATATCAGGCAAACCTAACATGAATGGTGTGGTGGAAAGGCTAAGTAGAACACTTAAGGAGATAAACAAGAAAACATTGAAGCCCTTTTGTTGGACTTGAAGTTCAAACTCAATAACTTCAAGAAGTGTCGCTAAGGAGATCCATTAGAGAAAGAAGAAGTGCAATTCCAGATGATTATATTGTATTTCTTCAAGAACATCAAGAAGATATGGCCATGACGAAAGATGATCCAATAAACCTCCAATAAGCTCTACAAAGTTCTAACTCTTAAAGTGGATAAATGCTATGGAAGGAAAAATTCGCATGGCAATGTTAAGATATAAGGCTTGTCTTGTTACAAAGGGTTTTACTAAAAAAAAAAAAAAAAAAGGCATTGATTACAATGAGTCTTTTTCTCCAATCTAATCGAAAGACTCTTTTAGGGTAATCATGGCACTTCTAGCTCCCTTTGATTTAGAGTTACACCAGATGGAGTCAAAAACTGCATTTCTTAATGGGAATATTAGTGAGATGATTTATATGGTACAACTAGAAAACTTTGTGTCTGGTAATTCAATGTCTATGGTGTATAAATTGAAGAAATACATTTATGGTCTCAAACAAGCTTCTCATTAATGGTATCACAAATTTCATGAAGTAATTGTTAGTATTTATGTCCTAAATCTCGTAGTCTGTGTAAATTTTTAAACAAATTATTAATAAATAAATAAAATATTTATTTAATAAAGTATTCTTACTTTATTTTTCATAATTCAAAATCCAATTCTATGAAGTAATTGTTAGGATTTATTGTAAGTTGAATAGTATGTAGTTGACATACAACTGGATCGTGTTCAAGGAATAACATGAAAGGTCTAAAGTATATAGGTATGGTTGGGTACCTTATCCTAGTAATACTAGAGGATACGATCCACTTTGTAAATGTTAAAATAGTTGTAAATGTTATAGACGATTTGATCCAAATCGTTCGTGTGATGACATGCAAGTGAGGGTATCTGATAAAGTGAGTCTATATAAAACCAGACCACAAAATATAATCTCTCTTTATAACACCGTTAATTGAAAAGATTTATATTTCAAATGTTAACCATGTAACTCGATCTTAATTTTGAGTGAGTTATGAGCTCCATTCATAAGGGTCGTTCTTTGATTTGTATGGTGTGAGTGGCCTTAGCTGTCGACTCATTGTGCCTTCCATTTTAGGAGTAATATCGAGTGAGGAGCTGGGAATAGAGCTTCGCAAGATGGAATTCACTTCTTCTTGACTTTAGGGAAAGTAGACATATTGTTCTCTTAAGTGCTAACTCCGGGACTTAAACAATAAGATCTCACTCTCTCACTGGTCCGAGAGGGACTTTGTTTATTTTAGGACCATAAGCAGAATTGTTCATTGGAGGATTAATGGTACTTAAGCTACAAAAGGTAACTACGGGGGTAAAACAGTAAATTGATCTTGCTATAATTACGAACAATTTGTGATGGGGTGACCTATAAAATATGGTTAACTCAATAGACACATAAATATACTGTAGTTTATAGGGTGCAACTATGAGTCTTTAGTGGAATGCCCATAGTTAATGAATGATGATTAACTTAATTAAAGTGTTTAATTAACGTAATTAATTCATGATTGATTAACTAAACCCTTAATTAAGTTAATCATGAATCATTGGAGCTTATAACTGTAAGTCCATTAGGTCCCTCTGCTAGCTCATAAATAGATTAAACAAGGGTTTTAAGTTGAAAGTATTTAAAGAGTTCAAATTATTGAAAAATGAATTGATTGTATATGATACAAAAAATAATATAATGTTTAATTGCATATGATACTATTAATATACATTACTAATTTTGAATTAGATTCAAAATTAAACTACATAACATGAGAGTACAAATATTTGAATAAGATTCAAATGTTAAATTAATATAAATTAGATTTATATTAAAACTATAGGTTATAATTGATATGAATAAGATTTATCTTAAAACTATAGGTTAGGTGGGAAATGCATATTTAGAATATCGTTGAAATTAATTAAATTAAATATTGGATATTTGATTATTTTAATTTAATTAATTAAATTCAATTTTAACTCTCTTGCATTTCAGGAGAGTGGGGAAGAGGAAAATGGTATGCAGTTTAAAGTGTTTGACTTCATGTGAATTTTTTGGGGTTGCCCTCTCTCTGTCACACACTCTCACAATCTCGCTGACCTTCATTCTCAGAGAAAGTGTTTGTATTTTTCCTTCCCTTCCACGAAGGTTCTCACAAACCTTATTGTTCAAAGAAAATAGCAAGAAGATCTCTTGGTAGTGTCTTGCTCGAGATTTCTTGTTCATGTTGTGCTGTGAAAGACCAAATCCATTGGAGAGGGAGAAGAATTTGAAGACTGGTTTTTAAAGGTAACCATGTTTTTCTTTTTAATTATGTAATAGCATGTTAAATTCCTATGTTTTATTGTTATGTGTAAAAAGTCATTCAATACGATTATAGCAAATAGAGATCACACACTTTTGAACAAATAGTTTGATTACTACAGTTGGTGTCAGTGCCCAATTTTTTCCTTAATTTGTTGTCTAAATTTTACAGAATGATATGGTCGGTTCTTTATGCATTTTGATGTATGAGACTGGTTTTCATAATAGATGTTTTCAAGATTGGCACCTAGTTTCATAATTAATTTCATTTATTTGATCAGTGTAAGGGCTCGGTGTTTTGAACATTTATATTCTATTATCGAGTCTGTAAGTCAGGTCATATTTGTGGCAAAAGTTGCTAAAGATGGAGATCAAATTTGGGGCAAAATGGACAAAGAATTGAAGCAAAAACTTCCATTTTATGCTGAAGCGTAAGACATAGCATTGTGCTATGGCACAAAAGGCCCAATGTAGCGACGGTTGCCAGCAGCATTGCTGCAACGCTAAAGCCGAACATTGCGACACTACGAGAAGCATAATATTATGCTACGAAAAACTCCCAAACCAACGTTGCTATGCTCGGGATGAAGGGATTGAAATTTCCTGCAACAGAAGAAACCGTGTCCAATTTTAATTTAGGACAAAAACACAGGATAAACAAAACTAATTAAACATGCTTTCTACTGCACAAGAAGAAAAACAAAAGTTAGGATATCACATACTCGTTGAAGATCTATTCTTCACGTTCCTCTCTGTATTGCATCGTCTTCTCCCGATCTCATGAACTTGAAGTCCACGAACACAAGAACGAATACCACTAAGGGGTCTTTCCCGTTATTCTCAAGGACGAGGATCGTGTAGAGGTGTGGGCTTACACTCAATCTTGGCTTAGGGAGGAGTATGAGAGATTTTTTTGAGAAAAAATTCTATAGAAAAAACAGAGAGAATGAGAGGGAGGAAGGAGATGAAGATTAGAGAACCTCTTTTCTCTCTCTCCTTTCTTTATGTAAAATTGAAAGATTTGAGGCATGAGGGAGTTATAACTCTCTCCTTTTTTTTAATTCAAAATTCAAATTCAAAATTTGAGTTTTAATAATATATATATATATATCTCACATTCATATAATTTAATATTTGAATCACATTCAAATAACAACCACTCTCATCAAACTATATAAATTTAATATGAATCATATTAATTTTAATTTTAACATATAGTTTCTATATGAATAATAGTCACATACTTAATATTTGAATTATATTCAAATATTTATTTCTCTCATAAAACTATAAATTTAATATGAATCATATTCACATTAAATTTAACATATAGATTTTATATGAATCATATTCATATAATTAATATTTGAATCATATTCAAATATTTATTTCTCTCACAAAACTATATAAATTTAATATGAATCATATTCACACTGAATTTTAACATATAGTTTTTGTATGAATCATATTCATATAATTAATATTTGAATCATATTCAAATATTTATTTCTCTCATAAAAATATATCAACATACATTATATTATATAATGTATCAATATACATTATTTAACTGTATCTTATACAATTAATTTTCTTTAATTAATTTGAACAATTCAAATCACATCAAAATTAATTTGATTCCCATTATTCCTCATTGATCTAACGAGGGGACCTTATGGACCTATAGATTGAAGCTCCAATGATACGATATTAATTGATTAAACTCTTTTAATCAAATTAATCAATATTCATTAACTATCGGTCACTCCACTAAAGATCGATAGCTAAACTCTTTGCACTATAGATATATTTACGTGTCCATTGGATATAACCAATCAACAGTGCGTTCACCCTTCACAAATTGCTCGTAAGTACAGTTGGGTTAAATTACCATTTTACCCTTGTAGTTAACTCCTTAAGTACAACTGATCCCTCGAATGAATAATTAGTCATAGTTCAAATATGACCAAACGTTTCTTGGGCTAGGAAAGGGTGCGGCCTTATAGTTCAAGCCTTGGAATCAATCCTTTACAATTTATCTTCTTACTCAAACTATATTGAAGGAGTGAATTCCTTCTTGTGTAGCTGTGTTCCCAGCTCCCCAATCAGACGAGTCTCCAAAATGGTAGGCTTATTGAGTTGACGAATCTAACCACTTTCACCCATACAAATCAAAGGATCACTCTCATAGCAGGAGTTCACAACTCACTCAGGATTAATATCAAGTTACTTATCGTCATCCTGGTGAAATGTAAGTCTTTTCTAGCAATGACGCTATAAAGAGAGACCCCCGCTCACATGTCTCCACGAGAATAATCAGGATCAGATCATTTGTAGTACTTTAAAACAATTGTAACAACTACAAATCGGGCCATATCAGTAGTGTTACTAGGATAAGGCACCCAACCTTATCCATATACTATAGACCATTTAGGTTATCATTTAAATATGATCCATTTGTATGTCTCCACATACATATTTAAGTTACATCAGATAACCTTGGATCTTAGGTTAATGGATTATTGCATAAATAACATAAAATTAATCAACAATTGATTCACATAACATAAAACTACGAGGCTTTAGGGCATACACCCCATCAGGGAGGATTGTTGAAGTGCTCCAAACTTCTTACATGCAAAAGTAAGTGGTACCAAGATCGTGGGTTCAAGCCTCAAAGCGAGTTTTTAAATTTTTTTTGTTTTTTTTTTATGATTAATTAAATTAATATAATTGTTGTATTGATTTAATTAATCCTTTTAGGGGTGCCAATCTTGATCCATTATTGATTTATAATATAGTTTATTAATATGCATGAGATGTATATATATATTATAGTTTGTGTTTTAATTTGTGTTTCAAATTGTTCTAAAATTGAAATTAAAACTTTATGCTAAAATGTTTCTAATAAGGCTAGAATAGGAAAATCCTTTACTTGTTTTAATAGTAAGTTATTAAAAGATTAAATCTATAAAATATTGGCTATAAGGGACCTTTGTCTAAGGAAGGTTCTACATAAGGATTGGGGTATTTAAGTTGATGGAAACAGAACACCCCTACTTAGGAACCGACCTGGAAGATGAATTAGTTAACATTTTATAAGCATGCAATAATGCATTAATCATTAAAATGTTTGGTGAATTAAAACATTATCTTAAACTATCCAATATAAGCATTATATTGGGCAAACTTATACATCACTTAGATAAACAACTTACCTAAGTTTAACTAAGTAATAAACCCTAATTCGTAAAATACTCAGTGGGAGGAAAAGTATATTTGATATACATTTACTCTCACGTTCTCCATTAAGAGTTCACACCGTGAGATCCACACTCGGCATCTGGTGCCTTGAGCACACCCTCCCTTCAGAAGGTATTTATATGGGTCAATACAAAAGTGAATGGAGAGAGTATTTTTTAATGAGTGGGAGAAGGATATGTGTCAACATTCCTACGGTCTCTTTTACTAGTTTGGAAAAAAATGAGATCTCATACTCAACCTCGTGGTGTCCTAGGCACATCCTCCTTTTGAAAGGGGTTTGTATGGAGTCAATATCAGGGCAAAACTTCAGTAATAGATAGTGTTGCCTTAGTTTTTGCATCAATATGGTTTCTCCCTTCGGTTAACTTATTGGGATGGAACTCTGGGGTCTAAATGGATGGTTAGACTCACAAGAATCATTAAATGAGTTAATATTTTCTTGACTAAAATAATGGTAACAAAACACTATAGGAATAAAAGTTATTATGGAGTATTATTTAGTTGAAAGTGTCTTAATTCAGTGAAGGAATAACTTACTAGCCTTCTATGGCTTTTTGATCTAAATCACTGAAGTATCATTAAAAAACAATATGAGTTTAAGAGTTTTCATTGTTATTCTTGCTCAACTAGATTTTTTCTAAAAGAGTTATGCTATTATCTAACTTATATTAAAATTTATTTATTTCTGCAAAAATGATTAGTGCGATAATAAATTTGCTTTCTGTTGACAAACTTACTGGCGACAATTACACAACATGGAAAAACACAATTAGTACTGTGCTGGTAATTGACGACATAAAATTCATTGAATGTCCTCAAATACCTACCCCTAATGTTTCACTAAATGTTCATGAGGCATATGAAAGATGGATTAAGGCTAATGAAAAGGCCCGTGTATATGTTTTGCCAGCTTGTCTAAAGTTCTAGCCAAGGAGCAAGGGAACATAGTCTTTACTCAAGAGATCATGGAATCAATGCGTGATATCTTTAGACAACCATCCACACAAATAAAACACGGTGCCTTCAAATACATCTTTAAAGCTTGGATTCAAGAAGGGACCTCTGTCAAAGAATATGTTCTCAACATGACGGTTCACTTCAATGTGGTCGAGATGAACGGGTCGATTATTAAAAAAGCCAGTTAAGTCAGCTTTATTCTGGAGATTCTTCCGAAGAGTTTCCTCCAATTCTGTAATAATGTTGTATGAATAAGCTAGACTACAACCTGACCACCATTCTTAATGAGCTGCAAATCTATGAATCCTTGGTGAAAGTTAAAGGGCAACATAGGGAAGCAAATGTTGCTAGCACTTATAGGAATTTTCACAGAGGTTTGACCTTTGAGACTAAACCTGAACCTTCTTCTTCTGGTTTAAAGAAGTGGAAAAAGAAAAAGGGTTGAAAGGGGAATAAAGCTACCCCTGTTACTACTACCCAAAAGGACAAGAAGGCAAAGTCTGCAAAGGAAATTTGTTTCCATTGTAACGTAGATGGGCACTGGAAGAGGAACTGTCCAAAGTGTTTGGCTGAAAATAGAAAGCCAAAGAAGGTCAATATGATTTGCTTGTCTTGGAAACTCGTTTGGTGGAAAATGTTAGTTCAGCCTTGATAATTGATTTAGAAGTCACTAATCATGTTTGTTCTTCTTTGAACGAAATTTAGTTCCTAGAGGTAGTTGGAAGCTGGCAAGATGGCTATGAGGGTCAGAACTGGAGAGGTCATCTCAGTCGTTTCCGTGGGAAGCATAAAATTATCTTTCTAGAAATATTTTTTATTATTAGATAATGTATTTATAGTTCTTGGTATCAAAAGAAACTTAATTTCAGTTGCATGTCTTATCGAACAAATGTATTCAATTTCATTTTCTATAAATAAATCGTTTATTTTCAAGAATGGTGTTGAGATTTTTCCATAACTTTCAAAGATAATTTATATGTGCTAAGACCATTAGCATAAAAAATTATTCAAAACGGCAACGACTAAAAATAAAAGAAAAATTTTTTTCTCTAAAGAAAATTTTGGCATCTAAAACTAGGTCACATAAATCTCGATAGGATCGAAAAATTGATAAAGAATGGACTTCTACATGAGTTAATGGAAAGATCATTACCAGTATATAAGTCATGCCTTGAAGGTAAGATGATTAAAAAATCTTTTTCTGGAAAAGGCTATAAAGCCAAAGAACCTTTAGAACTTGTACATTCAGACATCTATGGTCTGAAGAATGTTCAAGCAAGAGAAGACTTTGAATATTTCATTTCTTTTATAGATGATTATTCAAGATTTGGGTATCCTTACCTAATGCAACACAAGTTTGAAACTCTTGAAAATTTAAAAAAGTATAAGACTAAAGCTGAAAACTTATTAGGTCAAACAATTAAGACATTTTGATCTGATTGAGGTCGAGAGTATATAGACTTGGAATTCCAAGAATACATGATAGAACATGGAATCACATCCCAACTCTCAACACCTAGTATGCCTCAACAGAAAAGTGTATCGAAAAGGAAAAATACAACCTTGTTGGATATGGTTCGGTCTATGATGAGTTATGCTCATCCACCTAATTCTTTTTGGGGGTTGTTCCATCTAAAAGTGTTTCTAAAACACCTTTTGAATTATGGAAAGGAAATAAAGGGAGTTTATGAAATTTTAGAATCTTGGGATGTCCAACTCATGTGCTAAGAACAAACCCAAAGAAATTGGAACCTCGTTCAAGGGTATATCTATTTATAGGTTGTCCTAAAGAAACCAAGGGTAGGTTCTTTTATGATCCAAATGAAAACAAGGTATTTGTGTCGATAAATGCCACATTCTTGGAGGAATATCACATAAGAGATCACAAACCACATAATAAATTAATTTTAAATCAAATTTTCAATGAAAATAACAGCACTTCAATGAAAGATGTTGGTAATGCTGGTACATCGGCAAGAATTGTTGATGGTGCTAGCACAACTAGTCAAAATCCTTCTCAAGAGTTGAGAGAGCCTTGTCGTACTGGAAGGGTTATATCCTGTCCTACGAGATATATGGATTCAACAGAAGCCCATATCATCATATCTGATGATAGCATTGAGGATTTGTTATCTTTTAAAAAGACAATAGAAGATGTTGACAAAGATGAATAGGTCAAAGCTATGGATCTTGAAATGGAATCTATGTATTCCAATTAAGCCTGAGATCTTGTAGATCAACCTGATGGAATAAACCTGGTCTACAAGAGGAAAAAAGGTGTAGATGGAAACGTTTAAACCTTCAAAGAAGCCAGGCTTGTGGCAAAGGGTTAACCCAAGTAGAAAAGGTTGATTACCTCAACATAAAAGTGTAGCAGAAAGGAGAAATAAAACATTATTGGACATGGTTTAGTTTATGATCAGTTATGCTCATCTGCTTGATTCTTTCTAGAGTTATGCAGTAGAGACTGCAATATATATCATGAAAAACATTTCATCCAAAAGTGTTTCTGAAACACCTTTTGAATTATGAAAATGACGTAAATGAAGTTTACGACATTTCAAAATTTGGGGATGTCCAACACATGTGCTAACTACAAACCCAAAGAAATTGGAACCTCATTCAAGGGATATCCCAAGGAAACCAAGGGTAGACTCTTTTATAATCCAAAGGAAAACAAGGTATTTGTGTCGAAAAATGCCATATTCTTGGAGGAAGATGACATAAGACAACATAGTTAATTAATTTAATGAAATTTCCAATGAAAATAAAAATATTTCGACGAAAGATGTTGATAATGCTGGTAAATCGACAAGAGTTGTTGATGGTTCCAGCACAACTAGTTAAAATCCTTCTGAAGAGTTAAGAAAGCTTGTCGCAGTAGAAGGGTTATATCCTGTCCTACGAGATGTATGGGTTTAACAGAAGCCCATGTCATCATATTTGTGATAGAATTAATGATTCATTACTTTTAAGAAGGCAATTGAAGATGTTGACAAAGATGAATGGATCAAAGCCATGGATCTTGAAATGGAATCTATATATTCCAATTCAGTATGGGATCTTGTAGATCAACATGATGGGGTAAAGCCTAAAGGTTGTAAGTTGGTCTACAAGAGGAAAAATGGTGTAGATGGAAAGCTTCAAACCTTCAAAGCAAGACTTGTGGCAAAACGTTATATCCAAGTAGAAGCGGTTGATTATGAAGAAACATTTTCTCTTGTTACCATGTAAAAATCTATTTGTATTCTCGTATCCACTGCCACATATTATGACTATGAAATATGAAAAATGGATATCAGGCTGCTTTTCTGAATGGGAATCTTAAAGAGAAAATTAATCAACCAAACGTGTATGAATGGTAAAATGAGAATAAATATGGTCTAAGTGAAGCATACACTATTGATGAAGTAATAAATCTTGAAGTATTCCAAGAGTCGAATCCTATGAGACTATTTATGCAATTCAATCTTTATAAGAAAGAGTTTTTCGATGCAAACCAAAAGGTAACCAGTAAATAAGTGGTTTTGAGGTTGAACATTGATAAAATCAATAAACAAGAATGTTGAACAGGGATATAGTTGTGTTCCAACCTTTCGGGTTCTATATTGTAAGTGATGTGGTCGTATCATACCAAGAAAATAAAATATGCATGAACAAAAAACTACTCCTATACGATTTGGTGTCTAACTTCTTTAGGAGGTCTAAGTAGCTACTATTGAATGTTCTCATGGGTAGTTGAATATTAGATTAATTCAAGCTTAAATTTTCTATCCTACGGTGTCCCTTATTCCTAAGGCGACTGACCCTTCTATTTGTAGGCTCCTAGCCCTGTATTCCTTTGTGACATGAGTTTATATCCAAACCTTCTCAACAGACTCCACTAAATTGCTAAATTAAGTTATCAATTTAATTTAACAATATTTATCTATAAACTAAAAAAAGGAAATGCAAGAGTCAAAGAGGTATGAAACATAAGTACTGCTCAAGCCATAATACCGGTATTCACATAATTGAATCCCTTAGAGAATCTAGCTCATGATAAATGATAAAATAATGAACTTTACTAAAGCAAGGATCATAGCTACAATAGGACGTTCAACGGTTAAAGAAAGAAAATAGAGAATTACAAGAAAGTAAATTAAATAAATACAACTCAAAGATGCCTTAAGACAATTTTTAATCTTTCCCTAGGTTGATTCCTCTCACCACATGCTTCCATGGGATAAGATGACCTAGAGCCGCTACGCCTTAGAGGAACTTCCGTTCTTAGGGCTACTGACTTGAGAATTTGAGAATAAGCCTAAGGGGAATGATGTAAATGGAAGAAAATGAGAGTAAATTGTGATGGATTTGTGGATGAAGAGTTGAGTGATGAAATGGGAGGCGTCCTCTTCTTTATATAAGCCAAAATTGGTTGAGAGATGACCTAAAATCATAGTTGGCCATTTTCCCAACATTTTAGTTGTGGAATAGCAGCTTTGACCAAGAAAATAGCAACTATAATTGATTGGGTGCGAATCTAGAAAATTAGGGCTCATTGATGCGTTCACATCACCCGACCGCATCAAACACTGCAGGCGCATCACTTAAGCAGTCACATCAAGACAGATTTCTGTAATGCAACCAAAAACCTTAGTAAAAGTTTATGAAATCAGTCTAAATCACTCTAAATCAACTTTATACAATTCAAACGCATGTATTTGTTCATTTTATCTAATTTAGGGCATCCCGAGGTCAAAATATCACATAAAATATCTTTTTACTATGAAAAAGTACCAAAATAGATTGTAAAAATATGCACTTTTTGACATCTATCAAACATCAAACCAGAGAAATTAATAAACAAAGTCAGGAGCAAAAGGTTTGTAAGCTAAAACAATCTATTTATGGGTTGAAGCAGACATCAAGATCTTGGAACATAAGGTTTGACAATGCAATCAAATCTTATGGCTTTGAACAAAAAGTTGATGAACCTTGTGTTTATAAGAAAATCATCAAAAGTACTATTGCTTTTTTAGTGTTGTACGTAGATGATATCTTACTCATTCGGAATGAAATATAAATTCTTACTTACATTAAAAAATGGCTATTTGCTCAATTTCAAATGAAAGATTTCGGAGAAGCACGATATGTTCTTTGTATTCAAATTATTAGAAATTGCAAGAACAAAATGTTAGCATTGTCTCAAATATCTTATATTGACAAAATGTTTGTCAGATATTCGATGCAAAATTCCAAGAAAGGTAATTTACATTTTAGACATGAAATTACCTTGTTTAAGGAACAATGTCCTAAGACACTTCAAGAAGTTGAGGAGATGAGACAGATTCTATATGCATCGGCTGTGGGTAGGCTCATGTATGCCATGTTGTGTACAAGGTCGGATATATGTTATGCAGTTTGGATTGTTAGTAGGTATCAATCGAATCCAAGTTTTGATTACTAGACAACAATAAAGACAATCCTCAAGTATCTTAGAAGAATGAGGAACTATATGCTTGTGTATGGTGCTAAGGATTTGATCCTTATAGGATATACTGACTATGATTTTCAAACTGATAAGAATTTTAAAAAATTCACATCAGGATCAGTGCTCACTTTTAATGGAGGAGCTGTAGTCTGGCATAACATAAAATAGGGTTGTGTTGCAGACTCTACTATAGAAGAAGAATATATAGCTACTTGTGAAGCTACTAAGGAAGCTATCTGGCTAAGAAAGTTCTTGATTGATTTGGAAGTTGTTTCAAATATGTCTTTGTCTATCATTCTTTACTGTGAGAATAATGGTGCAATGAAAAATTTGAAGGAACTTTGGAGCCATAAGCAAGGAAATCACATAGAACGGAAGTATCATCTGATACGGAAAATTGTGCCACGAGGGAACGTGACCATCATGCAAATAGCATCAGAGCACAACATTGCTTATCCATTTACTGAGACTCTTATGGTTAAACTATTCGAGGGTCATCTAGAAGGTCTAGGTCTACAGGATATGTATCACTTAGACTAGGGCAAGTGGGATATATGACTAGGTGTATTGTATGCTCTAATTTATTGTTTTTTTTTTTTTTTTTTGTATTTTACATCCCACTAGTATTGAAGCGATCGAGCGAGAGAAAGAAAGAAAACTATTTGACAAGTGAGAGATTGTTAGAATTTATGTCCTAAATCTTATAGTCTATGTAAATTTGTAAACAAATTATTAATTAATAAATAAAAAGTCTATTTAATAAAGTATTCTTACTTTATTTTGCGTAATTCAAAATCCAATAAACTAAGATATGAGATTATTTATTGTAAGTTGAACAGTATGTAGTTGACATACAACTGGATCGTGTTCAAGAAATAACCTGAAAGGTCTATAGTATATTGATAAGGTTGAGTACCTTATCCTGGTAACACTATGGATACGACCCACTTTAGGGAACGATACCGAGTGAGGAGCTAGGAACATAGCTTAGTGAGATGGAATTCACTCCTTTCTAACTTTAAGGAAAGTAGACATATTGTTCTCTTAACTGATGACTTTAGGACTTGAATGATGGGCCTCACTCTCTCACTAGCCCAAGAGAGACCTTGTTTATGTTAGGACCATAAACAAAATTGTTCATTAGAGGATCAGTGGTACTTAAGGTACAAGAGGTAACTACAGGGTAAACTGGTAATTTGACCCAGCTATAATTACGAATAATTTGTGAATGGTTGACTTATGAAATATGGTTAATTCAATGGACACATAAATATACTAACCTTATAGGAGTGCGACTATGAGGTTTTAGTGGAATGACCTATAGTTAATGAATGATGATTAACTTAATTAAAGAGTTTAATTAATTAATCATGAATAATTCGAGCTTATAAGTCCATTAGGTTCCTATGCTAGCTCACAAATGGATTAAAGGGTTTTAAGTGGAATGTATTTAAAGAGTTCAAATTATTGAACATGGAATTGATTGTATATGATACAAAAAATAATATAATTATTAATTGCATATAATGCAATTAGTATACATTATTAATTTTGAATAGATTCAAAATTAAACTACCATGAGAGTATAAACATTTGAATAATATTCAAATGTTAAATTAACATATTAGATTTATATTAAAATTATAGGTTATAATTGATATGAATGAGATTGATATAAAACTATAGGTTACGTGAGAAATGCATATTTAGAATATAGTTGAAATTAATTAAATTAAATATTGGATCTTTAATTAATTAATTTTAATTTAATTTAATTATATTAATTAAATTCAATTTTAACTCTCCTACATTACAGGAGAGTAGGGAACAGGGAAACTACCCTCTTCCTCTTTTCCTTTAATTTGTAGAACGGTTTGCACTTTGAAGTGCTTGACTTTATGTGAAGTTTGCCCTCTTTCTCTCACACACTCTCACAATCTCTCCAATCTTTATTCTCAGAGGAAGTGTTCTCTATATTTTTCCTTCCCTTCCAAAAAGTTTCCACCAACCTCATTGTCCAAAAAGATTAGTAGATAAGATCTTTTGGTTGTGTCTTACATGAGATTTCTTGTTCGTGATGTGTCGTGAAGATCAATTCGATTGAAGAGGGAGAAGAATTCGAAGACTGATCTTCAAAGATAACAATGTTTTCCTTTTCAATTACATAATAACATGTTAAATTCCTCTGTTTTATCGTTTTGTGTAAAAATTCATTTAATACAACTAAGGCAAACAATGACCACACACATTTGCATAAGGAATTCAATTCCTACAATAATAACCTCATTTAATTTTGAGGTGAATATAGTGGAAAATTGTGTATATCACAAGTTCAGTGGGAGTAAATCAATCTTTCTAGTGTTATATGTTGATGACATACTCATAGCAAGTAATGATGTAGGTTTACTGCATTACACTAAGAGGTTTTTAAAAAAGAATTTAGAGATGAACGATCTTAGTAATGCTTCTTTTGTATTAGGAATTGAAATACTGTGAGATCGTTCTCAAGGTATTTTGAGATTTTCATAAAAGAATTACATTGAAAATATTTTGAATAGATTCGATATAAAATATTGTGCACCAAGAGATACCCTTGTCGCTAAAGGTGATAAATTTCATTTAGGTGAATAACCCAAGACTGCACTCGAGACTAAAATGATGTAGAAGGTTCTCTATGCATTGGCTGTTGAAAATCTAATGTCCGAGTCCAGATATTGGGTTCATAGTTGAAGTGTTATGCAGATATTTGAGCTACCCGGGGATGGATTATTGGAAAGTAGCCAAATGGGTTATGAGATATTTACAAAGAACAAAAGATTATATATTCACTTATCGGAGATCAGATGTTTTGGAGATCACCGGTATTTTGATTTCGATTATGTTGGATGCTAAGACATTTTGCCATATACTTTAGGCTATATCTTCATGTTGGCTGGAGGAGTTGTATCCTTAAAAAGTGTTAAACAAACATTTATGACTTCTTTTACTATGGCTGCAGAGTTTATAGCATGTTTTGAGGCATCCAATAATGGAATATAGTTGCAAAATTTTGTCATTGGGCTGTGGATAGTGGTTTGCATAGAAAGACCACTAAAATTATTTTGTGACAATAAGTCGGTAGTGATGTATTCTAATAACAATAGATATATGTTGGGTTTTATGTCCTAAAACTCGTGGTTTGTAAAAAGTAAACCTTATTCTGTTAATCAATATAGATGTTATTGAAGTTTGATTCACTAAAGTTGTTATTGAATGTTTGAATTGCTCATTTCGTTTTAGAAATAACCTAAATCCAATAAACTAAGATCCATGGCTATTATATGAGTACTTGAATTTTATGCAGAGACATAAGAGTAGATCAAATTCGAGTAGATAGCCAAAATGGTCTATGGTATACGGATAAGGTTGGGTACCTTATTCTAGGGACACTATTGAATGCGGTCCACTTTGTAGATGTTACAATTATTGTAAAATGGTACAAATAAAATGAACCTGATTCATTTATTGGAGACATGCGAGTGGGGGCATTCTATGCAAAGAGTTTGTATAAGATCGGAGGGTCAGTGTTCACTCTAAATGGAGGGGCTATAGTGTGACGAAGCATCAGAGGGGCTATAGTGTGGCGAAGCATCAAGTAAGGATGCATCACGGACTCCACTATGGAAGCCGAATACGTAGTCGCTTGTGAAGCAGCTAAGAAGGCTATTTGGTTGAGAAAATTCCTTACAGATTTGGAAGTTGTTCCAAATATGGATTTGCTGATCACTCTCTATTGTGATAACAGCAGGGACGTGGAAAATTCGAAGGAACCTCGAAATCATCATCGAGGCAAGCATATAGAATGGAAATACCACTTGATCAGGGATATTGTGCATCGCGGTGATGTAATAGTCATGAAGATCGCGTCGGAGCACAATGTTGCTGATCCATTTACAAAGTCTTTCACGGCTAAAGTGTTCGAGGGTCATCTGGAGAGTCTGGGTCTACGGCACATGCAACATCTTGTCTAGGGCAAGTGGGAGATGATACTGGGGTATAGAGTATGCCCTAGTTTATTGTGTATTGTACTTATAATTTTTCATGTATTGTACATGAGTCTCCCAAGGCATTAGGACAAGTGGGAGATTGTTGGGATTGGTGTCCTAATTCTCCCGAAGTCTCGTAGTTTGTAATCTGTACACATTGTAGTGAATAAAATAAAAGTTATTTTATTTGGCATTTACTCATATCCAATAAACAAAACTCCATGGTTATTGTATATAAACTTAAGTATGTATATGAGATATACAAGTGGATCATGCCTTAAGTGATAACCTAAATAGGTATGTAGTATAAGGATTAAGGAGGGATACCTGATCCTGGTGACACTACGGATACGACCCACTTTGTAGAGGTTTGCAAGTGTTGCGAACTACTACAGATGGTAGATCCTAACCATTCATGTGGAGACATGCGAGCGGGGGTGTCCTATACAAAGAGTTTGTATAAGATCGAACCACGAGATGATTAGTCTCTGTATATAATGCTATTGATACTTGAGACTTACATCTCACCTAAATGACCATAGGTGATGACCTCAATCTTGAGTGTTTTGGGAACTTCTGTCTTTGAGGGCGGTCTTTTGATTAATATGGGTGAGAGTGGCCAGATTTCCAACTCAACATGCCTACCTTTTTGGGCATTTGTCTGATTTGGGACCTGGGAACTTAGTTACACAAGATGGAATTCACCCCTTCTCCCAAGTAGGGGTAAATAGATAGATTGCTCCCTTAAGGGCTGTTCTCCGATCTTGAACATAGTGGCCACAACTTTTCTTTAGAAGAGAGGACTCAGTCATAGTAGGACTATAACTTATGTTCATTAGAGGGATCAGTGGTACTTAAGGAGTTAGATGTAACTATAGGGGCATAACGTTATTGGCCCAGTTGTACTTATGAGCGATCTGTGAAGGGTTATCGCACTGTTGATTGGTTGATATGGACACATAATATATCTATAGTAAGGAGAGTTTAGCTGTCGGTCTTTAGTGGAGTGCCTAACAATTAACGGATGATGGATCCTGTGACTAAAGAGTTTTGTCAGTTATTCACGTACCGTTGGAGCTTCGAGCTACAGGTCCATGAGGTCCCTTTGGTAGCTCAATGGATTCAAGTTGAGAATCAGTTCTTGGTATTGATTTGAAATGTTCAAATTGACAAAAGGGAATTCGATTATATATGACATGTTCGGTGTGATGTATGAGATACATCAAGTGGAGGATTAATGTAAATGAGATTTACATTAAGTACCATGAAATAGAAAAAGAACTATGGTTTATATGTTTCATAAGATGAAATATTAAAACTATAGGTTATAAATATAGTATGGTAAGTTGGTTATCATATATATTTATAATAATATTAATTATTGAATAATTATATCTTTTTCTATAAAAACCAATTGAGTGGGAGATTATTGGTGGTTTCATGGTAACCGTGAGATGAAAGGAAAAATGTTTTCCTAAATTTAGTAGTTATTGAATTGAGATTTTTCATTCTCAGAAAGACTCACAATGTCGCTGTCAAGTGAATAGGATTCACTAAACGATAGTTGAAGACAGACTAAACGATCGTGGAGTGACACTACACGATCGTTCACTAGCTGGCCATTAGTTAAACGATCGTGGAGTTTTTGCTAAACGATTGCATAACATTTGTTAAATGATTGGGCATCGTCTATACAATATACCTTTGTCATCTCCCACTTGCTCAATGTTTACATGATTGTTTTTCCTTCGGTCTCTTCCTCTAATCAAGTCCACACAGAGCCCACACTTCTGGATTCTCACACCGAGAATACCAAGGTAGCCATTGCGGTGATGTTGTACTCAACTCGACATAGTTGAGATTTTTGGAGGTCGTTCGTTGACTTCGCGGTGTTCGTATGGAGGTTACTGATTGATCGTGATGTATTGCGGTCATAGTATTCGAGCATTCGTGTATTACAATCTTGGAGATTGAACGAGCGTTCGTGATCAAGGGAGGTTGAAGATGAGTCTTCAAAGGTATGATGCTTTATCCCTTGATCTTATAATAAAGCATGCTGTAATTTTGTTGTGTGCATGACCGGTTAGTTTCCATTTCTCGACTGTAATTATGTATGTTCATATACAAATAGAATTTGGAACGATCATTTCGCTGCTCATGGAAATCCTCATATCTGATTTCCTTCATTCAAAACTTTATAGGCCTTGCAAAAAAGAGAAGCAACATCAGAGAAACTAATATTGGATAGAAGGAGACTAAGAAGCCAAAGAGACCATATATGTGTATTTCCTTTGTAATACCACAAGATATGGATGCTAGATTCATGAACCTTGTGGCATAAAGAGCTATCGTCGCATGCAATGATATAGGGTGGCTATCCATAGTAGGATAAGTTGGAAGAAGTTGAGATAAGCATGTTTCAAAAAGTTTTTTGTCTTTTGAGGAATATAAAGAACCCATAACCTCTTCCATAATTATGTCTTGATGTGATAATAAAGATACTTCCAAGATAGAGATTGGGACAATTTATACCCACTTTTCACAAAGTAGATTCCCTTTTTATCATAATACCACAAAAACCATTTGACTGAAGAGAAGAAAGGGGAATACTCTTGATGATCTTAGCATCATCCTGGCAGAAAAATCATCTATTAAAACCTAATTCCATTGCTCATCGATGATAAGACCATCCACCAAGACACGAACAAGGGTTGCGGGAATGAAATAAGTTTGAACATAGTTTCTCTACCAAAAGTATATTTGATAGTCAATGACGGATCACACACAAAACAATTGTTTTCAAATAATACATTACTTGTCATATTATGAGAGTTGTTCATGTTTAGACTTCATTCTCCTTGGCGACTAGAATACCATTGTTACCACCATTCATGATCAATTAACTATTAATTAATCATTCTTGCCACCATTATGGGAGCTATTATGTGGTTTATCTGGGTAGAGTGAAACAACTGAATTTTCAAAGATACAGCCAAGGATCATTCGGTTCCTTGGGATGACATCATTGCCACAACCACTAACCGGTGTAGAAAAGCCAAGCTCTTTTGTCTTCCACTATCTCTCCTAATTAGAAGTCTTTTCCTCTAGCTTCTCCATTGTAGATGATTTTTGCATGCTTTGATTCTTTTCAAAAGGGAAAAAAAAAAAAAAAAAAAATAAGAAGAAAAGAAAAGAAAAGAAAAAAAGAAAGAAAGAGAGAAAAATCTATTAATGTAAAAGGTGTGTGTATCACAATTTTAACTAGTCTCTTCTTTTTCTTTTCAAGATTGGTTAAAAATTCTTTTTTTTTTCTTTCTTCTTTCTTTTCCTTTATTGACATGTAGACTTTTGTGCTACAAAAATGTGAACTAGATTATATAAACACCTTTTTGAAAGGTAAATGATTTAATGTCTGCTTGGATTGACTTAGAAAAGAAAAAGAAAATTTTATTTTCAGTTAAACACTTTTGATTAAAACAATTTAAAATAAAAACACTTATGTGTTTTGGCAACTCTTTTTTCAATATTTTCTATATATAAGTTTATTTAATTTACAATGTACTAAAATTGTTTCTATTAATATAAAATTACTATAAACAATGATTATAAAATACTATGAACTATTGGGTGGTTACCAATGGTAATGGCGGAGGTGGTGGCTACCTGAGTTGGCTGGAGGTGGTTGCTAGAGTTTTCTAGTGGCAGTGTTTGCAGGTGGTCGGAGGTGGTCATCGATGGTGATTGCCGGAGTCAGTCAGGGCGGTGATCGAAGTTGGGCTCTTGCACTGGTTGTCAGAGTTGGGCGAAGGTGGTGGCCGGTGTGGTCTAGGTAGTGGTCAGAGTTGGTTGGCGAAGGGCAATGGTAGCCACAATGACATAGTAGAAGTGAGGTAGATGATTTTGAGCATTTTAGTAATTTTAATATTTATAAAAATTAGGGAGAGATTAATCATTAAACACTTAAAAGTCGTTTTCCTAAAAGTTGAACTTTCAAGTGTGTTTGAAACACATCTTCAAGAGTTTAATTTAAAAAATAAGTCAATTTGGAAAAAGTTCAAGTATTTGGCGATTACTAAAAATAAATTTTCAAAATGAGTTTATAAAATAAGTTGGTTTAGGATAAACACTTCAAATCAATATTTAGAAAAGTATTTTTTTAAGAGCCCGTTAGATAACATTCCTATTTCTTGTTTCTTGTTTCTTGTTTTTTATTTAAAAAGAAACTAACTTGTTTGATAGTTACTTGTTTCTAGATTTTGAGAAAGTTTCTAAAATTGAAGCCAAATTTGGGAAACAATCAAAAGTAGTTTCTCCTTGTTTTGTTTTGATTTTATGATAACAATTCCAAAAAAGTCTCAAATTCCAGCTTTGCATTGATGGTGGGAAGGCATGCCTGCTACTACGTCTATTTCGTTGTTTTGAGTTCGAATTAGGGATGGGAAAGAAACCTATGGGGTGCAGGTCCCTACGGGCCCCGACCAGAATCCCTAGTTTGACTAAGATAGGGGTCAAAGTGGGGACTTTTGAAGGGGGAGGGCATCCCTGTCCCCACCCTGACCCTCGACCTTAACCTTGCAATTTATATATATATATATATATATATATATATATATATATATATATATGCTTAGCCTAGCGATACCTATTTCTTTTACCCAATATTTATTTGGCCCACCCATACCAATTTTTTTCAATACTTATTTGACTCATGTCAAAGAACAAAGCCCAAAACTAAAGCCCTAAACCAAATCCCACACTTTGAAACCCTAGTAGTCTTTTACAGTTTACACTATCTTGAAGACTTGAACATATTTGAATGACTAAAGTGAAGCTGTCGCTGGGGTTCATTCGCTGCTGCTGTTAAGTTTGTGTCCTCCGTTGGTGCTGTCGTTGGAGTCGTCCACTGCCATCATTATCAACTGTTGTGTTGCCGCCTCCAATTTCGTCTTAAATGTGAGTTTAGTTTTTTTTTTTTTTTTTTTTTTTTTTTGTAATTTAAAAAATTGAGTTGAGTTTCATCTCAAATGGGAGAGGGGAATGGGTCCTCGCAAGGAACCATTTTCCCGACGGGGAATCCCTGCCCTCATCCCCACCTTTAAATGACAGGGATGGGGAACCCTTTCCCCCTCCAGCCCTGCCCCAGTCTCCTTGCTAACCCTAGTTTGAATCCTAGGTAAGTTGAATTTCTTTTTTTTTTCCTATTCCTTTTATTTTCATCTCTTTTCTATACTAATTTTGCTTTATTTCTTTTATATTTATTCATTTTTTAATTAACTTTTCTATATTTATACGTTAATTTAATTTTGAAATTTGAATTTTTCAATATTTAGATATGTATTATTTTAATTTTTCATATGTATATTAAAATATTTTTGAAGGGTGAATTTTGACTTTTGAATTTTCCAATATACATGGTTATATATTATTTTAAATTTTAAAATTTTTCCTTAGCATATTGAAATCGGTTAAAATTTTATAATATGTAAATTATGTTAACTAAGACATTTATTTAGTTCCACTTTAATGTTTTTTATCACATACTTTTATCATTAAATGTCCTTTACCCACTCAACCCGCAAAAATCATGTGAATAGCATGTTGCACGATTCACAATTACAACAGGTTGCATGATCGTCAAGGTAGTCTATTCAATTATTTTAGTAATGAATCAATGATCGGTGAAAATACACAGAGTTTTCCAGACAATTTGTATAGTATAATTGAGTTAGATATAAGTTGAAATAATTTTAAATATTGCTATTGTTTTAAACTGAAATAGTTTTCAAACGGTTCGAGTGAAAGATAATATTACCGATCAAATTGAGCAACATTTAAAGGATGTAGTTGTGCATCAAGATTTATTTGTATTAGATGATATAAACTTTTGATAATTTCTTTTTCGATATATCTTTTCTATATTATATTATTACAAAAAAAAAAAGAAAAAGAAAGAAAGAAAGAAAGAAACAAGAAACAGTTATGAAACAAGTTTCTATTTCTATTTCTTTTTTTTTTTTCAAGAAACAGAAGACAAGAATAGTTACGAAACATATTCTATTTTGGTTCTTAAAAAGCAGAAAACAAGAAACAAGAAACAAGAAATGAGAAACAGGAAATAGAAAACAAGAACGTTATCAATGGGTCCTAAGTTTTTAGTTTAATAGTTAACCTCTCCCTAATTTCTATAATTCTTAAAATTACAAAAGTGTTATAGTAGTTATCTATGTCACTTCCACTTTGTTGTTGTGGTTACCACTGCCTTCCACTAGTCTAACTTGGCTGACCAACCGTCGGCAGCCACCTCTGGCCACCATCACTCACCAACTATGCCATAGCCAACTTTGGTCACCACCGCTAACAACAATCTCTAGCAACTATTATTTTAAATTATCAGTTCATAGTATTTTATATAGTCATCATTTTTTGACTTTAATAAAAACAGTTTTAGTATGTAACAAACCAAGCAAACTTAGGATAAAAATACCTTTCATAAAGAGTTGCCAAACACATAATTGTTTTATTTTAAACGATTTCTATCAAAAGTATCAAAAGTGTTTTTAATAAAAATGATGTCTTGAAAAGTATATTTTTTTCTATGTTAATCCGAATAGGCCTCGAAATATTTATCCTAAACCAACTTATTTTTTAAAAATTATTTCAAGTGGCCCAACCACTTAATTTTTTTTTTTCACAGTAACTTATTTTAGACTATTAAACTGTGTATTCAAAAATAACTGAGATGAGTAAGAATGTTGATAGAGCAGTTTAATGCTACTTGACTGCACTGTGCAGAAGATGTGTTTCCACAATAAAGAAAGATGGTAGAGGCCCAAATCAAGCCCATTAACAATTAGTTTTAGGGCCAATGGGCTAAGATGGTTTTTATTTTTGCAATTTTAGCTTATCAAGTGATCTTAAAATTTGAATTTGTACCATTCAACTCTGATTTACTAATCTCGACCACTTTTATTGTTAATGAGTAATAAAATAAACTTACTTTTTTAATTCGACAATTTGATGTAGAGATTTGAGTTTTAGACAAATATATAACAACTTAACCCTGAGCTAAGAAATTTTAAAATGGCAAATATAAAGTTTCTAATTGACCACATTATCATTATTTCAATTTTGCATACACACACTAATTTGAATCCTCATTATATTGGGCACAATCAATGAACCTCTGTCTTTCAATATATATATATATATTTGGTGAATAAATTAAAGTATATATAAATTATAGCTTTTTGAGGAGGACGAAAAATTGGCACACATGTGATTTTATATTTTAATCATTAATGGTTTGATATATATATATATTAGACAATATTAATACTAGCAAATCAATTACAACATAAAAGGCTAGAAATAGATTTTTCACTAGAAAAAAACTTGCAAGTAAAGAAATTAAGTATATGGATTGTGAGTGATTTTGAAATGGTTAGAATCACTTTTATCGTGTTTAAATTATTTCAAAACATATTTTTAATAACTCATAATCAATTTAATATTTAATTTTACATTTTAAATGCATTAATCATATTTTTAAAATTGATTTTTAACTATTAAAGCATTCTATAGGTGATTTTAAACATGATAATAGTGATTTTAATCATTTTAGAATCACTCCTAAACATGTCACAACATATAAACACATTAAAAAAGGGACTTCCAAATTAACCATATGAAAAAGTCACTGGCTTATGTGAAACTTTTGAGGTAAAACTTTTGAATTTATATAATATATCTATTTTATTGAGTATTTATAATTTATTAAAGTTAGTATATAGTATAAGAAAAAAAGATATGCATGCAAGTAGACTCCATTTAATAATTATTTGGTTTTTCATTTTTTGTTTTTGAAAATTTAAATTTATATATACAAATGCTACTTTCACTTATTAGTTTTTATATTTCAAAATTGTTTTTATTTTAGAATTAGGCAAGAATTCAAGTGTTATTTAAGATAAATAGAAATATACAAACTCATATCCTTTTGTCGAACAAGTCCCCTAAGTCTCAGTTGAATTATTATTAGAAACACAAAACGAATCGTTCTATTTGTCTTTTTTCTACCCGCCTTTATTAGGTTTCTAATAATACATACATTTTCACAAAGAAACTGTCCAAGGCTAATTCTTGTGGGTCCTCATGGGCAGCTTATCTCTAATTGGATTTCCTTTTCTAATTGGATTTTATTCCATTTCTCAGCTCTTATAAGCCCCTTCTTAATTAGTTCAAGTTAACTTATAGTAGTTATCTGATAACAAATGTCTGAAGGACTTCATAAAAGGTAACAGGCAATAAGGATGGAAGAGAGGAAATTTTCACCCCAACAAAATTATACATGAATGCAATGGAATAATATAATATAGAGAGACCCTTTCATTCAAAGGATCTTGAAATTAAAGATCATATCCAATAAGGGAAGAGAAACTCCCCAAATCTCTCTAATAAAGCAGCTAGTTTTAATGCCCACCAAGGATTTGGATGGCTGGTTCTCATTTCTTTTTGTTGCTTTTGAATATTGTATCTTATATACTTTGAATGTAATCCCAGATAATATGTATGAACTCACCAACTCTTTGGGTCCTAGTTCAGATCTTTTAGTTTATAGAATCAGATTTGATCTTATAATCAAATTAAAGTATATGGTAGTCGATACTTGTCTCCATGTCTCTGCAATCAATGAGTTCTTTGTACTTAACAAATGGTGAGATATGTACTATCTTAAAAGGAAAAAAAAAGAAAAAAAGCACTTATAGAGAAAATACTAATCATGCTTATAGCACATCCAAAATACACGATATAATTTAGATGATTATATTTATATCAACTTTATATGTATAAAAATTAACTTAAAATTTTATCTATAAAACAGATAATGTTAATAGATTGTTCAATTGATTAAAACATTACCTTACCGATCAAAAAATTAGATTCATTTCGAATTTCCGTTGTACGTATTGTTAAGCTTTAAAAACTAATAAGATTGTCCCAAATCGAACATAAATAAATTGACATACAAGTGTGCTAATAACCACGAAACGAATATTTTTACTTTTAATTATACTAAAAATAATAATAAGGTGGCACAAAATTATATTTAACTAATATAGCACAAAAATCAAGTTAAAGTGTGCACATAACTGCAGATAACATATACTTCTATCTGTGAACTTGAAAATTCAAATTTCTCATAAATTCAAATGTCTCATATTCTCATTTGTTGTACTGAAAATAAAGCAGAAAAATATAATCAAGTCATAGGAATGCCCTAATCCATATATAATATTATAAACCCTTCCTCCTTATATTCTTGTTCGTCATTAATTCCTTTAATTGATTGTTGTTCATGTTCATACATGAAGTTTTTTAAAGGAATCTGGGAAGTTCCAAAGAACATTAAAAACATAGTTAAAAAATAATTTAGACCTCGTTTGGTAACCATTTTGTTTTTTATTTCTGAAATTTAAGTTATGTTCTCCCTATTTCTTACAATAGTTTGCATTTTTTAAGTATAATAGTTGAATTCTTAACCAAACTCCAAAAACAAAAACAACTTTTTAGTAATTACTTTTTTTACTATCCAAAATTTAGTTTGGTTTTTTAAACTATTGGTAAAAAAATAGATAACAAAAAATGAAATTTGAAGATGAAAGTAATGTCTATAGACTCAATTTTTAAAACCTGAACCGAAACTAAAAACAAAATGGTTACCATATAGGCCTTAAAAGTTTTCCAACGATGGAAGAATCTAATATATTTTCCACAATTCAGACAAGCACACAGTCTAAACAGACAATGTATGTAGCCATCAACAATCTAAACACAGCAACTGAAAGAGATGTCTGAAGCTTGGCAGATTTGTCTAGTTCTAATATAAACACAAACAACCAGAACCAAAGAAACGCATAAATTCAAATTTTAGTAACTAATTTAAATGATTATAATTAAAAAGAAACATACAAAAATATGTTGAATATATTTTGCTTTATGCATCTATAAACTTAATCAGTTATTTATATGTCAATCTGAATATAGCATAAAGCTTAATTAGTTAAGGACGTGGTTTCGAACCATACAACCTTTTAAATTAAAATCTTGAATATACAATGTGTCTTTTATATATGTTGTAGAATTGTATAAATGTTTACAGAATTTTTCATATATTTATAGAAGATTGGTCATGCACCCACAATTCTAAGAGAAGATCAAAACATTCTTAAAGAGTTTTTTTCATCTATCAATTGTGGAGTTAGTTTGCCAATTTTATTTTCTTCATCTAGCTAGTCTCAAATGACCTTGTATGTTCTTTTCTTTTTAGACAAGTGCTTAGAGTTTTAATCACAAATTGGTTTTATTATTAAGGTTTTATTTGAAACCCATGTCTTTAAAATATTTACATATTTTGTAAGAAAACAAATTTAAGTTCATAGTCAACTTTCAAATACAAATACAAGTTTTTAAAAATGATCATTCTTCTAGTTTTCAAAACTTGACTTAGATTTTGAAAACATCGTTAAAAATTGAATAACAAAACAAAGAAACTAATATATGAATGAAAGTACCGTTTATAAACTTAATTTTTCAAAGACTGAAAATTCAATCGTTATCCAATAGAGAAGTAATTAAATATTTTCATTTTGCTTGAGTACAACTTTTTTTTGCATTCAACTTATATATGATGTATTCTTTAACCCCTAAATGATAAACCTAATACCTTTTTGATAACTCCCAAAACAAATCTTCTCAAGAATAAAGACCTCATACAGGTTGAAAATAAAAGGGTTCATCCATTACTAGTAAGGAGACTAAAGGCACAATTTTGCTTAGAATCATAGGTTGTAACACTTCACAAAACCTCCTTCATTGAAACAACTAATGATAAGAGCTAGAAAGATGGGATTCATCACCAAATCACTCAGAGTTGCAAACTTGATATAGTTTTTGTTGCAGTTCATGCAGATCAATCCTGCTTGAATCATCTACCTGAAAAACAAAAAACAATCCACAAAAGGTAAAATCACCCTCTAAAAAATAGATGAAAAAAGGGGTCCAAATCCTACAATCAAGCAACCTTTGTCTGAATGGTGTGCAACATCCTTTCCTTTACTTTGGTTGAGGCACAACTTTCAATTTGAATACTTTGTTCAAACAAAACCCTCATCACTCCTGAAAGTTGAAAATTTTCCTCCATAATGCAATTACTTATCACAATCTCCAACCCACCTGAATATGGCTTAATTACAACACAACTTGGAGAAGAAAGATTATTGCAACATTGATTGTCGCAACTTGAAGATTCAAAATTCAGCCTCTTTAATATTGCATATCTTTTAACTTGAAGCTCACTGATCTTCCCTCTTAAATGTTCAATATAATTCACAGCCTCATCAACAATATCAGCCCTCGTACGTTTACCCTAAAATCCCCAAAATTACATAAATATAATTTTTTTTTTTAAAAAAAGACAAGGTAATTAAAGCAAAAATCGGTTTATTTATTTTTATATTTTTTTCTACCTTTATAAATTCAAGAGGAAGCAAAGATCGAAGGTTGGTGAGTAGAGAGGCCATTTGTTTCCTTCTTTCTCGTTCGAGATCTCTGTGCATAATCTTCCTCTCTTCATTTTGAGTGGTAATTTGAATTCTGTCGGTATTAAGATAATTATCACTACTGCTTCCTTCTGGGAGTGAAATTAGTTGAGAAGAAAAGAGATTCTGGAGATGGGATTGATAATCATGATGAGAGGGATCATTGAAAGGAAACATTTTTCTGGAGTGTGGGCAGTTGAAATTGGAGTTAGTAAATTAAGATTGAAATAATTGAGATGAAAAATTAGCAAGGCTTTTTATCTTTAATTTATTGGATTTGTATTTAAATGTAATAAATTGTCGTGGTAGTCACAAGGTATACAGTGTAAAACGCGGAGTCAAAAGCAAGCTCAAAGCTCCCGTTTTTGACGATCAATGGTTGGGCCGTAATTGGCTTTTCACATCGGAGGGACCCTTCCTCTGTCACCTCAGTGTTCCAAATCGGCGATTGTTCAACCTTACCCAAAATCCAGTTTGACCATTTTCTTTTTTATATTATTTTTTGTTTCCAATTTTTTCCATCAACAATGAAATTTTGGAAAGTGGTTTTTTGCACTTAATATCCTCCTCTCACACCACGTGCTAACAATTTAAAAAACAATAGTAAAACAAGTGAATCCAAAAATAAACATATCGAGATTGTTTTTGGGAATGCGACCAAAAGTCCCACATTAGTTAGATAATAGGAGGATCATGGGTATATCAAAGAGGAAAATTATCTCCATTGGTATGAGACATTTTTTGGTGAAACCAAAAGTAAAGTCATGAGGGTTAATGCCCAAAGTGGATAATATCATATCATTGTAGAGATCAGTTCGATGATAAACAACCTACATCTATTGATGTGCAAAATCCCAAGGAGCCAATGCGAGAAATCTTGAACAAATATATTTAGCTAATATCACATTTCTAACAAATAATATGCAAATATTTTCATGATTGTATGGTATTGTTCACTTTGAACATAAGTTGTTACGGTTTTAACTTTATAAAACCTATTGGATAGAAGGTCTCATACGATTGGAGATAGTTATCCCTACTTGTATACGCATGATTCTTATCTAATCAACGTGAGACTTTGGTTGCATTTCCAACCATTTTGATAATTAACAAATTTGTAAGGATGAAACTGTATAAGGGTCTTAATCTTGGTGTAGGATAAATATAAATTTTCAACATATCAAATATATTATTAGTGAAAAATAGATGAATATAATACAAAACAATATAAATTATACACAATGTCATAAACAATGTGGATAAAAGAAGACAATTCAAAAACAAAAAGAAATAGAAAAACACAATAATTGGTAACTCAGTTTGGTGTAATATCACCTATGTCTAAAGGGTTGTATGCCAGGGAAAAGAAACTTCACTATATAATGAGTTTAAAAATTACAATAAAATACTTATATGATAGACTCCTTTTATAGTAACTCACGAACAACTTACTCTTCAATTCAACTTAGGCTCCTCCTAAATTTGAGCTCCCCTTATGTCAATAATAAAGCTTCTCCAAAAGCTTTGTAAGATGCCCTACAATGTACTTAGGCTTCCTGTAAGTGTGAGATCCTCTCATCTTTATAAGCAAGTTGTTTTCAAATTTTGATTGAGCTCCTCTTAATACAATACAAAAATTTCATCATGAGCTCTCACTTACTCCCTAAGTGATTTCTTACATTCACAAAAATCTAGCCAAACCTAATAGATTGTTAGAACAAACTCTCAACATGGAAAACAAAGATTTTAATCACCATATATGAAGCTTGAGGCTTAAATAATCCCTAAGCTCAAAACTTCTAATGCACACACTTTTCTAACATGGGACTAATCCTAAAATTAAACAAGACATAATACACTCTACTTCAGAGTGTAAATCACCAACTTTTTACCCTACCCTTGTATTAATGAAGGAATCACATTTTGGGCTTTGAGCTTTCTAGCGCCCACTCAAAATAGGGAGGGGCCACTAACGCGCACGAGAGAGCTCCTAAATATTGTACCATCAATATCCCCCTGCATACAATGGCTATGAGCTGCCATAAGTCTTATTCCTATAGCTACTTTAATATATTGCGTTTAGAAACAAAAAGAGAGATAGTCTTGTTCCTATAGGCTCTTGACTTTTGAGCGATTGAGAATGTTACGTCAAAAAGACCCATGACGATGAAGGCGAAGAAGGAATGAAGCTGCTTTACCGAATTGATGAGGGGATGGAGTAAAATAGCTCAACCGATATGGGGAGGACCGATAACTTCTCATTAAAGCTTAATTTGGTAACTATTTGGTTTTTAGTTTTGGTTCTTTAAAATTAAGTCTATTTTTTCTCAATTTCTCACAATGGTTTGCATCCTTCTTAATTAAAATAATTTAATTCTTAGTTCAATTTCAAAAACAAAAGCAAGTTTTTAATAACTATTTTTTTAAATTTCAAATTTTAGCTTAATCGTTTTTAAAAATATTAGTAAAAAGTAAATAATAAAGTAAAAATTATAAAGGTGAAATAGATGCTTATAGATTTAATTCTCAAAAGTTGAAAACAAAAAAATCATATGGCTATTAAACGGCATTATCTGCATCTGTGAAATAAAAGAAGTACTACATTCTATTGGATGGTGTTTGACAAGAAATTATTAAATGAAACTTACTCCATTATTAAATGAAGCTCACTCCAATGTATTATGATGAGACAGAAAAGTTTTAATCTATATCCAATGTATTATGAAGTAACCATATTGTGAAAATCTTATTCAATACTTTTCATATTTGGCATATCTTTTAGTCAAGATTCATTTTCTTAAAATGTTTTTATATATTATATTTTCAAACTTTTATTAGAGTAGCAAAATAACCATTCAATTTTTTTTTTAAAAAAAATTGTCATGTAATAAATTTTAATTGAACATGTAAGAGGTGGGCTATGAAAGGAGTAGATGACTACTTGCAATAGAAGGATCGTGTCTCAATTTTAATTTTACATAATAGTGATTACACAGAGTCTAGAAACTAACCGCCCTAATTAAGCATGCTTTTCTAACAAAAATCAAAGAAGGGATTCGTGGATCTTACCCTTAAAGACCAAAAAAAAAACTTCATGAATCCTCTCCAATCACGAACAATTCGAACGACCTCCCTTGAACACACGAACAACAAATTGGAATTCCAAATTCTGGACATTACCACAAGTTCTTCTCCGATATTCTCAAGGATGAGAATCACTGAGAAGTGTAGACTTCAGTGTGGATTAATGTTGGGGGAGGGAGAATGTTGATTTTGAGAGCAAATTTTTACGGTGTGTGTTGGGAATGCGACCAAAGTCTCACATTGGTTGGATAAGAGGAGGATCATGGGTATATAAGTAAGGATGACTATCTCTATTGGTATGAGGCATTTTGGTTTGAAATCAAAAGCCATTGTGGAGATAGTTTGAGGGTCGTCGTCCCTTGTGTTTCTCTGTGAGAGATTGAGGAAGATGATGTTTCCACTTCACTAAAGATCGACAGTTGCACTCTTCACCCTATAGATATACTTCTGTGACCATTAGATATAACCAATCAACTATGCATTGACCCTTCACAAATTGCTCTCGTAAGTACAACTAGACCAAAATTATCGTTTTGCCCCTATAGTTACATCTAACTCTTTAAATACCACTGATCCTCTAATAAATCATTAGTTATAGTCAACTATAACTAAACCCCATTTGGGCAAGGAGAGGGTGTGGTGCCACATTATTCAAGCCTCAGAATCTGCTCTTAAGGTAACAATTTATCTACTTACCCCAACAATCGGGAATGAGCGAATTCCTTCTTGTATAACTGTGTTCCCAACTCCCCACTTAGATGAATTTCCAAAATTGTATGCATATTGAGTTAGTGAAACTGACCACTCTTATTCATGCAGATCAAAGGATTTTCTTCACAGATAGGAATTCACAACGCACTCAAGACTTAGGTCAAGTTACCTATAGTCATATTGGTGAAATGTAAGTCTCTTCTAGAAATGGTGTTATATAGAGAGACTATTCATTTTGTGTGGTCTGGACTTATACAAACTCTTTGTATAAAATACCCTCACTCACATGTCTCTACATGAATGATTAGGATCAAATCATTTGTAGCAGTTAACTACAAAGCAGGTCGTATTCATAGTGTCACCAGGATAAGGTACCTAGCTTTATCCATCTATTACAGACCATTTAGATTATCACTTAAACATGATCCATCTGTACGTCTCCACATACATGTTTAAGTTACAAAGGATGACTTTGGATCTTAGTTTGTTGGTTTTTGTGGGTTAATACAACTAAATGTCGAATAAAATACCTCTTATTTTATTAGATAAATAAATTATTTGTACAAAATACAATTACAAACTACATGACCACGAGATTTAGGACATCAAGCCCAATAGATTATGCAAAGATATAGGTGCAACCAGATATTTTTATTATATAAAGAAAGACCGATAAATAGGATATGGACAATAACTTTTCTTTAAAAAGAAAGCAAGAAGAAATTGTCACATGAAAGACTATGATTGAAAAATTGAATTAGATGCATAAATATAAATGTAGCATATGATGCACTTAAATATTATTTTATTAACACAACACTACAATTTGATAGACCAAATAGTAATTATGGTATTGCACAAAAAAAAAAAAAAAAAAAACAAAACGCAGTTATGATGATATCATTCTATAGATTTAAGGTAGATTTTAACTTCATTGGAATGATAAAAGGATTGTTTGAGGCACTAAGAGTTACTATAATCGATGGATTATAATAGTCTGATTTGAGGTGCACATCAAAATAGAACTAAACTGCAAAAACATTTATAATAATAATAAAGAAAGAAAGAATGAATGAAAAAAATAAAAGAAGAATATCTGTTTGGCCTTGAAGTTTTGGTTCTAATCTCCATTTACTTCCTATGTAAATATTACAAAAGTGGGTTAATTTTCAGTGTTAATTATTTTCTATTCAAATTAAAAGAGTCTACACACAAACACAGATTATTATGAGTCTACACACAAACACAGATTATTATAACTTACAGGCTATTATAATCTATATATTATAATAGCCATTTACAATAATAGCCAACCAAGGGCCCTCAACCACGCTAAGCCAAGGCTCTAAATCAAGTTAAAATTTGATCTTTAAAACAAAAAAGGATTGGTAAATATTATGAACCTAAGTCTTTTAGAAAATTAATCGGTAAGAATATGGGCATTTTTTAACCTATTTGTTAATATATATATATATATATATTTTGTTGGACTCTCTCTAAAAAAAACACTAAAATAATAGTAATTTAAGGAAAATTTAGTAACGATTAGAAATGAATATTCTGTTATCTTAAGAAAATAGTTTGGTCATTTTTTTTTTTTAAAAAAAAAAAAGAAAAGAGATTAAAATGCATGTTTTCCAAAAACAATATATATATATATATATATTAAAAATTAGATATAAAAATAAAAGCTTTCTTTTTACCATGAAAGAGAAAAGGTACTTGGAAAATAAATATATAAAACGATTTAGATACAAATATTTAAATTTTAGAAAGATAGATTTGTCTTTAAAAAATTTAAATTAGAAAATGTATGTTTTTCAAAATATATATATATATATATATACATATATATTAAAAATTAGATATAAAAATAAAAGTTTTCTTTTTACCATGAAAGAGAAAAGGTACTTGGAAAATAAATACATAAAACGATTTAGACACAAATATTTAAATTTTAAAAAGATGGATTTTTTTTTAAAAAAAATTTTAAATTAGAATGTGTGTGGGTTTTAGATCTTTTTTATGTAAATGACATAACTTTTACCATATCAAAATGTTGAAAGTTGTCCAAGATAAGGCCCAAATCCCATAAGTAGACTTAAGCCCAAGAGATATTGGAAAAAGAGCATAAGGGAACCCGCCTCCCAAAAGGAAAATGTTAGTGCCTCGAGGTTTGGGTCGACCGACTGAACCAGTAAATATATATCAATGGGGAAATAAAAGAGCCAAGGTTGAATTGACACCTTGCAACCTTAAGGACCTGAAACGTCTCTGACACCCCTTATCATCACAAGCAATTTTGGACATGTGTCAGATGATAGACTTATAAATACTCCCATTCAACCACTCCAAAGGAAAAAGTAATTGATCTCAAAAGGAGAGACCTCACCTAACTTTTGTTAGTGCTTAGCTGAATTATTCACTTCTTGTGCTAATTTAGATATCAAAGTGAAATAGGTTCGACACTACATACTGGTGTGAGGATCATTTGCTCGAACAACTTTGAGATCAAATTAGAGGAAAGTGGGTAGAGGTCCAGACCACCAGACACCCAAGAATAACCTAGAACGGAGAGATCTGAGCACCCACCAAAATGATTATTTTTTAAAAAAAGTTATATTTTCCTAAGTTACCTAATTTAATCAATTTTCATCAACATTGAATTTAATGAGACTTTTTAATTTAATAATATTTTAAATTTAATAGTGTGGTTACTAACGACAAATTAAGCAAAAAAAGTTAATTTCATATCTACAATTACATTCATATTTGAATAAATTTTAAAGAATTTGAATTTTAGGCCCCATTTGATAATTATTTCGTTTTTTATTATTGGTTTTTAAAAATTACGTCTATAGACATTACTTCCATGTCCAAAATTCTTCCTTTGTTATCTACTTTTTATCAATTGTTATGTGGAAATTATTATTGTATTTTTATATTTCAACGTAAATGATAGGTAAATACAAGGGTATTTATATACACAAGAATACCCAAAAATAGATACAAGCAAACCTCAACAACACACATATTCTAGCCTACACTAGGGGTGGAAATGGTTCGGTTTGGTAATCAAACCAAACCGAATCGATTTTTTTAAAATGTGAAACCGAACCGATTTATCGGTTCGGTTCGGTTTCAAATTTGGTTTTGGCATTTTAAAAAATCCATGTTATATTTTTTTTAATTAAAAAACGGTTCGGTTCGATTCAGTTTTAAATTCGGTTTTGTTCTTTAAATTAAAAGCGGTTCGGTTTCAAATTCGGTTTTACTCTTTTTTTAAATATATAAATAAATATATATATATTAACTAAAAACGGTTCGGTTTGGTTTCAAATGTGGTTTTTGAAAGTGAAACTGAACCGAACTGAACCGAATTAATTCGGTTTCAAAATTTCTTCAAACTGGATCAAACTGCATTTTTCGGTTTCACTGAGTTTTCAATTCAGTTCGGTTCAATTTTTAGAAACGACTCAATTTTTGCAGTTTGAATGACCACCCTTAGCCTACACAAATGTAATCATACTTACAAACAAGACTCACAACACCCTTATCAAATATCAAATTAATCACACACTAAATTTAAACATGAATCTTATTCATGTAATTGATATTTAAATCAACATTTAAATATTATTAACTTAACAAATTAAACATTAATTATATCGAATATAATTAAGAAAACCCTAATTTGATTTTGAACTAACTCAAACTAAAAAATCCTAATTTCAATTTGAACAATTCAATTTAATATCATTCCAAATCCACTCAATTTAATAATTCAAGATGTTCATGTTTTACACGCTAGCATAGGAACATTATGGACCTACAGATCATGAGCTCCAACGATTAAGATTAATTGTCTAATCTCTTTAAACTGAATTAATCAGTATTTGTTAACTATCGAGTCACACCACTATAGCTTGATAGTTGCACTCTTCTCACTGTAGATATATTTGTGTCCACATGATTTAACCATAACTAGTAAGTCAACCATTCACAGGTTGTTCATAATATCGACTGGGTCAATATGTTGTTTTACCCTCGATATTATGTCTTGTTTCTCAGGTTCCAACTGATTCTCTAATGAACATGGGTTTATGATCCAATCACTAAACCAGATCCTTCTCGAGCTAGTGAGAGGGTGAGGCCCATTGTTCAAGACTTGGATACAGTACTTAAGAGAACAACATTTCTCCTATCCTTAAAAAGGGTAGGCGTGAATTCTGTCTTGCACCCTATGTCCCCAGCTATCTACCCGGCCTTACCCCTGAAATGGGAGGCTTATTGAGCCAGCACTGTTGAGCCAACCTTCATCCATGCAAACTAAGGATAACCTCGAATAAATAGGAGTTCATAGTTAACTTAGGATTAAGATCGAGTTACCTAGGTCATCTAAGCGAAATAGTCAGTCTTAAATAGTAAACAGCGTTATAAAATAAGAGTGACTTTTTTCTTAGTCCAATCCTTATGCAAAATCATTGTATAGGACACCCCCATTCCTCATGTCAATACATGAACAAATTTGGATCACTTCGTTTGTAGTATTTTTACAAAAGCTTGTAATAGCTACAGAGTAAGCCGCATCCAAATAGTGTTACCAGAATAAGGTACCCAACCTTAATCATATACTACAGACCGTTTTGGCTATTTACTCGAACTTGATTCATCTCTATGTCCCTACATAAAGTTTAAGTATACATATAATGACCATGGACCTTAGTATATTGGATTTAGACTTTATGAATGCAACTAATAGATTCAATACCTTTATTAAAGAAATGTTGAATAACATTTTTTTATTGATAATCGAATATGTTTAATTTTACAAACTGCGAGTTTTAGGACATAAAACCCAACAATACTCCCACTTGGACTAAAACTCCAGTGAATTGATATATACAAATATATATAATGTTGAGTTACACTGAGAGAACATAAAGTATAAATACAATAAATTAAGGCATTAAATACTCATATATTCTCCCACTTTCCCTAGTGATTAATATCTCGTAGATCTAGTCCTACTAGGTGACCCTCGAACACTTTAGCTGAGAGGGCCTTCGTAAATGGATTAGCTAAGTTGTCTTGTGAGACTATCTACATGATGATCACGTCTCCTCTGTGTATAATCTCCCTGATGAGATGGTACTTTGGCTCGATGTGTTTTCCTCGTTTATGGCTTCGAGGTTCCTTTGAATTTGCAAATGCTTCACTGTTGTCATAATAGAGGGTGACAGGTAGGTGCATATTAGGAACTACTTCTAGGTCAGTCAGGAACTTTCTGAGCCATACTGCTTCTTTTGCTGCTTCACTTGCAGCTACATACTCAGCTTCCATTGTGGAGTCAGCAATACAACTTTGCTTGATGCTTCTCCACACAACTGCTCCTCCATTCAGAGTGAATATTGACCCCGAAGTTGATTTCCTTGAATCTATATTGGATTGGAAGTCAGAATCAATGTATCTCGTAAGGATTAGATCCTTAGCACCATACACGAGCATATAATTTCTCATTCTCCGAAGATATTTGAGAATATTCTTAACAGTAATCCAATGATCATATCCAGGATTGGACTGAAATCTGCTGACAATTCCAATTGCATGGCATATATCGGGACGTGTACACAACATGGCATACATCAAGCTTCCTACCGCTGATGCATATGGAATTCGTTTCATATGCTCAACCTCTTGAGGTGTCTTAGGACTTTGTTCCTTAGACTGGTGAACTCCATGTCTAAAAGGAATCGTTCCTTTCTTGGAACTTTGCATTTTATATCTAGATAACATCTTGTCTATATAAGATGCTTGAGATAGTGCTAATGTTTTGTTCTTGCGATTCCAAACTATTTAGATCCCAAGAACATACTGTATTTCTCTCAAATCTTACATTTGGAATTGCGTAGCCAGCCATCTCTTAACGTCAACTAGAAATTCTACTTCATTCCTAATGAGTAGAATATCATCAACATACAATACCAGAAAAGCGACAGTTTTGTTAACGATTTTCTCGTAAACACAAGGTTTGTCAACGTTTTGTTCAAAACCATAGGAGTGTCAATCTCATACTCCAGGATCTAGATGCTTGTTTCAACTCATAAATGGATCGATTAAGCTTACAAACCTTTTGCTCTTGATCCTGTTCAATAAACCCTTCTGGTTGAAACATATAGATACTATTTTCAAGATAGCCATTCAGAAAAGTTGTCTTGATATCCATTTGTCATATTTCATAATCATAAAATGCAGCTATGGACAAGAGTATTCTAATTGACTTTATCATGGCAATAAGAGAGAAGGTTTCTTCATGATCTATCTCCTCTCTTTGGGTAAACCCTTTTGCCACAAGTTTTTACTTTGTAGGTCTGTAACTTACCAGCTTGTTCTCGTTTTCTCTTGTAGATCCATTTGCAATTAATGGATTTTACCCATTCAGGTTGATCTACAAGATTCCATACAAAATTGAAATACATAGATTCCATTTCAAGGTCCATGGCTTCAATCCATTGGTTTTTATCTTCATCATTCATTGTTTGTTTGAAAGTCAATTGATCCTCTAAGCCATCATCTGGTACGATGATTTGAGTTTCAATTAAACCCATATATCGGTCAGGTTGTTACACACCCTCCCATTACGACGAGGCATTAGTTATTGATGAAATTGGTATTTCACATCATTCTCAACTCTTGAGAATGATGTGAAATACCAATTTCATCAATAACTCTTGTTGATGGACCTACTCTGTTAACAACTTTTGTTGATGTATTGTTGTTTCTCTGGACATTTCATCTATTACTAGTTTACTGCGAGGTTGATGATTCTTCATTTGGTCTTCCTCCAAGAAGGTATTGATACAAATACTTTGTCTTCCTGAGGATCGTAAAAGAAATCACCTTTCGTTTCTTTTGGGTAGCCTATAAATAGGCATACTTTTGAATGACGTTCCAACTTTTTAGGATTTTGCACCAACACATGTGTCGAGCAACCCCAAATTCTCTACTATTTTCAGCCTTGAATTTGAGTGGTGGAACTCAAATTTGAGTGAATTTGGTAAATAAATTTGTGGGCTTGAAGATGAAGAAGAAGATGATGTAGAAATTCTTTTCCAGAATTCAAAATTCTCTATCCATCATACTCATCTCAGCCAATTTGAAGTGTTTTATTACTCAGCTGCATCCAAACTCCTTCAGTAATGGAATTAACCAGCAGCTACTTCAAAATGGAAGATGGATTTGTGTGTGTACTAGGGAGGGACACCTCCTACTAGCTTCAAATATGGGAAAAACCCACTTTGAAGTTTAATTTCCAAATTTCTCAATTTCTTTCTTTCAATTAATTCTAAAATTAACAAAAAAATGATTTAATTAATTATCAATTATTCAAATCTAAAATTGCAAAATCCAATTTCTCAAATTGAAATTAAAAATAGAAATTAATTTGATTTTTATTTAATTAAACATAATTAATTAATATCAAATATCAAATTAATCACACAATAAATTTAAACATGAATCCTATTCATGTAATTGATATTTAAATAAACATTTAAATATTATTAACTCAACAAATTAAACATTAATTATATCAAATATAATTAAGCAAACCCTAATTTGATTTTGAACTAATTCAAACTAAAAAACTCTAATTTCAATTTGAACATTTTCAAATTGATATCATTCCAAATTGACTCAATTTAATAATTCAAGGTGCTAATGTTTTACGAGCTAGTGAGGGACCTTATGGACCTACAGATCATGACCTCCAACGATTAAGATTAATTGTCTAATCTCTTTAGACCGAATTAATCAATATTCATTAACTATCGAGTCACACCCTTATAGCTCAATAGTTGCATTCTCCTCACTGTAGATATATTTGTGTCCACATTATTTAACAATAACCAGTAAGTCGATCCTTCACAGGTTGTTCGTAATACCGACTGGGTCATTGTGTTGTTTTACCCTCGATATTATGTCTTGTTCCTTAAGTTCCAACTGATCCTCTAATGAACAATTGGTTTATGATCCAATCACTAAACCAGATCCCTCTCGAGTCAGTGAGAGGGTGGGGCCCCTTGTTTAAGACCAGGATACAGTACTTAAGAAAACAACTTTTCTCCTATCCCTAACTCGGGTAGACGTGAATTTTGTCTTGCACCCTATGTCTCCAACTATCTATCCGGTCTTACCCCTGAAATGGGAGGCTTATTGAGCCGGCATTGTTGAGCCAACCCTCACCCATGAAAATCTAAGGATAACTTCAAATAACCAGGAGTTCATAGTTAGCTCAGGATTAAGATCGAGTTACCTAGGTCATCTAAGTGAAATAGACAGTCTTAAACAGTAAAAAGTTTTATAAAGTAAGAGTGATTTTTTTTCTTCATCATATATTTATGTAAACTTATTGCATATGAAACCCTCATTCCTCATGTCAATACATGTACGAATTTGGATCACTTCATTTTTAGAATCTTTACAATAACTTGCAACAGCTACAGAGTATACCACATCCAAATAGTATTACCAGAATAAGGTACCCAACCTTAATCGTATACTACAGACCGTTTTGGCTATTTACTCGAGCTTGATCCATCTCTATGTCTCTATATAAAGTTCAAGTATTCATATAATAGCCATGGATCTTAGTTTATTGGATTTAGACTATTTGAATGCAACTAATAGATTCAATACCTTTATTGAAGAAATGTTTAATAACATCTTTTATTGATAATAGAATATGTTTAATTTTACAAACTACGAGTTTTAGGACATAAAACCCAACAGTATAAGACCAAAACCAAGAAATAAGTCACTTTTACTTTATAACGCTGTTTACTATTTAAGACTGACTATTTCAATCAATGACCTAGGTAACTCAACCTGAATCTTGAGCTAACTATGAACTCATGTTTATTCAGGATTATCCTTAGATTTGTATAGATGAGGGTTGGCTCAACAGTGCCAGTTCAATAAGCCTCCCATTCAAGAGTAAGATCGAGTAGATAGATGGAAAATAGGGTGCAAGATGGAATTCACTCCTACCTTATTTAGGGATAGTAAAAAGGTTGTTCTCTTAAGTAAAGATTCCAGGTCTTAAACAAGGGGCCTCCACCCTCTCATTGGCTCGAGAGGGACTCGGTTTAGTGATTAGATCACAAACCAATTGTTCATTAGAGTATCAGTGGGACTTAAGGAGCAAAATGTAATTTCGTGGGTAAAGCAACATTTGACTCAGTCATTATTACGAACAATCTGTGAAGGGTCGACTTACAAATTATGGTTAAATCAAGTGGATAGAAATATTTCTATAGTTAGGGGAGTGCAACCATCAGGCTATAGTGGTATGTCTCTGGGGTTCATGAATTTTGATTAACTCGGGTTAAAGAGTTTAATCGATTAATCTTAAATCGTTTGAGCTAATTATCTATAGATCCATAAAGTCCTTCTACTAACTCGTTAAATATTACACCTTGGATTAGAAAATTGAGCGAATTTGAAGTGTTCAAATTCGAAATTTGGGTATTGAGTTTGAATTGTTCAAATTCAAATTTAGGGTTTGGATAATTATATTCGATATAATTAACGTTTAAATTTATCGAAATTAAACCTAATATGGAGAGTTTAAAATTTAAATATTGATTACATGCTTAAGGATCCATGTTTGAATTAGATGTTTAATTTAGTATGTGATATTAAATTATTATTTAATTAATTAAATTTATTTAAATAATTATTTAAAATAAATAAATTTCAAATTAAGAAATTCAATTTTGGAAATTAATTTTTTTTATAGTTTAATTAAATTATTGTTTTTTAATTTAATTAAATTAGTTTTTGAAATTGAAAATTAGATGGATTAGTGGACTTATCCCACTTCTTCAATTTTAAGTGGATTAATCCATAATCACCTAGCCACTTTAATATTGTCCTTTGAAGTGTTAATCAACAATATTAAGAAAGTGCTTGCATGTTAGAGCTAAATATATAATTCAATTATCAGAATTGAAGGGACCTTGTATGCTGTTTGTTGTGAAAATTTTCTAAAGCTTTTGAAACTCTCTCACTCCTCTTCAATCCTAACATTAATCCATCTCAATTGAGAGTTCCATCATTTAAATACAAGGTTGAAAATAGTAGAGAAGCTCCTCTTGGTAGTCTACTAAGGATCAAGAGAGGGAATCTACAAAGGTATACATACTTGAAACTCTTTTTACATGAAAAATTATTTTTTCTTGCTTTAAATTGAAATTAAGTGTAATTAGAGTGTTTAATGATTTTGTTTGCTTCCGCTTTTTGCTTGTTAACTCCATCAATTGGTGTTAGAGCATGATTTAAGCACTCAATAATGTTCATTTAAGTTTGGTGGGTGAAATTCTAAGAATGCATGTTTGGTAACTTATATTGTTTTTAATTCAACTTTGGCATTAGAATTCTCTTTGATTCAGTTGTTAAATTTATAATTGGCTCTTGGTTGATGAGCCTTAATAGATAAGATTTCTTAAGTCAATAATCAACCTTGACTATCCAATTCGGAAGCATCGTTGGGATCGACCACCGAAGTCTGAAAATGGAGGACTACACTTACAGAATTACTAAGTGTTAGCAAATTCTTGATCGAAAATTGTAACTAAATGACTACAAATCAGAGTTATTCTAGAGATAGTACTTAGTCAAGAATGTCTTCCTTTAGTGAAGGAGTATTTGACTATCCCCCGTAGTACTTCTTCTGACTCAAATAATGAATTTTGGATACATTATTTCCTTTTGCTAAAATTGAATTGGGTTTAGAGAGAATTTACTAATTAGAATTTGTTTAAATTTTAGCATGTTGAATTCCTCAAAATTACTCACTATGTTTAACGACAATAATTACTCAACATGAAAATCAAATACACTAGCAAACGATGATTTAATTTTTTTTTAATAGAGGAATGTCCTCAATCTCCCATCTTCTACAGACCAAAATTGTTGGAATGCATATGACAAATGGATTAAAGAAAATAAGGCTCGAAACATTATTCTAGCAAATATATCTGATATATTAGCTTAGAAAATTAAGAACATGGCTTCTGCCAAAGAAATCATGAATGTCATAGATGAAGAAACAAAGAAAGCACGACAAAGTAAATTCAATTTGTTTATCATTAATATGTGCTTAGTGGAACATGATAAAAATAGCTGGATAATAGATTCAGGTACCACTAATCATATTTATGCTTTTGCTCAGGAAATTAATACCTGGAGACAACTTACAGAAAGCGAAGCAACTTTTAAGGTAGGGACCGAAGAAGTTTTTTCAGCTAAAGCAGTGGAAGATATGAAGTTATTTATTGGAGATAAACACATTTTACTTGAAAATGTCTATTATATTCTTTCTATGAAAAAGAATTTAATATCTATCTCATGTTTACTTGAACAAAATAATAAAGTCTCTTTTGAAACTAATGAAGTGTTCATTATTTCAAAAGGTATTAAAATATATTATGCAAATTTAGAAAATAACTTATATGTGTTAAAACCAACTGAGGTAAATGTTGTTTTAAATATACAGATGTTTAAAACAGCTAAAACTCAAATTAAGATATGAAAGATTTCTTTAAATGCTGGCACTTAAGATTAGGATACACCAATCTCAATAGGATTGGTAGATTGGTCAAGAGTGGATTTCTAATTCAATCAGAAGATAACTCTTTACCTCCATGAGAATCTTGTCTTGAGGGTAAGATGACCAAAAGATCTTTTTCAGGAAAAAGTCTTAGAGCCAAAGAAACCTTAGAACTGGTACATTCAGACATTTGCGGTCCGATGAATGTTAAAGCTAGAGGAGGGTATGAATATTTCATCAGCTTTATAGATAATTATTCTAGATATGGCTATATTTACCTAATGCATCATAATTCCAAAACACTTGAAAAGTTCAAGGAATATAAGGTAGAGGTTGAAAACCACTTAGGTAAAAAGATTAAAACACTTCGATCAGATCGAGGCGGTGAGTTTATGGACTTAAAATTCTAGGACTTTGATAGAATATGGAATTCAATCTCAACTCACTACACTTGACACACCACAACAAAATGATGTAGTAAAAAGGAGAAATAGAACCCTGTTTGACATGGTTCATTCAATGATGAGTTATGCTCAGTTGCCTAGTTCTTTTTTGGAGTCATGCAGTAGAGTCTGCATTGTATATTTTGAACATGGTTCCCCCAAAAAGTGTTTAAGAAACACCTTACAAGTTACAGAGAGAATATAAAGGTAGTTTACATCACTTCATGATTTGGGGATGCCTAGCACATGTATTGGCACAGAACCCAAAGAAATTGGAACATTATTCAAAAGTATGTCTAAAAGAGACAAAATGTGGTTATTTTTATGATCCTATAAAAGATAAAGTATTTGTATCAATAAACGAAACATTCCTAGAAGAAGAACATATTAAAAATCATCAACCTCGCAGTAAGCTAGTATTGAGTGAGATGTCCAAAGAACTACAGATAAATATAAAAAAAAAAGTTGTTGATCAAGTTGGTCTTTCAACAAGAGTTGTTGATGAAACTGGTACTTCACATCTTTCTCAAGAGTTAAGAATGCCTCGACGTAGTCAGAGGGTTGTTTATCAGCTTGACTGTTACATGGGCTTAACAGAAACTTAAGTCATCATACCTGATGACTTAGAGGATCCATTGACTTTTAAACAAGCAATGGAAGATGTGAATAGAGACCAATAGATAAAAGCCATGGACCTCGAAATGGAGTCAATGTACTTCAATTCAATATGGGAACTTGTAGATCAACCAAAGGGGGTAAAACCTATTGGTTTCAGATGGATCTACAAGAGAAAATGAGACCAAACTGGTAAGATACAGACCTATAAAGCTAGACTTGTGACGAAAGGGTTTACCCAAAGAGAGGGGGGTAGACTTCGAAGAAACCTTGACTCCAGTTGCCATAATTAATTCTATCAGAATACTCTTATCCGTTGCCACTTTTTATGATTATGAAATCTAGCAAATGGATGTCAAGACAACTTTTTAAATGACTATCTTGATGAGAGTGTCTATATGTCTCAACCAGAGGGATTTATTGAACAGGGTCAAGAGCAAAAGATTTGCAAGCTTAATAGATCCATTTATGGGTTAAAACAAGCTTCTCGATCCTGGAATATGATATTTGATACTGCAATCAAATCTTATGGCTTTGAACATAATGTTGATGAACCTTGTGTTTACAAAAAGATTGTCAACAAAGCTGTAGCTTTTCTAGTCTTATATGTTGATAATATTCTATTCATAGGAAATGAAGTACAATTTCTGGCTGACGTTAAGAGATGGTTGGCTACGCAATTTCAAATGAAGGATTTGGGAGAAGCATAGTATGTTCTTGGGATCCAAATAGTTTGGAATCGCAAGAATAGGACGCTGGCATTGTCTCAGGCATCTTATATTGACAAGATGTAGTCTAGATATAAATTGCAAAATTCCAAGAAAGGTATATTACCATTCAGGCGTGGAATTCATTTGTCTACTAAAACTCCTCAAGAGGTTAAGGAAATGAAAAGAATTGCTTATGCGTCAGCAGTTGGGAGCTTGATATACGCTATGTTATGTACACGTCCTGACATATTCTATACAGTTAGAATTGTTAGTAAATATCAGTCTAATCCTGGATATGATCATTGGATTGTCAAAAACATCCTCAAGTATCCTCGGAGAATGAGAGACTATATACTTGTGTATGGTATAAAGGATCTGATCCTTACTGGATACGCTGATTCTGACTTCCAGACCGATATCGATTCAAGAAAATCAACTTTGGGGTCAGTATTCACTCTGAATGAATGAGCTATAGTGTGGAGGAGCATAAAGCAAAGTTGTATTGCTGACTCCACCATGGAAGTTGATCATATAGTTGTATGTGAAGCAGCCAAAGAAGTAACATGGCTCTAAAAGTCCTAACTGATATAGAAGTTGTTCCAAATATGCACCTGCAAGTCACCCTATATTTTGATAACAATGGAGCAGTTGCCAACTCAAAGGAAGCTAGGAGCCACAAACAAGGAAAACATATTTAGCGTAAATACCATTTCATCAATGAGATAGTACATAGAGAAGACGTGATAATTGCGAAATAGCCTCTGAAGATAATCATGTTTATCTATTTACAAAGTCTCTCCCAGCTAAACTGTTCGAGGGTCACTTCGTAGGACTGGGACTTCGAGCTTCATAAATCTAGGGTAAGTGGGAGAATGTTAAGAAATTCAATTTGAAAATTGAATTTTGTTTAATTTAGTTAAATTAGTTTTTGAAATTGGAAATTAGATGGATTAGTGGATTTATCCCACTTCTTCAATTTGAAGTGGATTAATCCATAATTCAATACCTAACCACTTTAATATTTCCCTTTGAAGTATCAATAAACAATATTGAGAAAGTACTTGCATGTTAGAGCTAAATAAATACTTCAATTATAAAAAATAAAGGGAACTTGCATGTTATTTTTGTGAAATTTTTTTGAAGTTTTTTAAACTCTCTCAACCCTCTTCAATCCCAACCTTCATCCATCTCAATTGAGAGTTCTACCATTCAAATCTAAGGTTGAGAATAGTAGAGAAGCTCCTCTTGGTGGTTTAGTAAGGTTTTGGAGATTCAATTCGTGGAATTCAGCAAGGATCAAGAGAGAGAATCTACAAAGGTATACATACTTCAAACCCTTTTTACTTGAAAAACTGTTTTTATATGCTTTAAACTCAAATTAAGTATAATTAGAGTGCTTAATGATTCTGTTTGCTTGTTAACTCCATCACAATCAACATTAGAGTCGCTAGATAACACCAAGGACGATTGGGAAGAAAACTGGAGTCCATGGCCAAGAATTCCTTTGACATATCGAACAATGTGAAGAACCATGTGGAAATTATCAGTAAAATGTATAGACCTAGGAGCAGTCATGAACTGACTAACAATGTGAACAACATACGCAATATCTGGCTGGATCATAGTAAGGTAAATGAGACTGCCAACCAGTTGTCAAAAAAGGGTGGCATCGTCAAGAGAAACACCGTCAAAAGATGTCAAACGAATATCTGGATCCAAAGATGTTGATAATGTGGCTGCGTCAACAAGCCAAATTGAGCTAGGAGATTAAAAGCGTATTTAGCTTGAGATCCGAGCAAGATGAGACCTTAAGGCCAAGAAAGCTCTGATACCATGTGGAAATTATCACTGGATTTCTATGTTTCAGTGTAAATCATAGGGTATTTATATACACAAAAATACCCAAAAATAGATACAAAAAAACCTCAACAACTTACATATTATAGCCTACAAAAACGCAACCATACTAACAAACAAGACTCACAAAAGATTTAAAAAACCAAGCCAAATTTTGAAGACTAAAAAAATTAGCTTCTAAAAACCTATTTTTTTTCTTTTAGAATTTGGCTTAGAATTCAACCATTGTATTTAAGAAATATGCAAATCATTATAAGAAATGGGAAGGAAATAGACTTAATTTTCAAAAACTAAAAATAAAAAAAAAACAAAATGTTACCAAATGGGGCTTTAGTAAATTAAGTTATGACAAAAAATCTATTTGCTATTGGATTTGAGGCATGATAAGGGTGTTATGGATGTAACATCTTGATAGAGTAAAGAAACATAAAGGGAAAAGAAACAGAATCATTAAACACTCTAATTACACTTAATTTTGAGTATAAAGCATGCTAAAAACAGTTATTCATAAAAGAGGGTTTCTAGAATGTATACCTTTGTAGATCCTCTCTTGATCCTTGCTGAATTCCACGAATTTGACCTTCAAATCACTAGTAGACCACCAAGAGAAGCTTCTCTACTATTCCCAGCCTTGGTTTTGGAACTCTCAATTGAGCTTAATTGAAATAAAGAAGAAGAGGGTTTGAGGGAGTTTCAGAATTTTCTGTAAAAATCAACTTTCATGAATGCAATCTCCTGAAATTTGAAGTATTTATCAAGATAAATCATGCAAGCACTCACTTATTCAACTAATTGACACTTCACTTAGCACTAAGTGAGTGGCCGAGGTGTTGAAATGTGGCAAAATCTACTAAACAAACCTCAATGTTGATTTTTCTACTCAAATTAATATTCAATTTTAATTTTGTTTTTTTAAAATCTAATTAATTTTACTTTAAAATTAATTTAGATAAAAATAAAATTTTATTCTAAAAATTGAATTTTACAAATTAAAATTGATTTATTTAAATAAATAAATAATTAAACATATTTATTTAATTAAATAATAATTTAATATCAAATATTAAATTAATAAAACACCTAATTCAAAACATGAATCTTATTCATGTAGTCAATATTTAAATCAATATTTAAATATTTTAAGCTCTTCAATTACGTTTAATTTCGATAAATTTAAACATTAATTATATCAAATATAATTATCCAAACCCTAAAATTGAAATTGAATATTTCAAATTCCAAACCGTAATTTCGAATTTGAACGCTTCAAATTTGCTCAATATTCTAATCCAATGTTTAATCTTTTACGAGCTAGTAGAGGGACCTTATGGGCCTACAGATCATGAGCTCCAACGATTTGAGATTGATCGGTTAACTTTTTAACTCGAGTTAATCAATATTCGTTAACCATCGAGACATACCATTATAGTTTGATGGTTGCACTCTCCTCACTGTAGATAGAATTCTATCAATTTGATTTAATCATGATCAGTAAGTCGATCCTTCACAGGTCGTTTGTATTTATAGCTAGGTCAAATTACCGTTTTACCCATGTAAAACATCTTGCTTCTTAAGCTCCCATTGATACTCTATTGAACAATTGGTTTATAGTCCAACTAATAAATCATGTCCCTTTTGGCCATGAGAGGGTGAGACCCCTTTGTTCGAGACCAGAAATTAGTACTTAAGGGAACAACTTATCTACTAACCTAAAACGGGTAGGAGTGAGTTCCATCTTGCAAGACTATGTTCCTAGCTATCTATCCGGTCTTATCCCCAAAATGCTACTTTCACCTATGCAGATCAAAGGATAATCCCGAATAAACAGAAGTTCATAGTTAGCTCAGGATTAAGATCGAGTTCCCCTAGGTCATTGAATTGAAATAGTCAGTTTTAACAGTAAACAGTCGTTATAAAGAAAAGTGACTATTTCGTAGTCTGATCTTATACAAAACTCTTTTGCATAGGATGCCCCCACTCGCATGTCTCCACATGAACGATTTCAAGATTACATAGTTTGGATCAGTATACAAAGTAGGTTGCATCCGTAGCGTCTGTACTCAATCTCATCTATATACTTATAGACCTTTATAACATATACTATAACTTGATCATCTTTTATGTCTCTACATAAAGTTATAGAATTAATCCTATAGCTATGGATTCGTTTATTGGATTTTTTATAACATAGTTTAATTTCAATTTCAATAATACTTTTATTAAATAAATTCTTCAATAATACTTTTATTGATAAATAGAATATGTTTTCATATTATGAACTGCGAGTTTTAGGACATTCCCAACACAACTTTATTAAGATGTTCGAGGCTCTACTAATCCCTTTTTATCCTTTATTATTTTCTTGTTAAATAGAAGCAGACAAAAATCTACTTTATTCATATTATTTCTATAAATAATAATTAAAAAAAAATTCTAACATATTATCTAATATGGTACAAGAGTCTATGAAGCCTAAACGAGCATTCAATCTAAAACAAAAATTTGGATATGATATAAGAATAATGAACCCAAAAATGACACCATCTTCAGATGTCTTGTTCAAAAACCCACATTGAAAAATTTAGGGGATCTCACAATCTTTATAAGATACATAAGCTACTTCCATTGACAAATAATTTTAAGATGAAACTCATTTGATCTATTATGTATTATATTGTAAAAAAACACACAAAAAAATTATTAAAGGCAATGAATTATTAAAATATTAAATATGGAGATTAATGTAAATACACAATATGATGAAAAAACTTTCATTTATATCTAAATTAAAAAATAAAAATAAAAATCCACATACATTCTAGTTTTTTTTTTTTTTTTTTTTTTTTTTTTTTTTTTTTTTTTTTTAAGAAAAAACTATTATTTAAATACAATGACTTGGATTTTAGTGGGGTTGATAACGTCTCAAAAGGTCTTTTTTTTAACCATGTGGAGGGGAGAGTAAACTTCTAACTTCAATGTTAACGATATAAATACTATATCACTTGAGTTATGCTCATGTATATGGTTAGAGTTTAATCTCAACAAAATTTAATCTTAACATGTGTGGTTAGAGTTTTAAAAGTTGATGTCAACTTAATTTTTCAACCATTAATTGTTAAAACCTCATTTGGTAATCATTTCGTTTTTTATTTTTTATTTGAAAATTAAGTCTATGTCTCCCTATTTTTACCATAATTTGCATATTTTTTAAGTACACCGGTAAAATTCTTAACTAAACTAGAAAAAAAAAGTTTAAAAACTACTTTTTATAGTTTTCAAAATCTGACTTGGTTTTTTAAACCATTTATAAAAGGTTGATAACAAAGGAAGAAATTTGGACGAGAAAGTAGTATATGTAGGCTTAATTTTCAAAAACAAAAATAAAAAAATCAACCATAGTTAAAAATGGAGCCTAAAAGTATAGAGATCAAAATTACATCATCTCTTCATACTGTTGAACTATAAAAGCAATGCAAATTAAAGGAAAAGAAACTTAAAAGACCACACATCATGTTTCTCTACTAAAATCTAAAATGTGTAATTCTCAAGTACGTCTCAAAAGATAACAGTAAGGGGTTGTTTGACATGTTGAGTTGAGTTTATATGTCTGGAGTTCATATGTCTGTGTTTGTGGTATTTGGGGTACTAAGTTCATATGTCAGAGGTAACTGTGCAGATTTTTTTTTATAAAAATAATCTGTTTTTATGATGATTATTTTTGTTTGGAAACTTTTTTATTCAATATTTCTACACATATTTTTTTTATCTAACTATAGATTGCACTTTTTTTTTTTTATTGTTTTTTAAGTACACATCTATTGTTAGGAAATTTTGGAAATGGTCGGTTTAGGGTTTACTTTTGGATCATGCATTTCACTTTTTTTTAATTCAAGCAATCATTTTACAAATTTGTGCATGTGCCATTTCTAGTTAAGTCATTTTTATTTTAACACTTTTCATAATTTTTTTAAAATAAAAAACATTCATTGTCTGACAATCTCTTCTTAAAAGTATTTTTACATATAAGTTTGTTTGGTTTCTTACATGATAAAAGTGATTTTATTAATATTAAATTACTATAAAGAATGACTATAAAATATTATGAACTAATAAAAAAAATCGGGAATTCAATATTTGATAGAACTTCGTATTTTTGTCTCAACAAAGGTGTTTTATTGACAATTTTGTGTGTCAACTTAAATATAAATATTTATTGATGTTATACATGTATTTTTAAATTAACAGTTATTTTTAAGCTTTAAATTAAGGTTTTATTGATGTTTTTATGCCACGGGCATCAACAAAATAAAAAGCTCGTGTGTCAACAAAGCCCAAATTTATAGTAGTCATAATTTAAAATAATGGTAATCATGAAGGAACGGTGAAGTTCCACAGCAGAAGCGGAGATCATTCCCAATTCTCAATTTTCACATAACTAAAGTTTATAGAACAATGATTATGCAAAAAAACTCAATTTCATAGCATGCTTAAGAAGAAAGAATTGGGGTTTCTTTTACTGGCAGAGCAGCAGTAGAAAAGTCTAATACCGATCTTCAATTAACTCAACTTAGTGAACCCCATCTAGAATGCTAGTCACTAGTCAAACACGTGTACTATCTAATACCGATCTTCAATTATGCTTCCTTTAACTTGTTTCTTTTACTGGCAGAGCAGCAGTAGAAAAGTTTTCTGGGAACTGACCACTACCTAGAAAATAAAACATTTAAAAACGTGAGCTAGAAGCCTAGTGAGTGACTTAATAAAACGTAAAACTCATGCTTAAACTGAAAGCTTGAAAACATAATACTGGAACTTAAAATACACCAAGCAAATGTGTACATAAAACCTTTAAAACCACCATTAACATCATTATTCCTCAGTTGAGAACGAGCATACATCGCTCTAGTTCCCAACGTCTTTTATCGGCTAAGAGACTCATACCTCGGCCTCTCATTCAAACCCGTCTACGTGCTCATGGAGTTTTCTATGTACCGTCAACACCTTAGGTACATTTATTCAGATTCCTTCCTTACCTTTGGTATTCGGCTCACTTAAGCTATCAAGTTCTCGAAAAGCATTTAAAGAATAGTTCTCAAATATAACATAAAAAACTCTTTAGGATACCTTCCCTACCTTCAGTATCCCTTTCAGTATGTTGAGGAATACTAACACACGTACTTTGACAATCTTAGGTATTTAAAGCATAGTCCATCAAGCTTTATACGACCTTAGCTTTAACCCTAATACATGTTTCATACTTTGCAAAATAAGTTGGCTTAAATCATGTTGAACTAGCTTGCAAAACTATTAGCATGCGTTAGATATGGGAAACACACTTTGAAAACTCATACATTAGTAACATCTTGCATTGATAAACATTCTTAAGCATTAGCAATTCCAAACTATCCTTCTAGCCTAGAAGAAGATATGACCACCTTTATCCTTAGTTGAGAGTGAATTATCAGATCTAACTCTCAATGCCAACCTTAATCAGAGAGAACCCTTTTGCTCAATCCCTCGACGTCGTATTACCTACGTGCACGTGGTTATAACTGAGTACTATCATACTTTATGTACCTGACTAGGATACCTTTTCATTGTCCTTCAGTATCCTTAGGTGCTTGACTAGGATACCTTCTCATTGTCCTTCAGTATCCTTAGGTACTTCTGCTCAGATACCTTCTCAAACGTTCTTCAGTATCGAGCTGCTAAGATACCTTCTCAAATGTCCTTTGGTATCAAGTTGGTTCGGTACCTTCTCGAATGTCCTTCGGTACCTAGTTGGTCAGATACCTTCTCAAAAGTCCTTCGGTATCAAATTGGCCAGGTACCTTCTCAAGTATCCTTCGGTACCTAATTGGTTAGATACCTTCTTAAAAGTCCTTCGGTATCAAATTGGCCAGGTACCTTCTCAAGTTCCTTCGGTACCTAATTGGTTGGATACCTTTTCAAAAGTCCTTCGGTATCAAATGTGTATTCTGTAACACACACTAAGTTCCATAGCCTAGTATAACATAACAGCTATTCCATTGCCATTCATTTACACAAGAATTCATTCTTTCGTAATCTTCCTTTAGAAAGCATATATAAAAATCAGAACATAGCTTTTGTAAAGGTTACACAACATACCTTGGCCTGTGCTACACACATACAAACCGGGGGACATGCATTAAGTTATTCTTCCACAATTTGTTGCTTGAGGAAGTGTAAATACATCATTAATGTCACTGTGCTTTACTTGATCAGATATGCGTGAATATTAAAAACTTCGATTTTACTTAGTCATTCATAGTTCGTTGGCCTCAAATAGTTCTTCTTGGCTTATACGCCTATCTTAGCTCTTCTTGGCTTGAAAGAACATAATTCCTGGTTAAACTACATAGAATTCTTAGCAAAATATCTCAAATAGTTCATTTACTAATGGAACTTCTATCAACAAAATCAGCATTACTAGCGAGAAAATCATCATGAGCGAGATCACCCATATGAGCGAGATCATCCTTAAGAGCGAGATTTATCATTCCCAGCGAGATTTGGCACTTTCCAGCGAGATTCAGTGCAAAACCAGCGAGATTTCCGTCCCTAGCGATATCCACCTCTCGCTCTCGCTCTCGCTTCCTCTTTCTCTCTCTCACTTTCGCTCACTTTCGCTCCCTCTAGCTCTTGAGCTGCCTGCTTAATCCTCCTAAGCAGTTGTCTGCTTATGCCCAGATCCTCTGTTACAAATTCAAAAATTCATAATTCAAAATCCAGCCCTCTTAAGAAGAAACTTCCTTCTACAAACATGTTTATTCTCCAGATTAAACTTTCTTCCTCGTCGTTTAATCTGGAGATTCAAAACTTCATCACTGGCCCAATTCAAGCAGCTGTCTGCTTGTTCAATAATTTCCAGTTCAGAATTCAAAATTATATAACTCGATTTCCAGGCCTCATCTTAAAAAGTTTCATTCTACAAAGTTGTTTATAACTGAGATAACAATACTACCTTAAATTTTTAGCTTAAAACACTTCGTAATTTGTCCTAGAGCTTCAATTCTTCACTGATGGCCTAGATTCACCCAAGAAACGAACCCTTCGTCTTTATTTTGCCCCTCTGGGCTTATTCCCGCGAGTTTTCCTTCCAACAACTCAGCCATGGAAACTAGACACACAGAGCTTTTGAATGCCACTAAAATTACACAAATAGCCTAAGTAATCTGTCCAAACCGACCCAATGAATTTGACCTTCTTGCTTATATTACCCCCAAAATCTAGCATGAACCCTCATTGTGCCACCTGGCCCACTATTGGTGATGAAGGGCTAAGATTTAGCAAATTTCCTTTTGTAACTTTACTCACAATATTACTTCAGCACTACTCCTCATTAGATGGCATGGTCTCATTCATATGCTTATTATGCATTCCATCTTTTATCCTTCCTGAGACATGGCATTATTTAGCTCATTAAAAGACATCACATTACTTAAAGTAATTAGGGTTCGGGTTTTATATTAACCATATTCTAAAGACATCCTCGCACATAGCCTATAGTTTTAATATGAATCTCATTCATATTAAAATTAACCTATAGTATTTATATGAATCACATTTCATATAATCAATATATGAATCTTATTCAAATATATTATTCTTATATAGTATTAATTATAAATCTCATTGATAATTAACTATATAATATGGCATTCAAATATTTATCTCTCTTATTAAATATAAATCATATTTATAATTAAGTAAACTATAGATACACATTATTTATAATAATCATATTAATATAAAACTTCCTTTAAATAATTTGAACAATTCAAATTATTCCAAAACCATTTATTCCTTGTTTTATCCTCAATGAACTAGCAAGGGGACCTAATGGATCTACAAATTAGAAGCTCCGATGATATAGGATTAATTAATTAAATTCTTTGATTAATTAACCAACATAACTGCATGTCACTCCAGTAAAGACCTAAATTTCGCTCTTCACATTATTGATATATTTTTGTTTCCATGGATATAACCAATCAATACTATGTCGACCCTTCACGAATAGTTTGTAACTACAAATAGTCAAAATATAGTTTTACTCCTATAGTTACATCCAACTTCTTAAGTCACTAATCCCTCTAATGAATAGTTAATTATAGTCCAACTATAAACTAGATGCCTTTCTGGCCAGTGAGATGGTAAGGCACCTCATTTTGACTTACCCTCAAATTGGGAAGGAGTGAATTCCATCATGTGAAGCTATGTTCCAAGTTTTGGGGTTGATACCTTAAATCTTGTGGGTCCTGTAGTTTGTAATTGTAATGTACAAATGATTTATTTTTTTAACAAAATATGAGATATTTTTTTATTCAACATTTAGTAGCATTAACCCACAAACCAATAAACTAACATCCGAGGTTATCTTCTGTAGCTTAAACATATATGTAGAGACATACAGGTGGATCATGTTTAAGTAATAACTTAAATGGTCTGTAATAGACGGATAAGGTTGGGTACCTTATCTTGGTGACACTACGTACATGGCTCAATTTGTAGATGTTACATTTGTTGTAAAGTGCTACAAATAATTTAATCCTGATCATTCATGTAGAGACATGTGAGCAGGGGCATTCTATACAAAGGAGTTTGTATAAGGCCAGACCATGAAATGAATAGTCTCATTATATAATGTCATTTATAGTAGAGACTTACATTTCATCAGGATGATCATAGGTGATATTACCTGAATCCTGAGTGAGTTGTGAACTCCTGCCTATGAAGACGGTCCTTTGATTTGTATGGGTGAGAGTGGCCAGATCGTCGACTCAATATGCCTACCATTTTGGGGTTTCGTCTGATTAGAGAGTTGGGAACACAGCTACACAAGACAAAATTCACTTATTCTTTAATGTTAGGGTAAGTAGATAAACTACTCCCTTAAAGGCTAATTCTGGAGCTTGAACAATGTGACACCACACCCTCTCTTGGCCCGAGAGGAGTTTGGTCATAGTTGGACTATGACTTATTATTCATTAGTAGGATCAGTGGTACTTAAGGAGTTAGATGTAACTACAGGGACAAAACAGTAATTTTGGTTTAGTTGTACTTATGAGAAATTTGTGAAGAGTTATCACACTGTTGACTGGTTATATCCAATTGATATAGAAATATATATGTAGCGTGAAGAGTGTAGTTATCGGTCCTCATTGGAGTGATCGACAGTTAATGGATGTTGGATAATTGAATTAAATAAGTTTAATTAATTATTCAAGTCTATTGGAGCTTCAATCTACAGGTCAATAAGGTCCCGTTGTAGCTTAACTAGGATTATTGAGAGTTAATTTTGGATTAATTTGAATTGTTCAAATTAATTGAGGGAATTAATTATATATGATATAATTAATTTCAATTAATTATATGTGATATAATTATTATAATGTATTTGATACATTATAATATAAAGTTTATTTGAGAAGAAATAAATATTTAAATATGATTCAAATATTAACTATGTGAATTGGATTCAACTAATTAAATTTAATACAAATTTTAATTATATTAAATATCATGAATGATTGAGAGAATTAAAAACTATAGGTTATATTGTATTTGATATAATATAAAAACTATAGGTTATGTGTTATATTTGAAATAACATATAGTTATCTATATATAATAAATTTGTTAATATGTATATATAATATTATTTATTAAATTGATTTCATTTTATTTTATTTTTAAAATTAAAGGGGAGGGAAAATGTGGGGATGTAGGGATTTCATTTTCACGGGCTATTTAATCTTCTTCACAGAAGATATCACATAATCGTTCTGTGTATGTGTTTTTTCTTGGTTTTCCTATAGAAATCTTCCATGCAGAATCTCCTATCAAATTCTTCCTCCCTCTTCCCAAAAATATTGAAGCCCACACACTCCTGAGAATTCTCATACCATACAGAGAATACAAAAAGCTCTCTTTTGGTGGTGTTCAAATCTTTAGGATTACTGAACTTCTTGTTTGAGGAGATTTGGTGAGTTCATGATCGGATCAAGAAGGAGTTTCGTTAAGACTTTTGGATTCAAGGGTAAGTAATTGTTTCTAACCCTAATTATGCCTTCTCTAAAAGCATATTGTAAATTTTGTATAATGCATATTTTGTTCTCTATAATATTAATTTTGTGAAAACTAGGAATTGAGACAAATTCCGCTTCTGTAGTGGACCTCACGGTTCCTTTACCCAACTCTCTACTCGGAAAAATCCCTAAAAAGGTAGGCATATGAAGTCGACGAATCTGGCAGCTCTCACCTATACAGATTAAATGATCACCCTCATAGATAGAAGTTCACAACTCACTCAGGATTAAGTTCAAGTCACCTATGGTCATCCTATTGAAAGGTTAATCTCTTCAAGTAACGACGATATAAAGAGAGATTAACAATTACAAAGTGGGTCGTATCGTCAATGTCACCAGATAAGGCACCCCAACCTTATCCATATACTACAGACCATTTAGGTTATTACTTAAACATGATATACCTGTATGTCAACCATATACATGTTTAAGTTATATAAAATAACCTCGGATCTTAGTTTACTGGATTGAATTACACAATTCTAAATATCAAATAAAATAACACCTTATTTTATTAAATCAATCAATTTTGTTTATACATTACAAACCAGGAGATTTAGGACACAATCCTCAACATGAGGTTCATTACGTCAGTGCCATTTCTACTATTTGTTGCATTGAAAACTCCCTAATGCCTACTATTGAGCCAGTTGATGTGGCAAGTGAAAATGATTCTCAGAAGAAGATTGCTAGCCTGCCCAGAAGATGTGGGGTAAGATTTGATCTACCTCAAGATTTAAAAGCTAATATCCGATCTGTAGGGAATTGGCTTATTCGAAAAAAAGCTTTGTTCTTTGGAATTTCAAGATCGTGTCTGGTACTGCACGGTTCCACTCCTCCTGGCCTCGGGGAGATGCGAAACTCTTTTTTTTTTAAAAATCAAAAGATGAATAGATAGGGCCATGATACATTCCAGAATATTGTCAACCGGAGCAAGCTTGCTTCTCAAAAGAGGATAGGCCAGTGGTAGGTGCTAGGTAGTATTGGTTCTTGGAACATAGGCTATTCTCAGTCTTCGCCTATCTCTTAACAGACCCCAGGTTAATCAGATCAAACTCATCTTTCTCTACGTTGGGCTCGCTTCTCCAAGCTCCACCCAACCTATACAAGACAAGTTGCTGCTCAATTTTTCTCTCAGTCGTGCTTCTTTTCCTATCAGGTTAATTGTTCCTCAAAGAGGATCAGAGGAGGTGAAATCTATACAATCTTCTAGAGATAAGAACCCTACTATAAGGGGCAAGAAGGTTTAGGTTGGAGTTTCATTAGAGGAAAATAAAGAAAAGGAGGTTGAACATGAAGTAGTTATCCTAGGTAATCTATCTGTTAAGGAGTAAAACCCAGGTATGTTTTATGTGCCTTATCAAATAGGCACTAGAAAATTTGAGCATACCATGTCAAATATAGGGTCTACTATAAACATTATGCCTACTCCTATTTATTCTGAGTTTCAGTATAACATCTTGCACCCTGTTGATATTTTGGTGTAGTTGGCTGACTATTATTTTGTTAGACTAGTAATATTAGTTAAACATATGCTTGTTTGAGTCAAAGACCTAATTTTCCCTTCTGCGATTTTTATGTAATTAATATGAATGTTGTGTCTCATTCTTCTAAATTATCTATTCTATTGGGTTGACCATTCTTAAGGAGTGGTAGGACTATAATTGATGTAGATAAAAGGTCTTTAACTTTTAGGCACGAAGAAAAGTTTGAATTCCTTTTTCATTTCTGATATTCTCACTACCGCTCATCCTGCATTTTTTAGTTTTTTCTTTTTCGGGATAGTGGTCAACCTCCTAAGTTGTGGGTGGTAGATGATGACACGACTGTTAATAGCAAATATGGATGATAAAGTCAAGTCAGGTCGAGCATAATGACCTTAAAAATTGTGTTATTTGAAGGCAACCAGGATTTAACCTTTTTATTGCTTCCTTTGTATAGGTTTCCTTTCTATTGTTTTTATTTTTATTTGAGCTTAATACTTTCTATATTTCTCGATCCTTAGGATTTTGTAGTTCAATGAAGAGATAGAGAGAATTTTATTTCATGAGCCAAATATCATTGCCATTCTTTGTGCCAAATTTAGAGAAGTTTTATGTTTCCTTTACATTTGTCCCTATTCTTTATTTATTTATCACATTGAGGACTGTTAGATTTTAGGTTGGGGGTGATGGATGTTTGTGTTCTGGCTGAAATGCTTGAGCATCTGAGCTCAGTTATCTTTTTTTGTATGCTTTATATGCATGTTTTTGCTCATATTTGTGTAGCTTGTTATGATGACTAGTTGACGATGCATTCCTTTATGATTTTTCTTGTGTAAGATGATGTTTGAGATGATTAATCATGATTTTTAGCCCTTTTTAAAAAAAATTATTGCTTTTCATGCACATTTAAGTTCTTTGTCTGCCTACATTAGGTCTTGCATGCTTAAAATTATATTACTTGGCATGTATTTTGTTGTCACTTTGAAAGGTTCCATTGATTAAATAGTGTCTTATATGATAGGTTGTAATGTAATGGAAAATGATTTATATGCTTGCTTTAAAATTTTCAGATGAAATGTTACACGAAAAAGATAATATCATGAAAAGAAAATTTAAACTTGTAATGTCATGCATGATTAGGGGTAGAAAGAGCTACCTTTACTATGATTAGTTAGGACACTACCGAGAAATTAGTGAGTATAGTTTTCTGTAGTGATGTGTGTATTGGGGTTGATGCCCTAGATCTCGTAGGGTCCTGTAGTTTGTAAACACATGTATGAACAAACATTTTTGATGTAATAATATGAGATATTTTATTCACTACTGTCTATGAAATATGAGATATTTTAGTTATATTAACCACAAACCAATAAACTAAGATCTCTGGTTATCGTTGCAACTTAAGTATATATGTGGAGAATACAAGTGGATCGTGCCTAAAGTGATAACCTAAATGGTCTGTATTATATGGATAAAGGAGGAAAACCTTATCCTGGTGACACTACGGATACGACCCACTTTGTCGATGTTACAAGTGTTATAAAGTGCTACAAATGATCTGATCCTGGTCATTCATATGGAGACATACAGTAAATTGACCCAATTGTACTTAAGAGCGATTTGTGAAGGGTCATTATACTGTTGATTGATTATATCCAATGGACATAAAAATATATTTGTAGTGTGAATAATGCAGTTATCGGTCTTTAGTGGAATGCCCGAAAATTAACGGATGGTGGATATCGTGATTAAAGAGTTTAGTCAACCATTTACTACCGTTTGAGCTTCAAGCTACAGGTCCATAAGGTCCCCTTGGTAGCTCAATAAATTCATGTTGAGAATTAGTTTTTGGATTAATTTGAAATGTTCAAATTAACAAGAAGGAATTTGATTATATATGATATAATTGATTTGATATATTTCATACATTAATTTGAGAAATTAATATAAATATAATTTATATTAAATATCATAAAGGAGAAAAAGAACTATAGTTTAAATATTACATATGATGTGATATTAAATCTATAGGTTATAAATATAATATGATAAATTAGTTATTATATTTATTTTTAACAAAAAAATTTATGAGATAATTGTGGTTAATTATTTTTCTCTATTAACTAATCATGTGGGAAGTTATTATCAGTTTTAATAACTGAAGGATAAAAATGAAAATTGTTTTCATTTTTTCAGTATCGCATAATATTCAATCAGGTAAAAAGAAAATAGCTATACGATAGCCTTTGAGAGAGTGAATGATCAGGCATCGAGACATCGAGTTTGCTAGACGATAGTTCCTCGTTCACCTGATCATTTAGTTCCTCCTTCCCTCTACCAAATCCACATAGAGCCCACACCTCCTAGATTCTCACACTGAGAATACCAAGGTAGCCTTGGTAGTGTCAAGTTTTTTGTTCGACGGTTGAGAACCAAGTGTTACTCAATTGTGTTCGAGGATTTGACAGTTCATGATTTTCACTGGTTGTTCATTGCGTTCGTGCACTTGATCGAGTTTTCTTGGACGCTTGGTTAGAGTAGATCAAGGGAATACTCGAAGAAGAGTTCTTTATGAAGGAACTCTTATTCAAGAGAACCAGTGAATGGAAGTAAGATCTTTCCAAGCCCATTGTGAAATAATAAACACATTCACAAACATACAAGAACAGTTATGCATTATAGAGAAAATTACAACATGCTTTCTTACTAAAACAAAAGGAATTGAGACTCCTTCCGGCAATCTTTCACTCTCTTGAGAAATCATCTAGCAACCTCTCGCTCTTGTCACAATCGCAAATTGTCTGATCCTCGAACGACAACCCTCGACACTACCACTCGGCAACCTTGGTATTCTCGGAGTGAGAGTCTAGGGGGTACGGCTCTGTGTGAATTTGGTAGAGGGAAGGAGGAAGTATACGATCGAGCTATACAATCGAGTAAGTGGGAGAAAGGTTTAGTCTATCGTATAGACTGTACTCGATCGTCTAACAATCTTTTGCTCGATCGTTTAGTCTCTCAAAAGGGCTATCGTATAGTCTCTCGTGAGTGATCGATTAGTCATTTGATAATGAAGCGATTATTCAAAAAATGAAAACTCTTTTCATTTTATTCTTCAGTTATTAAAAATTGAAATTAACCTCTCACTTGTACGGTTAATGGAGAAAATAAATAACCAACTAAAACAATTATCTCGTATTCGTTTTTATTATAAATAAATATAATAACTAACTTATCATATTATATTTATAACGTATAGTTTTAATATAATATCATATGTAATATTTAAACCATAGTTCTTTTCTTTTATATTTAATATAAATCATATTTATATCAAATTCCTCCGATTAATGTATCTAATATATCAAATCAATTATATCACATATAATTGAACCAATTTAATTATATTATATATAATCAAATTCCCTCTTGTTAATTTGAACACTTCAAACTAACCCAAAAGTTGATTCTCAACTTGAATCCATTGAGGTACCAAAAGGACCTTATGAACCTGTAGCTTGAAGCTCTAACCGTACGTGAATAACTTAGTAAACTCTTTAGTCACAATATCCACCATCCGTTAACTGCTGGACACACCACTAAAGACTGACAGTTGCACTCTTCGCACTACAAATATATTTCTGTGTCCATCAACAGTACGATAACCCTTCATAGATCGCTCGTAAATACAACTAATTTACCATTTTTGCCCTTATAGTTACATCTAACTCCTTAAGTACTACTGATTCCTCTAATGAACAATACATCATAGTCCTCCTATGAGTGAACAGTTCTCGGGCCATGAGAAAGTGTGTGGTGCCACATTGTTCAAGTCCCATAATCAACCTTTAAGGGAGCAATCTGTTTACTTACCCCTGCTTCGAGGAAGGAGTGCATTCCATCTTGTGTAGTTGAGTTCCCAGCTCCCCATTCAGACGAATCCCCAAAGTGGTAAGTTTGAGTCGGTAATCTGGCCACTCGCACCCATGCAAATCAAAGGACCACCCTCATAAACTGGAGTTCCCAACTCACTCAAGATTATAGTCATGTTCCCCATGGCCATTCTAGTGAAATGAAAGTCTCTATCATGAACAACGTTATATAACGAGACTAAACATTTTGTGGTTCGGTATTATACAAACTCCTTTGTATAGGATACCCCCACTCACATGTCTCCACATGAATGATCAGGATCAGACCATCTGTAGCACTTTACAACACTTGTATCATCTATAAAGCGGGCCATAATCGTAGTGTCACCAGGATAAGGTCTCCCTCCTTTATCCATATACTACAGACCATTTAGGTTATCACTTAAGGCATGATCCACTTGTATGTCTCTACATACATGCTTAAGTTACAACGAGAACCAAGGATCTTAGTTTATTAGCTTATAGTTAATGCAACTAAAATATCGCATATTTCATAGACAACAGTGAAGAAAATATCTCATATTATTACATTACAAATGTTTGTTCATACACGTGTTTACAAACTACAGGACCCTACGAGATGAAGGAATGATATATCATGAAACGATAGACTATAGAATCAATAAGCACTTAAACTATATTTAATTTGAGTTTTAAGCATGTTGTTTATATGATATTCAAACGAAAATTTGAAACATATATTACCTTTGAAGATATCCTTCACAAATTCAGCTGAGACCCACCAAGATAGAGCTTGATACACCGAGGGGACTACCACCGAGATCTTCTATGTTATACTTAAGCTAGAACATGTGGTGGAAACACTAAATTAAGTTGAATTGATGAAGAACGAAAGTAGGATTTTTAGGTTATCACTTCATCAAGCATATCATCGAATTCTTCTTCTTTTTCATGCATGGAGCTTCTTTATATAGGTAGAATTCATGCAAATGTATAGAGTTGCATGAAGAACAACTCCAGCTTGAAGATCATTAAAACTAGAAATGGAATTTGGTGATTCTCCAATAAATATGGTTAGTGAATTTTTCCCAAAAAATTGAAAAATCCACTAACTAGGAATGATTTAAAAAATCATTACTATTTTAATTTTTATTTTAAATTAGTTTTATAAAATTAATTCAAAATAATTAATTCGATAAAACTTTTTTTTAATTTATTTTTAATTAAAAATGATATAATTTAATATCTAAATATTAAATTAATACAATATCACAAATAAATCAATTTTATATTTAAATCATAAATTAAGTATTAATTGATTTTCCAATTTAGTTTAATTTTAATTAAATTAAACGTTTATAATTGTATCATATACAATCAATCGAAAACCCTAAATTCATACATCAATACTCAATTAGTTATTCCAATTAATGAGCTAGTAAAGGGACCTAATGAACCTACAGATCAAGAGCTCCAACGATCTGTAATTAATTCGTTAAAACTCATTAATTGAATTAATTACTATTCGTTGACTATCAAGGCACACCACTATAGCTCGATAGTTACATTCTCCTCACTATAGATATATTTATGTCCATCATTCACAGGTTGTTCGTAATTACAGTTGGGTAAAAAATTACCGTTTTATCCCTATAAATACATCTCGTTTCTTATGTTCTCATTGACCCTCTAATGAACAATTCAGATTTATAATATTACTTGTGAATCATGTCCTTCTCAACCATCAGAAGGTGGGGCCCCGATTGTTCAAAACCTAGAATCAGTACTTTAAAGAACAACCTATCTGCTAACCTTAAAATGGGTAGGAGTGAATTCCATCTTGCAGGGTTATGTCCTTAGCTATCCATCCGATCTTATCCCCGAAATGGAAGCTTATTGAGCAATGTTGTTAGACTACTCTCACCCATGCAGATCAAAGGATAATCCTGAATAAACAGGAGTTCATAGCTAGCTCAGGATTAAGATCGAGTTATCCTAAGTTACTTAAGTATGAAATAGTCAGTTTTAACAGTAACTGTTATTATAAAGAAAAGTGATTATTTCGTCGTCCAGTCTATATGCAATCTCATTGCATAGGATGCCCCCACTCACATATCTCTACATGAATGATCTGTGGATCACATCATTTGTATTACCGATACAAAATAGATCGCATCTAATAGTGTTACCAGGATGAGATACCCAATTTCATCCATATACTTATAGACCATTTGGGTTATATACTATTAACTTGATCCTGTTTATGTCACCACATAAAGTTAAATTATTCATACTATAACCATGGATATGTTTATTGGATTTTCATAATACAATGCAAAATCAACAACTTTATTGAATAAAATACTTAATAATATTTTATAGATAAATAAAATATTTAACACAAATTTACGAACTGTGATTTCTAGGACATTCCCAACATGAGATTTAGGGCATCAACCCCATCAATCTCCCACTTGTCATAAAGCGAGTGTGTGTAGAAGATAAAAACAAGCGCAAAACAATAAACTAGGGCACTAAGGCCCAGTATAAAATCTCCCACTTGCCCTAATTCAGCTACGAACAATCCTTAGACCAATGCTCTGTAAGTGACCCTAAAAAACTGTAACCATGAGAGCCTTTGTAAATGGGTCAGCATCGTGCTGCTCTGAAGCTATCTTCATGACTATCACGTTGCCTCGATGCACAATATTGCGGATGAGAAGATACTTTTGCTCTATATGTTTGTCACTCTTGTGACTCCTAGCCTCCCTAGAGTTCACCACAGCACCACTATCATCACAATAAAGGGTGATGAGCCTAGACATGTCTAGAATAACTTCCAGATCAGTTGGGAACTTCCTGAGCCAAATGACTTTTTTAGCAGCTTTACAAGCCACTACGTACTCGACTTCCATCGTGGAGTCAGCAATGCACCCTTGCTTAGTGCTTTGGCATACTACAATCCCTTCGTTAAGAGTGAACATTGATCCTGAAGTGGATTTTTGAGAATCCTTATCAGTCTGAAATTCAAAGTCTGTTTATCCAGTAAGGATCAAATCCTTAGATCCATACACGACCATGTAGTCTCTCATTCTCCGAAGTTACTTGAGGATGTTCTTGACTGCAATCTAGTGACGCTGTTCTAGATTAGACTGATATCTACTGACAATCCCTATAGTGTAGCAGATGTCAGGTCGAGTACATAACATCACATACATCAAACTGCCAATGGCAAGTGCATAAGGGACCCGTTTCATTTCCTCAACCTCTTGAGGTGTCTTAGGACATTGTTCCTTAGACAATGTAACTCTATGCCGAAAAGGCAACAAGCCCCTTTTGGAGTTCTGCATCAAGTACTTGATCAACATCTTGTCAATGTACGATGCCTGAGACAATTTTAGCACTTTATTCTTTCGATCCCGAAAGATCTAAATACCAAGAAAAAACTAAGCCTCTCCCAAATCTTTCATTTGGATTTAGGTCGCTAGCCAATTCTTAACTGAAGTCAGTAAACCTACATCATTCCCAATGAGTAGGATATCGTCTACATACAACATTAGGAAAATACTGAACTGTTGAGGATTTTCTTGTAGACACAAGGCTCATCAACGTTTTGATCAAAGCCGAAAGATTTGATTGCAACATCAAACCTTATGTTTCAAGATCGAGACGCTTGTTTTAGCCCATAAATGGACAATTTAGTTTGCAAACCTTTTGCTCTTGATCTTGGGCTATGAATCCCTCGGGCTGCACCATATAAATTGTCTCCTCAAGATTACCATTCAGAAAGGCAGTCTTGATATCCATTTTTTATATCTCTTAGTCATAATATGAGGAAATGGATAGAAGGATTCAGATAGACTTAAGCATGGAAACAGGTGAGAAAGTCTCCTTATAGTCAACTCCCTCCACCTAGGTATAACCCTTTGCCACAAGTCTTGCCTTGAAGTTTAGCACCTTCCCATCAGCACCTCGTTTCCTCTTGTAGATGCATTTATAACCTATAGGTTTAACACCATCAGGTTGATCTACAAGATCCCATACTGAGTTGAAGTACATAGACTCCATCTCGAGATCAATGGATTTAACCCATTCATCACAGTCAACATCCTCCATTGCCTTCTTGTAAGACAATGGATCCTCAACCTTTCCATCAGCTACCATAGCCAGGATTCAGTGAAACCATATAGCGAACAGGTGGGTTCGTAACCCTCCCACTACGTCGAGGTTCTCTCAACTCTTGAGATGGATTGACCTACTAGATGAACTTCCATCGTAGCAGATGTCACACCCCGTACCAGATTACCCTCCTAACTTGGATGGAATGGTGAGTGCAGCAGTTACCAACCCTTTTGTTGGCACTTACTGCCTATCTTACCTGTTAAACCTTGCTCAAACCCTGAATACATACATAATAACTCAGAACATAACACATTTACATTACAGGGTTTCACAGCATTGTTTATACATAGATAATACAACTTAGTGAGCCCCATCAAGAATACTAGTCACTAGATAGACACATGTATACTAACTAATACAAATCTTCAATTACACTTCCTTCAACATATTTCTTTGAGTGGCAGAGCAGCAACAGAATAGTCCTTTGGGAACTAACTGCGACCTAAAAAAGAAAAACATTCGAAAACCTTTAAAACCACCATTAACATTATTATTCCTCAGTTGAGAACGAGCATACATCGCTCTAGCTCCCAACGTCTGTTATCGGCTAAGAGACCCATACCTCGGCCTCTCATTTAGACCTGTCTACGTGCTCATGGAGTTTTCTATGTACCGTCAACACCTTAGGTACATTTATTCAGATTCCTTCCTTACCTTTGGTATCCGGCTCACTCAAGCTATCAAGTTCTCGAAAAGCATTTAAAGAATAGTTCTCAAATATAGCATAGAGAACCCTTTAGGATACCTTCCCTACCTTTAGTATCCCTTTCAATATATTTAGGAATACTAACGCATGTACTTTGACAATCTTAGGTATTTAAAGAATAGTACATCAAGCTTTATACGACCTTAGCTTTAATCCTAATGCATGCTTCATACTTTGCAAAATAAGTTGGCTTAAATCATGTGAACTAGCTTGTAAAACTATTAGCATGTATTAGATATGGGAAACATACTTGGAAAACTCATACATTAGTAACATCATACGTTGATAAACATTCATAAGCATTACCGATTCCAAACTATCCTTCTAGCCTAGAAGAAGATATGACTACCTTTATCCTTAATTGAGAGTGAACTATTAGATCTAACTCTCAATGCCAACCTTAGTCGAGGAGAACCCTTTTGCTCAATGCTTGACGTCGTATTACCTACATGCACGTGGTTATAACTGAGTATCATCATACCTTAGATACTTGACTAGGATACCTTCTCATTGTCCTTTAGTATCTGTTATATAACTAGTCATAAACATTTAGTTGAACACTAAAGCTTAGTGCTCAAATCATCATACTAGTTCATCCATCATACTGGTTCATCATAAAAATGGAGTTACTTAAATATACTGAAAGTATTTGGGCAAGATAACATATCTAAATCATGTCAATTCCATGGAAAACATGCTTTACTTAGCATGAGAAACGGTTTCACAAATATATTGCTTGGAAATTCATTTAAACACTTAGCATGGGAAATATCTTCAAGAAATCTTAGTTTCTAAATCATTAAAACAGTAAATCATCACATGGTCACTCACAGCTTATTGGCCTCTTAATAGGTTATACGCCTCTCCTAGCTCTTCTTGGCCTGAAAGGACATAATTCCTGGTTAAACTACTTAAAGTTTTTAACAAAATACCTCAAATAGTTTATTTACTAATGCAACTTTCATCATCAAAGACAGTTTTTACTAGCGAGATTCTCCTCATGAGCGAGATCAAGCTTTTCCTAGCGATACTCCCTTACCAGCGATACCTACCTTACCAGCGATACTCACCTTACTAGCGATACTCAGCCCAATTTCTAGCGAGATTCAGCCAATTTCTAGCGAGATTCTCTTCTAGAGCGAGATCTTCATCAAAAAATTAGCGCGATTTCCTTCATTAGCGAGATCCTCATCACAAAATCTCGCTATAATCTCCACAGTGAGCTGTTTGCTTGTTCCTCCCAAGCAGCTGTCTGCTTATGCAAAGATTCTCTGTTACAATTTTAAAAATTCATAACTCAAAATCCAGACCTCTTTTGAAGATACTTCCTTCTACAGACATGTTTAGAATTGAGTCAGCAACATTACCTTAAAATTGAAGCTCAAAATTCCTATCGTTTAATTTATAGATTCAAAAATCCATCATTGGCCCCAATTCAAGCAGCTGCCTGCTTGTTCAACAATTTCCAGTTCAAATTTCAAAATTATATAACTCGATTTCCAGGCCTCATCTTAAAAAGTTCTTTTCTACAAAGTTTTTCATAACTGAGTTAACAGAATTATCTCAAATTTTTAACTCAAAACGCTTCGTAATTCGTCCTGGAGCTTCAATTCTTCACTGATGGCCTAAATTCACCCGAGAAACGAACTCTTCATCTTTATTTTGCCCATCCGCCTTATTCCGGTGAGTTTTCCTTCAAGCAGCCCAGCCACAGAAAATAGACACATAGAGCTTTCAAATGCCACTGGAATTACACAAATAGCCTAAGTAGTTTATCCAAACCGACCTATTGAATTCAACTTTCTTGCTTATATTACCACCCAAAATCTAGCATGAACCCTCCTTGTACCACCTGGCCCACTATTGGTGATGAAGGCTAGGATTTAGCAAAACTCCTTTTTCTAACTTCACTCACAATATTACTTCAGCACTACACCTTATTAGATGGCATGGTCTCATTCATATGCTTATTATGCATTCCATCATCAAGCATGACATTCTTTAGCCTTGCCGAGTTTTGTCCTACTTTTACACTTAGCTACCCAAGAGCCTATTTCTTCTTGCTTCCTTTTTCTATCCTTCCTAAGGCATGGCTTCATCTATCTCATTAGAAGACATCACATTACTTACTCTTACTTGAAGTAATTAGAGTTTGGGTTTTACAGCAGACCCTTCAACAACTCTCATTGAAGTTTCAGTAGTTTCGTTGGAAAGTTCATACAACAAGATTTTACTATATGGACTGTGCTCCCTCATATGATTCTCCTCAAGGAAGGTAGTGGTTTTTCGACCCAAACACCTTGTTTTCCTTAGGATCATAAAAGTAGCCCCCTCGTGTACCTTTAGGGTAGCCTACAAATAGGCACAACCTCGAACGTGGTTCCAATTTCTCATGATTAACCTCTAGCACATTTGCTGGGCAACCCAGATGTGGAAGTCACGCAAACTAGCTTTACGCCTATTCCACAACTCCAAAGGTGTTATGGAAACACTTTTGGAAGGAACACAGTTGAGGATATAAGTTGCAGTCTCCACTGCAAAACCCCAAAACGAGTCTAGTAATGAAGCATAACTCATCATCGACCGAACAATGTCCAACAGGGTTCTGTTTCTCCTCCCCGATACACCATTCTGCTAAGGTGTACCAGGTGCTGAGAGTTGGGAAACGATTCCATGTTCTATCATATAGTTATGGAACTCAGAATCCAAAAACTCTCCACCCAGATCTGATCGAAGAGTTTTAATCCGTTTATCTAATGCATTTTCAACTTCATCCTTGAACTCTTTGAACTTTTCAAAGGATTCAGACTTTTGTTGCATCAAATAAACATACCCATACTGTGAGTAATCATCAATAAATGAAATACTCATAGCCTCCCCTGGCTCGCACATTCATCAGTCCACAAAGGTCTGATGCACTAACTCTAAAGGCTCTTTGGCTCCATAATCTTTTCCAGTAAAAGGTCTTTTAGTCATCTTGCCTTGAAGGCATGACTCGCACACAGGTAAAGAATTTTCCTCTAACTCGCTTAGAAGTTCATTCAACCTCTCAATCCTATTGAGATTGATGTGCCCTAATCGAAGGTGCTAAAGTTGGGCATTTTCTTTAGGAGAAACCTTAAGTAATTTATTTTTGAGTTACGAAAGTTTTAAATATCTCTAGGGAATTTATTGCTAACGGCCTTAGCACATACAAATTATTTTCCAGTTTTGCAGAAAAAATCTCAACACCATCTTCTAGAATAAACATTTTATTCATCGAAAAGTTGAGAGTATATTTACATTCAATCAGACACTTTGCAGAAATTAAGTTCCGCTTTAACTCGGGAACAACATATACATCATTCAAAATGATAAATTCATTCTGTAAGGTCAACTGGAGCCCTCCCACTACCATAGCTGAGACAACGTGCCCGGTGCCTACTCGCATCGTGATCTCACCAGCCTCAATCTGTTGCTAGGATCTAATCCCCTGAAAAAAAGAACAAACATGATTAGTGGCCCAGAGTCTATAATCTAGGCAGAAACACCATTCTCCACTAAACAATTTTCCAAAACTAATAAATCATATTTACCTTGTTTTGCCTTGGCCTTAGCCTTTTTTTTCTCCTTCAACCAGCAAGGATAGTTCCGCTTCCAGTGCCCATCCTGGTTGCAATGGAAAGATTTTTCTTTTTCAACCGGTGTTGGTCGTCTATCTCGCTGTGCGGCAGGTTGTGGGTTAGTAGGTGCCTTCCCTTTTCTCTTACCACCATTCTTCTTCTTCCACTTGATAGTGTTAGAAGTAGAAAGTGCAGACTTAGTTCCTGAGGTCGAACCTTGATGGAACATCTTAGATGATGAAGCAACATTTCCCTCACAACCTTTTTCTCCTTGCTTTTTAGCAAGAATTGGAATGTCTGAAACTCATTGAGGGGAGTTGTAAGGGAATAGTCAACTTTGTTTAGCACAACATTGCTGACAAAGTGCAGGAAGCTATCTGGCAACGTATGTAGAATTATGCTAACCTTGCTGCCCTCATTGATGCGGGCCCCATTCATCTCTGCCACATTGAAATGGAGCATCATGTTCAGAATGTGTTCTCGAACAGATGTACCCTTCTCTATTTTGGAGTTGAAGACGCATTTCAAAGCTTCGTGCTTGAGCTGTTCAGATGGCTGTTCGTACATTGGTCGTAGGGACTCCATGATCTCATGCTCAGAGACCACAGGCTCATGCTTTTTCGCCAAAACATCGTTCAAACTGGCCAAGACATAAGCTCAGGCTTTCTCGTTCGCCTATATTCATTTCTCATATGTCTCCCAAACATTTCGAGCGGTCTGAGTTGGAATAGGAGGACACTCCTTCGTAAGGACGAATCTCAGGTCATCAATGATAAGTATGGTATTAATCGTGTTTTTCCAACTAGTGTAGTTTTCACTAGTCAATTTATCGACACTCAGTATAGCTAATGTGACTGTTGCCATTTTAAAGTTGCTGAAAAAAATGAACAAACTTAATAATTCTATGCATTACCGCTTTTAACACCAGTTTTAGTTTTAGCAAAATAGTTGTAATGTACCCTAAGGGAACTATTTTGCAATGATGCCCCAACGAAGCAGGACAAAAGTCACCAGTGGAGTGATCATGTGCCTCTTCACTGGACATAAACAACTCTTGTAACTAACTCTAATAGTCACCATTTTTCGGGCATGAACTGTCAACCTTTAACAATTCTGCATAAGTGTAGCCTCTCATTTTAGGCCATAGACTACCGTCTTAATGCGCCCACCATAGGCAAAAACCAGATTAAGACAAGATACTAAAGTGATCTTATTCTATACAGGAGATCAAATAAAGAGTCATGCAAAACTGCCATTCTTTAAGGGGACACTCCCAGGATGCCTCAAGGCGATACACAAAACGTTATCCAACCGAAGGAGAGAGACTGTGGGATATGTTGTCACACATCTCGCTCCCACTTACTATGAACATTCTCTCCATCACCTTGGTATTGACCTACCCAAACACCATTCTTTAGGGGGACACTCTCAGGGTGTCTCGAGGCCGAGGATATATCTCATAGTGTAAACATTAGGGAGAAACGTGAAGAGGTTTAAGTGAAGTATCATATACCTTAAGTACCTCCCGCTGAATGTTCTACCTAGGGATTCACTAACTTAGACAATCCAGCTACTGATTTTATTTAAGTGTGAGTTTAATTTGCTAAAAAACAACTCTTGCTTTTGATAATTAAACAAGTTCGAATCAAGTCCCATTAAACACTTTAACATACTATCATCAAATTTGTATGCATGAAACAAATCTATCTATTCACCTTTCTAGGTAGGTTCTCAGGTAGGGGTGTTCCATTTTAGTCAGCTTAAGTACCCTAGCCTAACAGAACATGTCTTAGACAAAAGGTCCCTTATAGATAGATTTGGTACACATTTAATCTTTTATTGGTCAATTTATTCCTATTAAACTGATTAAAAGATTAACTTAGGTTTCTAATCTCATTAGAACAGTGATCTTAGGTCTATCTCCATCAAATTTTAAAACTCTTTTAAAACATGATTCAAGCCTAAGTTTACATGCATGTATGTCTTTCTTATTGATTATAGTTCTAATTTCCATTATAACTCTTATAAAAGAAACAACCAAAATCTTACTATAACTCTTATAACTCTTATAAATTTAACCTATGTGTCATGCTTCATGCAATGTCCATTTATTACTATATATAAATCTTATATAAAAAATAATGAACTACACATACTTTCTTCCATACACCCTTATACTATAACATTTATAATATAAAGATGATGCATGAATATGCTTAATGCATGCTTAAATATAACTCTTATATTATATGATGCATGAGCATGCTCTTGTAGTAATTTAATCATGCAAGCTACTATATCATAACTCTTACAATATAGAGATGATGCATGACAAATGCATAACCTATGGTCGGATTTAAAACTATATGGCATACTATATGACATGTTATTTAAACATACATCTCATGTACATTCACCAAAATTAATGGACCAGTATGATTAGCCTAAAAAAACCAGAAATAAAAACTATCTATTATATAAACCATCGAGTAAACCGGTTTAAATGGGCGAACCAGGTCTTGAATCGCCCGGGCGAAGCCTCGCCCCCTAATCGTGTAGCTTTTCCTTGTTATTGTCTAGAAAAGTTGGTCGAGTAACCATGATAGTGTAGCAACGATCAAGTACCTTTGGTTATACGATGAAACATGAAGGCCACTCGATCATGCAGTGCACCAAGTTTAAATGCAAGCCTAAACGATCAAGTATACGACAACTATGTGATGAAGTATGATCGTCTAGACGATCGAAGAGCAAGTGCTGAGTAACACTTACCAAGTGATCGTGTAACCAGTGACTATGCGATGAAGCATGCTGGCCTATATGATCGTTTAGTGCACACACCTACCTTGCTACGAGTATCCTATACTCAACGATCGTTTACCCCCATAGTGTACACGATCGAGTAGCCAACGCCAACCGATTGGGTAAACACTTTACTCGCTCGTTTAGCATTAGCCATACAATTGTTTAGTAAATGCTATAGGATCGAGTTAGAACTTTTCTACTCGGTCATTTAGCCAAATCTAAACGATCATTTAGCCTGGGCTACACGATCTGACCAACTCTTAGTCTTCTTCTTCCTCGAAGTAAACTGCATCTCCATGCCTTGAAGCTTCATCACGAGCAACTCATACTGACTCAAACTCTTTGAATTACAGACTCGATAGCAAGTTAATATGCCCAAAAACATAGGGGTCATCACAATTAACTTTGAAATGTAAAAGAAAACAATAACCAGAGGCAATCATCCCAGAAACTCCATTAATCCACATCCACAAAAGCATTAACCATTTAAACATAATGTAGACGTACTTAAAACCCACCAAGAATGAAAATGCAATTCAATACAACCAAGAATTAAATTCGTTCTTGTTGATTTGAACACTTCAAACTAACCAAAAAATTAGTTCTCAACTTGAATCCATTGAGTTACCAAAGGGACCTTATGGATCTGTAGCTTGAAGCTCCAATGGTACGTGAATAACTGACTAAACTTTTAAATCACGATATCCACCATGTGTTAACTGCCAGGCACTCCACTAAAGACTGACAGCTGCACTCTTCGCACTACAGATATATTTATGTGTCCATTGGATATAACCAATCAAAAGTACGATAACCCTTCACAGATTGCTCATAAGTACAACTGGGTCAATTTACCATTTTTCCCCTATAGTTACATCTAACTTCTTAAGTACCACGGATTCCTCTAATGAACAATACATCATAGTCCTAGTATGAGTGAACAGTTATTGGGTCATTAGAAAGTGTGTGGCGCTACATTGTTCATGCTCTGGAATCAGCCCTTAAGGGAGCAATCTATCTACTTATCCTGCTTCGGGGAAGGAGTGAATTCCATCCTATGTAACTGAGTTCCCAGCTCTCCAATCAGACGAATCCTCAAAGTGGTAGGTTTGAGTCAGCAATCTGGATACTCACACCTATGCAAATCAAAGAACCGGCCTTATACACAGAAGTTCCCAACTCACTCAGGATTAAGATCATGTTACCTATGGTCATCCTAGTGAAATAAAAGTCTCTGTCATGAACGGCATTATGTAACAAGACTAAAAATTTCGTGGTCCGGTCTTATACAAACTCCTTTGTATAGGATACCCCCGCTCGCATGTCTCCACATGAATGATAAGAATTAGACTATCTGTAGCACTTTACAGCACTGGTAACATCTACAAAGTGGGTCGTATCTGTAATCTCACCAGGATAAGGTTTCCCTCATTTATCCATATATTACAAACCATTTAGGTTACCACTTAAGGCATGATCCACTTGTATGTCTCTACATACATGCTTAAGTTTTAACGATAACCAGGGATCTTAGTTTATTGGTTTGTGGTTAATACAACTAAAATATCTCATATTTCATAGACAACAGTGAAGAAAATATCACAAATGTTTGTTCATACACGTGTTTACAAACTACAGGGCCCTACGAGATTTAGGGCATCAACCCCAACACTTCAAAGGTATGTCACTCGATTCCCTGTGTATTTAACTTAAAAGCCTGCTATGTTTTACTCGATAATGCATAACTGTTGTTGTTTGTTTGTAAATGCTTTGTTCTTTCATAATGGTTTTGGAGTGATGATAACTTGTAGAAATACAAGTTATTTATCCTATTTTATTTATATATTGCGGCAAAAAGAAGGGAAAGTTGCGTCGATAGTATAAGAATTGGCTGAGAAATACGAAAATTATAAAATGTCGTAAACGCATCCACCCCATTGCGATGGCGAAATAGAATGTTCCAGTCTCTATTTTACAGGAAATAGGTCACTACATGTGTTAATGACTCGAGGACAAAATGTACAATGCATCTACATCTCATGCGTCAATCTATCAAGAACGAAGAAATGATCAACGCAATGGCCGCGCATGTGACGATCGATCATGGACTATAGAGATCAACGTATTTCCACTGCATGTAGTAATCAAAATAACAACACCGCATTCGGCGATTGATCAAAGATGTGAAGAGCAATGCATTCGCGGGCGATTATGACAAGTGTACAACTTTCTGCTGTACGATTCTGACAGATTGATCGTGGAGCAAAAAGGACTTTTCCATTACGCCATGACAGGAATTATCAGAATTACACAGTGGGACAACCAATTCAAAAAGCCAAGGTCTTGTCTATAAATAGCTTCCTTAAATTCATTGCAAAGAGGGTTAGTTTGAAGAGACTTTACAGAGAAAATCTGGGAGAACGATGAGACAAGGCTGAAAAGTGAGTCTCCGAGCAAGGAATTCTTCCGATTCCCAAAGCTGAAGCTCTGTGCAAAAGGGTCACTTCACTGGGAAAGCAAGCCTGGGAGGGAAGCTTTCCTCTCCACTTCATCAATACGCCGACAAGCAAATCATCTCTGATCGGGATCTGTGTCAAGATGTTGACACTCTTTCTGTATTTGTTTCTATTCTTTCATTTCATGTACTGTGTTCATCTTCTTTAATCTCTCATTCATAAATCATGTATCAAATGTTTACCTTTAGATTTAAATGCTATTATTGTCATCATTCTCATCTCTTTGTTCCTTTCCATACATTTATCATCCATTTTCTCCATCATGTGTTCTTAATCCCCTGGGTAAAGAGGAAGAATTAAGTGAGTGAGTTAATCTGCGTTAAGGTAATCGACTAAGTTTAGCTAAAGCATGCTCGATGGCATCTTCACCTCTGAGAGCAGAGGTAAAGATGTTATTCTGCCTATCGAGAGAAGGTTGGAAGAATGCGTTAACTAAAGCGAGAAGTATTTCCAGAGATGGAAACAACCTTGCGTTCATTACGTTCATCTCTGTTTCACCATAAACGTATGGGTATGCGGCCGATCACTGAAAGGTGTACGCCAAGAGAAAGCAAAACCTTAGTTGCGTCCTTAACGAGATTGACAAACTTGCGATGTTCTTTCCCTCTACTCATTCTCTTTCTGATTCATTCACAAGACTTGCCATCACATTCATTAGATTCTTTTGTACAAATTCACAGCCAGTCCTCATCCTGTAGCATAGTAGTTTAGACATTTATTTTATCAACGCATTTTATTTTATCAACGCAATTTTACTTCAGCGCAATTTACATTTCCACATAAACCAAATTCTTTATTCTTTATTGTAAACAGTCGCATATACCACATTAGTATCGCATCTAACGACAACAATCCTCGTGTTCGACCTCGGATCATTCTGAGAAACTTGCATTGGAATTATACTTCGTTCCATTGTAAGGAAACTTGTGACACGCACTATATCATCATATACTACGAAGTATATCACTATCAATGCATACACTTAGAACGTAGTATCGCAAAATATCTTTATCGCAAAGCACTTGAGTGCATAGAGCATCACACTTTCATTCATAAGCCATGCGTTAGAGTCGGATAAAGAAAGGAATTATAAAATTACCGTTACAAGTTTATGGCAACATGAGCTTGTATCATTCATTCTTTCATCAGTAGTGTGCATAAGTGACACATACAATAACACAGCATAATAACATATCCATTTGTATCCTTACTAGTTTATGGCGCCGTTGCCGGGAACATGAACTTGTTCATGCATTCATATTCATCATTGTCCATATGCTTAAAGATTAAAAATTATCCGCACAAGTTTATGGCGCTGTTGCCGGGGATTGGTAACGGTTTAGTGTTGAATACTTTTGTGGTATTTTGCAGGACAGATCTCTGCTCTACTGTCTGTTTATCGCGAAGAGCAGGCTGATAGTTTATGAGTACTGGAACTGATCCAGAATTCGAAGTTGACCCAGAGATCGAGCGTACTTTTCGCGCAAGGGCACACCAGAACCGAATTAGGCGAAGAAGAGTAAACATGGCTAACAATGAAAGGCCCAAAAAAAATCAAGGGGCAAATCAGCCAGCACAAGATCCTGTTTTTCTTGCCGCAGACTGCAACATCCCTATGAGGAACTATGCGGCGCCAAATCTTTATGATTTCTCGTTCGGAATCTCAAGACCAATGGTTGAGGAGAACCCATGTTTTGAAATAAAGCGGGACAGTTTGGAAATCTACAAGGAGAAGACCTGCATGCCCATCTGACCAGCTTTGTGGAGATGTGCAACACTTTCTCCATTCCTGGCATTACCTCTGAGGGAATTAGACTGTACCTCTTCCCGTACACACTGAGGGATGAGGCAAAGAGGTGGGCACATTCGTTGGAGCCAAACAAAATCATTTCATGGAATCAGTTGGTGGAGTGGTTCATGAAGAAATTCTTCCCACAATCCATCAACGTAAGGAAACAGAAGGATGTGCTGAATTTCGAATAGATGGAGAATGAGACTCTAAGCACCGCCTGGGTGCGTTTTAGAAGATGGTGAAGAATTATCTGCATATCGGGATTCCTGATTACGTTCTAATGGAGACCTTCTATAATGGCTTAAATCGATCAACGCAAGCTGTTGCTGATGCCTCCGCAGCGGGGGGATTTATGGATAAGACCTACACTGAAGCCAAGGTCATCTTGGATCGCATTTCGTAAAACACGGATGATTGGGTGGACGATGGGTATGTGGGAAGAAGCCTCGAGAGAAGAAGAACTGAAAATGCCATTGTACCAGCTGATACAATGACAACATTGGCCGCACATATGGCCACAGCAACCTCTCTCCTCCAGACGATGGCAATAAACCAAGGTACCCTCTCTCAGGGTGCAGTGTAAACTAATGCGTTGACACAAGTGGCAGCAATTAGCAGTGCACAATGCGGAGGGGGTCATGCTGCAGAGATGTGCCCATCAAACCGGCAATCAGTGTTTGCCATCCAAAACAACCCCTACAACAAACTTACAATCCAGGTTGGCGGAATCACCCTAACTTCGGTTGGGGAGGTAACAATGACCAAGGAGGCCAGAGGAATCATCAGAATAGTAATTCAGGGAATTGAGGAAATCTTCCATCTTTTCACCAAAATCAAAATCAGAGTCACCAACGGTAACCGCATAACCAACTGTCCACATCAAATGCCTCTGTAAATTCATCATCCTTGGAAGCCCTACTAAAACAATACATTGAGAAAAATGATGTGGCCATGCAATCACAGGTGTCTTCGATAAGGAACTTAGAGGTACAAGTAGGGCAATTGGCAGCCAAACTTCGCAATCGAACACTGAGAACATTGCCAAGTAATTCGAATGCCTCAAGATCTCATGAGAAGGAACAATGTCCTGATGACATTGTGCAGGCAAGTCTGACCACCTGCGGGGATGCGAATTGCGGTAATCTTGAGGAATTTGTCTTTCAATCAGCATCCCTAACATCTATCTTTAATTGCTTTCTCTATTGCTTTCCTTTACCGCTTTCTTCATTGCATTATTTACTGCTTTCTTGAGATAGTCTTTACTGCCTTTTGAAATTACTTTTACTTTAAATAAAGTTGCATTAATTTTCTACATAGTTCAATTTGTTTACTCTTCTACCTTAGCTTTGCGTTGTTCCTAATTTTCTGTGAATGATTGAATAAAAAGAAAATGAACACCGCAAAGTCTTATCGACTTGCGTTGTTGATGAAATAAAAGTATAAAAAAATAATAAATAAATAAATAAAATTTAATAGCATATGGTATGCATTGCAATGATAGGTGTATCTTGCACTGATAAGATACACTTTGCGTCCATCTTACACAAATGCATTGCGCTGAGGAGTGTGTTGCGCGCGTATGTATTCTTGCATGTCCTTAGCGAAAATGCACCATGTCGAGGTAGTGGTGCACTGGTAGAAATACCGTACGCCCATCCTCCAGAAATGCGCTGAGTTGAGGGGTGTGTTGTGCTAATGCATGCATTGTTGCCCAATTGGATGCTTTACGTTAATCTTTAACCTTGCACCCATCCGAATAAAATACAAAAGATAAAATCTTTTTGCGAGAGAGTAGTCAAATCGTTTAAGCTTCCAAAGGAAATGATGACTTAGCAGACGAAAGGACGTTCTTTTCTGCTAATTCATAAATGCGAGGAGCGCGGCGGTAGGCTTTTTGAGACTCTCGAAGCCTGCCACGAAAGGATTCCGTTGGGCCCATCAAGGACCAACCTATAAATCCCCCCCTCCCCTTCATTTGAGGAAGTTTATTTGAATCCCTTTCGAAAAGAAACCCTAAGAAACTCTCTGCATACCAGACCGTCAAAATTTCTTCCTAAGTCCTAAGAATTTTCCAACTCTTCCACTCAATCGAAACCATGGCTAAGAAATCCTCACATTCATCTTCCCTACCTTTATCACCTTCCTTAGCCTCCGTCACTGCATGAGAGGTGGCATTTCTTGCTGCCAGTCGTCGCCTTGCCGCCCAACTCAAGCTTGTCCAAAGAATCGCCGAAAAATCGTGGCAAAAACCTTATGTAGCCAAATCACTCCTAATCCAAGAGGGTTCGAGCACGGAGAGTTCCCCACTCCCAGTACCGTCATCGAAAAGTAAGAAGAAAAGAAGAGATGACAAAGAAGTATTTGGGAGCATCTTAATTAACATAGAGAGAGATGGGCAGCTACCCGAAGCTGGAGTAGTAAATCAGCCCCTGCCTTCGGAGGAGGAGATTGCAGAAGCATCGTGAAGAAGCGCCCTGGCCGTTGTGGATCCTGTGGAGACTATTCCAACAGACTTGTATGAGGGACCAATCAGGGTCATTTTGGAGGAGGTGAGAGAGAAGAAGCAACCGGAGAGGGCTAAAGGGAAGAAGAAAAGAAAAAGCAAGGAGAAACGGGTAGAAGAAGATAAAGATGCCCGGTCAAAGAAGGAAAAGAAAGAGAAGAAGTCGAATGAGAAAAGGCAGCACAAGCGAGAAGAGAAGCGCCTAAAGATAGAAGAGAAGAGGAAGAGGGTGGAAAGCCCAGATGTCGATGGAGAATCCACCACCGCAAGGGTGGAAGAGAGGGTGTCACCACAAGAAAAAGAATCAACGCAACCTCAAATGTCATCAACGCATATCAGGACGGTTGCAACTGAAGACAAAAAAGATCCAGACATTACCCCTCTAATGCGGTGTCGCAATGAGAATGCGCCGCAAGGGTCAACAAGTGACCCGTAATTTTTGCAACGCATAGCAGAGGAGAAGGAAAATAGGAAAAGAAAAGAAGAGAAGAAACAAGAAAAGATGTTACGAGCGTGCCAAATCATTGCATCAGACGATCTAGCAAGAAAACTCCACGATGAGAAGGTGCACCATAATAACGCAATATCAGCAGAAGAAGAAAGAAAAAGGCTTAAGGATGAGCAACACATATTGCTTGCCTCAGAGCAGTTTGAGAAAGAGATGAGACAAGAAGAAGAGGAAGAAAAGAAGAAGAAGAAGAAGGAGAAGGAAAAACGGCGCAAGGCCAACGTGCAGCGCATAAGAGAAAATAAGAGAAAAGAAGTTGTGAAGTGGAAAAAGGAAGAAGAAGAGCAGCGCAAGGAATGAGAATGCAAACAAAGATAAAAGTCCCGCCTTGCGTTGGCTCAAGAAAAGGGCAAAGCAAAAGTTGGAAGAAGTGAGCTTGTGTCGACCAGGAGGCGCCCATCAATAAAGAAGGAAAATGATGACATGATGATGGAGATAGGTTTCTTTCTTGCGTCAACACCACTACCTGATTTGATTACAAGTATTGTGCTGGAGCATGGGTGGGAGACTTTCTTCCAATGCCCACCCATCATAATTCCTACGGTAGTGAGGGCCTTCTATCATGGCCGGCTCCATGACACCAAAGATGCGGTGATCATGAAAGGGTGGATAGTGCCATTCAGCACAAGGGATATCAATGAATTATATAAGATGAAGGACATCCCGGATGCACCGGGTAACAAAATAATTGATGATCCTGATGAAGCACAAACGGAGGATGCGCTGAGAGAATTAACGCAACCGGACAGTCAATTGTCGGTATCTTTGAAAGGCATTAAGACCCTTGCGTCCAACAAACTGCTTCCAGAAGCGCGTCTTTGGGTTTACTTGGTGAAACAGCGACTCATCCCAACATCGCATGATAAAACAGTTTCAAGGGATCGAGTGATGGCCACATATTGTATTGCGTGTAGCATTCCTATTGATGTAGGCCAGATGATTACGAAGCAAATTCGAGGCTTTATAGGCTGTGTGAGGGGACAATACTTCTTCCCATGGACGATTTTGAGCTTATGCCTCTCTATGGGTGTAGGCATTGACGAAGAACCCATGTCGGAAGTCCACGGTCTCATTCATGTGAAGATCTTGAGAATGCTTCTCAAGGACTCCCCTCACTGTCCCGAGCTTCCACCCAAATGGCCCCTCAGCGATCTGAATGCGCCGCAACAACCCAAGCCGAAGAAGCAGCACAAAAATGATAAGGGGAAGGAAAAAGTCCAAGATCAATCAATGCAAGACCAAATACCTTTGGACCCCTTACCTTTAATCATTCGCCCTCCAAGCCCTCCGATGGAACCCCTTTCCTCCCTTCCGAAACACTTTACCAATCTCCTTCTTGCTCTTGATTCAACTACTGCATCCCCAGTAGCATCTTCCCTCCATTCATCTCCACCTCACTTTTCACCTCCACCGCTGCATGTTGACGACCCATATGGTTTGGGAGAAGGCACTTTCGCTTAACCTTAAACCGTTGCTGGTGAAACATCGTAGGCATATCCCACCATCGCAACCCTTGTTGCTGACCTAGCAGAGATGCGTTCTCTTCTCTCTCAACAACAAAATTTCTTTTGCTATAAAATAACGGAGCTACAAGAGAGCAATACAAAGTTGCAACGCAGTCATGCGATGACGCGACAGGTGCTGATTAATATTCAACGCAATATCTTCACCATCCACCTGAACCAGTGACAAATGGCGGAGCGCAACCATGAATACTTTAACTTTTTAACAGCCTATTTACATGGTCCCATGGTGCCTCCCCATCTTCAGCAACCTCTACATTTTGAAGAAGCGCCTCGAGTTCCTCCGCAAAATCCTCCCCTAGAGCCCCCACCACAACTCTAAATTTGAGGGTTTGCCACCTTCTCCGTAATTTTGCAATTTTTCATTTGCGGCCATTCATTCATTCATTATTTTTTTTTATGTATAGAAGCTATGCCTTGATTTTTTGTATGTGCTTAAATTTTGTGTTGTGATGATTGTAATTCTTTATATACTTAGTTAAATTTTATACAACTGAGTAACTATTCTTTCCATATGTGTTCACCTCTTTATTTATCATCCCTTGTCAATTATTTCGGTAATTCTTGTCTTTTATTTTGCGTTGTTAAATTGCGCTTCCATGATGAGTAGTATGCATACCCTTAGTTATATTTCTTATACATTGCACTTTTTACATAACACTTAGATAATCTTCGCAATAGCTTCGCTTTACCTTCTCTATTTCAAGACTCTGCTCAAACCTTCTTTTCAAAATTTTGACTAAGTGTTTTGTCTTTTCTGCCCAAAACAATGCAATGAGGACCTTACGCATCTCTAAATTTGGGGGTGGGGAAGGTCTGAGCAGATGCGATCTAGCGGATGCGGTCATTATCAGGTAAATGCGTTCGTTATATAAAAAAAAATCATAAAAACTCCAATGACGGCGCAAGGGAAAAATCCACACCTGATAAGAGTTAAGTCGTGAAAGAAACCTGCTCGTAGTTAGATGTTCTTATGTCATCCATGGGAGAAAGTAAAAACGAAGGTAGGTTTCTAGGATCGACGCAATATGAAAAGAAAAAAAGAGAGAAAATAAGAATAAAAGAGACAACTCCTCTGACCAGCAAAAGTAAAACTTGGCGGAGGATCAAGAGTTGAAGTTGAGATTGGTACACAGCCGAAGTTGGATGCTCACATGACACCCGTAGGAGCAAGCCAAAACGAACGGTGTAACCAAGACCAAGAGTCTCTAATAAAATGACGCAAACTAGGTCACCACATAAAGACGCACCTAGTTGTTTTTGCAAGAAGAGGTAAACATTCTTCTCAATACAAAAAGGGAATTTTTGGGTTGAGGTTTGTTGTAGATAAGAATAAAGTAGAGCATGTTGATGAATTGTTAAAGAATAGAAAGAATTTGTGTTGTTGAGTAATTTTGTAGAGGGGGAGCATTCAAAGTAGTCGATCGACGCAAAGTTATGATAGGAATTGAGTGAATTGCCTTAGTTGAAGATATTCTTGAGGACAGTCATCTATCTAAATTTGTGGGTGTGATAACTTGTAGAAATACAAGTTATTTATGCTATTTTATTTAGATATTGAGGCAAAAGGAAGGGAAAGTTGCGTCGATAGTATAAGAATTGGCTGAGAAATACGAAAATTATAAAATGTCGTAAATGCATCCACCCCATTACGATGGCGAAATAGAATGTTCCAGTCTCTTTTTTGCAGGAAATAGGTCACCGCATGCGTTAATGCCTCGAGGACAAAATGTATAATGCATCTACATCGCATGTGCCAATCGATCAAGAACGAAGAAATGATCAACGCAATGGCCGCGCATGTGACGATCGATCATGGGTTATAGAGATCAATGCATTTCCACCGCATGTGGTAATCAAAACAACAACACCGCATGCGGCGATCGATCGAAGATGTGAAGAGCAACGCATTTGCGGGCGATTATGACAAGTGTACAGCTTTCTATTGTACGATTTTGATAGATTGATCGTGGAGCAGAGCAGACTTTTCCATTATGCCATGGTAGAAATTATTAGAATTACACAGTGGGACCACCAATTCAAAGAGCCAAGGCCTTGTCTATAAATAGCTTCCTTGAATTCATTGCAAAGAGAGCTGTTCTGAAGAGACTTTACAGAGAAAATCCGGGAGAACGATGAGACAAGGCTGAAAAGTGAGTCTCTGAGCAAGGAATTCTTCTGATTCCCGAAGCTGAAGCTCTGTGCAAAAGGGTCACTTCTACTGGGAAAGCAAGCCTGAGAGGGAAGCCTTCCTCTTCACTTCATCCATACGCCGGCAAGAAAATCGTCTCCGATCGGGATCTGTGTCAAGACATTGACACTCTTTCTGTATTTTTTTCTATTCTTTCATTTCATCTACTATGTTCATCTTCTTTAATCTCTCATTCACAAATCATGTATCAAATGCTTATCTTTAGATTTAAATGCTATTATCGTCATCATTATCATCTCTTTGTTCCTTTCCATAAATTTATCATCCATTTTCTCTATCATGTGTTCTTAATCCCTTGGGTAAAGAGGAAGAATTAAGTGAGTGAGTTAATCTGTGTTAAGGTAATCGACTAAGTTTAGCTAAAGCATGCTCGACAACATCTTCACTTGTGAGAGCAGAAGTGAAGATGTTATTCTACCTATCGAGAGAAGGTTGAAAGAATGCATTAATTAAAGCGAGAAGTATTTCCAGAGATGGAAACAACCTTGTGTTCATTACGTTCATCTCTGTTTCACCATAGACGTATGGGAACGTGGCCGATCATTGAAAGGTGTACGCCAAGAGAAAGTGGAACCTTAGTTGCGTCCTTAACGAAATTGATAAACTTGTGATGTCCTTTCCCTCTACTCATTCTCTTTCTGATTCATTCACAAGACTTGCCATTGCATTCATTAAATTCTTTTGTACAAATTCACAGCCAATCCTCACCCTGTAGCATAGTAGTTTAGACATTTATTTTATCAATGCATTTTATGTTATCAACGCAATTTTACTTCAGCGCAATTTACATTTCTTCATAAACCAAATTCTTTATTCTTTATTATAACAGGTTACATATACCACATTAGTATCGCATCTAGTGACAACAATCCCCGTGTTCGACCTCAGATCATTCTGAGAAACTTGCGTTGGAATTATACTTGGTTCCAGTGCAAGGAAATTTTTGACGCACACAACATCATCGCATACTATGGAGCTTATCACTATCAATGCATACAATTAGAACGTAGTATTGCAAAGCACTTGAGCGCATAGAGCATCACACTTTCATTCATAAGCCATGCGTTAGAGTCAGATAAAGAAAGGAATTATAAAATTACCGTTACAAGTTTATGGCAACATGAGCTTGTATCATTCATTCTTTCATCAATAGTGTGCATAAGTGATACATACAATAACATGGCATAATAACATATCCATTCGTATCCTTACAAATTTATGGCGTTGTTTCCGGGAACATAAACTTGTTCATGCATTCCTATTCATCATTGTCCATATGCTTAAAGATTAAAAATTATCTGCACAAACGATCTGCTTCCGCTTAATGGTTATCTTGTTTAAAGTTCCTTCAATGTGAAAGCTAATGCCTCTAGGTAAAATAAATGCATGTTAATGGCCCTAAAGTTTAATTTCAGGCACTCAGTTTGCATACTATTGCTTTTATATATATATATATATATATATATCTTCTGATGGTTAGTGCATGAGTTAGTGTAGAGGGAACATAAATTGAGAGTTATTTAAAATTATTCCAGGTTGCTAGTGTTGGGATTGGTGTCCTAGTTCTCCCGGAGTCTCGTTGTTTTTTAAAGATACACATTGTTTAATGAATAAAATAAGTGTTATTTAATTCTTGCATTTACTCATATCCAATAAACAAAGCTCCTTGGTTATCTTATGTGAACTTAAGAATGTATATGTGGTATACAAGTGGATCATGCCTTAAGTGATAACCTAAATCGGTCTGTAGTATAAGGATTAAAGTGGGATACTTGATCCCTGTGACACTACGGATACGACTCACTTTGTACAGGTTTGCAAGTGTTGTAAACTACTACAAATGGTAGATCCTGACCATTCGTGTGGAGACGTGGAGCGGGGTGTCCTATACAAAGAGTTTGTATAAGACTTGGACCACGAGATGACTAGACTCTGTGTATAACGCCATTGATACTAGAGACTTGTATCTCGCCTAAACGACTATAGGTGACATGACCTCAATCCTGAGTGTTTTGTGAACTCCTGCCTTTGAGAGTGGTCCTTTGATTAGTATGGGTGACAGTGGTCAGATTGCCAACTCAACATGCTTACCTTTCTGGGAACTTGTCTGATCTGGGAGCTGGGAACTCAATCCACAATATGGAATTCACTTCTTTCCCGAAGCAGGGATAAGTAGAGAGATTGTTCCCTTAAAGGCTGATTTCGGGGTTGAACATAGTGGCCACAACTTCTCTTTGGAAGAGAAGACTTAATCATAGTAGGACTATAACTTATGTTCATTAGAGGGATCAGTGTTACTTAAGGAGTTAGATGTAACTACAGGGGAAAAACGGTTATTGGCCCAGTTGTACTTACGAGCGATCTGTGAAGGGTTGTCGCACTGCTGATTAGTTAAGATGGACACGTAATATACCTGTAGTGAGGAGAGTTCAACTGTCAATCTTTAGTGGAGTGACTGACAGTTAATGGATGGGGAATCCTGTGACTAAAGACTTTAGCCAGTTATTCATGTACCATTGGAGCTTCGGATATATAGGTCCATAAGGTCCCCTTGGTAGCTTGGATTCATGTTAAAAGATCAGTTCTTGGTGTTGATTTGAAATGTTCAAATTGACAAGAGGTATTTTGATTATATGTAATATAATCAGTATGATGTATGAGATACATCTAGTGGAGGATTGATGTAAATGAGATTTACATTAAGTACCATAGAATAGGAAAAGACCTATGGTTTATATGTTTCATGAAATGAAATATTAAAACTATAGATTATAAATATAGTATGATAAGTTGGTTATCATTTATGATTATAATAATATTAACTATTAGGTAATTAATACTTCTTCTTTTAAATAACCAAAGTAGTGGGTGGTTATTGATCATGGTAACCGTGAGTTTAAATGGAAATCAGTTTCCTATTTTGAATATTATTTTTTTTTACAGAAGTTTTCACAAAAAAAAGTTTGAAAAGGATTTAAGTTTTCTCTCCGGCGAAAAAAAACTCACAAAAGTCATCAAGTAAATACATATTTACTAAACGACGACTGGGTGAGTTAAATGATCGTGCAATATTTACTAAACGATTGCATAGCTTTGCTAGACAATCGCTGGTCCAAGGGACACGATCGTGTAGAGTCTGTATGCGACAGACCAAGCTAGATGATAGAGCTAAACGATCGCATAGCTTTTTGTAAATGATCGCATAATTTTATCAAAACGATTAGGCATCGACCTATACGATAGGTCTCTGGCTTTTCCCACTCTTCTAGTCGTGTATGTGATCGTTGTTTCCTCCGCTCGTCTACCTCACACCAAGTTCGAACGGAGCCCACCCTCAAGATTCTCACACCGAGAATACCAAGGTCACCTTGTTGGTGGTGTCAGACTCAACTCGACACCGTCAAGGTTTTTCGGAGGCCGTTCGTGGTACTGCGGGGGCAATTCGCTGTTGCAGAGGAGATTATGACCGAGGAGATCATTGAGGACGAGCGTGAAGTGATCGTGCTGTGTTCGTGCGATGTTGCAGTCGTTTAGATCGAGTGTTCGTGGGTGCTGTTGTTCAATCAGAGTGCGGATCGGAGCGTGGAGACGCTTCTGCCGTTGTTAGTACAATTTTTCCTTTTGTACATTTGTTGTTTCATGCTGTAATTTCTCCATAAATTGTATAACCGCTTGTATTGAAGTCGACTATAAATGATTTGTTGATTCATGATTGTAATTTGGAATAGTCTTGCTTCCACTACTCACAGAAATCATCGTTCCGATTTTCTTCAATGGGTATCAAAGCCAGGTTCTCTGATATTCCAAATTACAGATCTGAATTGGACGATTTTTACATTCGCAGTCGGTTTGTACATTTGTAGTTAACCGTTTTCTGCATTTGCGTATGAATTGATGAATGTTTCGGGTTTAAATTGCCTTTTTGTTAAAGCTTTCATTATTACAAAGTATTAATTGTAAGGGCCCTTGCATTTATGGGTGAAATTAACTTTGCAATCGAGTCTGTAATTCGAAAAGTTCGAGTTTGTCGAGTCGTTCGTGATGAAGCTTCGATGCCTGGCAATGCAGTTCTCAACGAAGAAGAAGATCAAACGTTGATCGGATCATCTAGCCTCAGGTAAACAATCATAGGGATTTTACTAAGCTATCGTTTAGTATTTTTTCTAGACGATCGTATAGTATTTTCTAATCGATCATTTAGCTAATGTTAAGCGATGGGGTAAATCGTTTACCATATCGCGTAGCGTTGGTTGAGCGATCGCGTAGGCGATGGAGGTAGACGATCGTAGTGGGAGCATGTGATGCTCGTCGTTTAGTAGAAGGTGCGCGCTAGACAATCGTGTAGTTAGCAAGCTTCATCGCTTCGTTATTACTTATGCGATCGCATGTATACGATACGGAGACGCTAGCTAAGCGATCGCTTAGGCAATGGTGCTTCGCAACATCGTAGTCGCTTAGAGGATCGCGGAAGGCGGGCGCTGTGCTGAGCGTGCTAGGCGATCATGTACTTCAGGCTTCATCACTTTGTAAAGATACACGATCGTGTAGTAATATCTAAACGATTGTTTGGATTTGTCTAGACGATCATATAGTAGATGCTAAACGATCGTATAACTCTGGAGCGCGGGTAAGCGATAGAGCAAAGGGTTTGTTTTATCGTGTAGGCGATCGCGAGGTGCTTTGTACATGATGGATGGTTGAAGAAGCGATGCTTTGCCGAGCGGTTCAAGACCTGGTTTGCTTGTTTGAACTTGAGACTCCTTGTCTTTGTAATAGATAGATTTCCTTTTTGTATTTTAAGGCAATTTTACCCAGTTCATCAAGTTTTATATCTTATACATGTGATGTATGGTTCTTATATGTCATGAAGAAATTACTTGAAAGTATGTGCATGCATCATGAAATATAAGAGTTATATTTTGCATGCATTGAGCATTATCATGCATCATATTTTTATTATAAATGTTATAGTCTAAGGGTGAATGGAAGCATGTTTTGCTTGTTTCATTGCGGTTTTGTATAACTGTTATATAAAAGAAGTAGCAATGAATGGACAATGCATTGAGCATGACACTTAAGCCGTTTATAAGCGTTATGAATGCCTTGCATGTGTTAGTTCGCGTTGTGGTTGTTTCCGTTTATAAGTGTTATAAAGGAAATTAGACCTAAAATCAATAATTCAGAGTAGTATGCGGACTTAGAGTGAACTCAAGTTTTTTTTTAAAGGGTTTTAAAAATTGGATTGAGATAGACCTAAGTTCATTTGGTTCTAAAGAGTTTAGTAACCTAAATTAATCTTTTAAAATTGGTTTAATAGGATTAAATTGGTTGGAATAAAAGATTAATTTTTTTGTAAACCTATCTATAAAGGACCTTTTGTCTAAGGCGGGTTCTCGCTAGGCTGGGGTTCTTAAGTTAACGGAAACGTAACACCCCTACCTGAGAACCTACCTGGAAAGGTGAATTAGATAGATTTTCAACAAGCATGCGATGTTTTGGTCAAAGACTCTGTTAAAGAGTTTAATGGATGATGATCAAAAGTTGTTTAACTATCCAACGTAAAAGTTACTCTTGGGAAAATCTAAAAGTCACTTAGTTAAAATCCTTAGCCTGTTTTTTCTAAGTAAACTAAACCCTAGGTTATAAAATACTCAGTGGGAGGAGGAAGCGTATCAGATATATCTATGATTCCACTCACGTTTCTCCCTATATGTTCACACCGTGAGATTCATGCTTGGCGTCAAGATGCCCCAGGATGCATCCTCCTTCGAATGGTGTTTGCATGAGTCAATATCAAGATGGACAGAGAGAGTATTTATAGTAACTGGGTGAAGGGTGTGTGCCAACACGTCCTATGGTCTCTGTCATTGGTTCACACCGTGAGATCATTCTGTACACCCTCATGTCGCCTTCAATGCGGCCCCCTTCGGATGGGTTTTATGCAGTTGGTCAATATCAAAGTGAACTCCAGAAATGGATAGGGTCGCTTTAGGTTTTGCCATAATCAGAAGGGATGGCCTTTTGGGCTGGACCTCTAGGGCTTAAAATGATGGGTCACACTTACGGGAGATTTTTAAGTAAGTTAATGATCTCTTGGCCAAATCAATGATGACTTGCCGTTATAGGAACAAGAGTTGTTCTAGTACAAATGACTGGTTGAGATCTTCTCAATTCAGAGGAGGGATAATTAACCTCCCTTTGGTGGCTTTTGTTCTAAACCTTTGAAGTGTCATTACGAAACTAGATGTCAAACGGGGTTCATGTTAGTTTTGCTAAAACCTTATTGGATGTTGTTTTGTTTTACAACGTTTTGTTTAAAACCTAACGTAGGTCAATGTGTTTTTCCTTTTCAGCAACTCATTAGTATTTCCGTTTAAAACTTTTAAAAATGACTGATTTATTACAGTAGAAAGAATCGTGTGAAATGAATTTCGTGGCAAACGACCTCCATCTCACTACTCTCCAAAAAAGGAGACAAGATAGTAAATATGATTTATTGGTCTTGGAGATATGTTTGGTAGAGAAAGATGATTCTGCCTGGATCCTAGATTCAGGTGCTACCAATCATGTCAGTTCCTCTTACCAAGGATTTAGTTCCTAGTAAACGTTGCCACCGGGAAAGATGACTCTTCGAGTCGGTAATGGTGAGGTTGTTTCAGCTGTTGCTGTAGGCAGGCTAAAGTTATTTGTTGACAAGAAACGTTATTTGTTACTGGATAATGTTTTTGTAGTTCTTCATATTAAGAGGAACTTAATCTCGCTTTCTTGTCTCATTGAACAAGGCTATACCGTCTCTTTTTCTGAGAATAAAGTGTTTATTTTCAAGAATGGAATGGAGAATGGTTCTAGTTCAATGGAAAATAACTTATATGTACTAAGACCATTAGTCATAAAAGGCTTGTTTAACACTAAAATGTTCAGTATGGCAACGACGGCTAAAAGACCAAAGGTTTCTCCAATGGAAAACACCCATCTTTGGCATCTAAGGTAGATCACATCAACCTCAATAGGATTGACAAGTTGGTGAAGAGTGAACTTCTAAAGAGTTTAAAAGAAAACTCTTTATCAGTATGTGAATCATGCCTTGAAGGCAAGATGACTAAACGACCTTTTACTGAAAAAGGTTACAGAGCCAAGGAAGCCTTGGAGCTTGTACATTCAGACCTCTGTGGTCTAATGAATGTTAGAGCTCGAGATGGGTATGAATATTTCATCTCTTTCATAGATGATTATTCAAGGTTTGGGTATCTCTTCCTAATGCAATGTAAGTCTAAAGTCCTCGACAAGTTCAAGGAGTATAAGGCTGAAGTTGAAAACTTGTTAGGTAAGAAGATAAAAACACTACAATCTGATCGTGGTGAGGAGTATATGTGTGAACCATGAGCCCTAATTTCTCTACTTGAGTATGTTCCCTACTGAGACTAGTGTGATGAGTAGGTTGATGTGGAAATTAATGTGTAATTATAGAGAAAAAGGTGAAAAATTAGAAGAAAAGTGTGAATTTGAAAGCTTAACTCTTGGGTAAAGCTTGGAAAATTGGCTAAGTGTAACCCATGCATGGGAGGCTAGAAAATTGGCTAAGTGTTGTTCCATGCGTTGGCCCTGCTCATTTAGAGGTTATTTGGGCGTTAAAGGAAGCCAAAGTGTGGCCAAGAGAAACGCATGCGGCAGCCAATGTCTTGAAAGGTTAGCAAAATGTGCGGCAACCTCAAGTTACGTAGACAATGGCGCTGGTCGATCGTATAGTAAGTAAGCAGTGCTACACGATGAGGTAAGCGATCATGTAGGCAGGTGCTAGACGATCGGGCTATATGATAGACAAAGTACTACACGATCAGTGTAAGTCCTAGATGATAAGCGTGGAAGCAAGGCGATAACGCTAAACGATAGCACTAGATGATAGCGTTAGACAATGAGGCATTGGCACTGCACGATCGACATCAGTGCTAGACGATGATGCTGGGCGATGGCGCTACGTGATGGGCCTATGCACTAGACGATAGCCATGCTTCGCTAGGCGATGGGCGTCAACGCTACACGATGTGAAAGAGTTGTGCGGTAGACTGGTGCTATGCGGCAACACTATGCGATGATGTTATGCGGCAGCAGTACTAGAGGATGAGCTATGCGGCGATGAGACAAGCCATGGTGGATGCATAGTGAAACGTCTTGCATTGCTAAGGCTTGCGGTACACAAGGCTAATATTATGCGTTGGTGATGTGCTATCCATTGGACATCTGAGGGCATGTTGGGCGCATAGGACAAAGCTAATAGTATGTGTTGAAAGAGTGTTGATCATTATCCTAGTTGAGCGCATAGGCAAAGGTAAGCCATGCAAAAGAGAAGGATATGCGGCCAAAGATGAGCCTTGCGAGCATCTAGCATATGTGACCAAGTTGCGTCAATTAGATGCACAAGGTAAGATGGAATGAATGCATTTGGATGGACGCATGCGTCAATTGGTGGTGTCTGAACATAGGTATGTTGCGGCAATTGGATGGGCGCATTCGTGGTTAGATGAACGTATATGTGATTGGATGGATGCATACAAGGTCGTCATCCGGACATGTGGCTTATTGGGAAGAAATCTTAAGCCTTAAGCAAATGAGGTGGATCTACAAGAAAACATGAAAATTTAAGAATTTTGTTTTGGCTAAGGAAGAGGAAGACACCACAGATTGCGATGGCATGAAGGTTGCATTGATAGTGTAGGGAAAAGACACTTGGACATGCGGCCAAGTAGAAGGTGTCGGCCTTGGAGAGATTTTGGACGCCTATAAATAGGGCCAAGGACTTCTCTTTAGATCATAACTCAAAGAACATTAAAAAGAGTGTATGAAGGCTAATTGTGAGGAAACTATGCATTGATGAGAGAACGCATGCGATGGTAGCAAAACTATGCATCGGTCATAAAGCTTCAAGAGGAGACGCAGTTGGACAGTGAAGTCTGGAAATAGCCTCAACTTGGGACGAGGAGTTCTCCCAATATACTCGTGCATTTAGAGTGATTTCAAAGCCACCTGAAAGCTCCGCGAGTCCTTGGGCATATAGTTTTAGCTGACGAAGTTAGCGTAGATTCCCAAAAGATAGAAGCAATAGTCAACTGGGAACGACCCATGACTGTAATAGAAGTATGCAGTTTTTTGGGTTTAGCAGGTTACTATAGGAGATTCGTTGAGGGTTTTTCTAAGATAGCTCTATCATTGACAAACCTGACCAGAAAAGATGCGAAGTTTGAGTGGTTGCCAGAGTGTGAGCATAGTTTCAAAGAGTTGAAACAGAGGTTTGAAGTCTATTGTGATGCATCCCGACAAGGGTTAGGATGTGTGCTGATGCAGAAAGGAAAGGTAGTAGCCTATGCTTCTCATCAGTTAAAGAAGCATGAATGTAACTACCCTACGCACGATTAAGAGTTAGCAGTAGTTCTGTTGGCTCTAAAGTTGTGGAGACATTACCTGTTTGGTGAACATTGTCATATATTCACTGATCATAAAAGTCTAAAGTATATCCTTGATCAGAAAGAGCTAAACTTGAGACAGAGAAGATGGATCGAGTTGATCAAAGATTATGACTATACAATTGATTACCACCCAGGTAAAGCGAATGTGGTGGCTGATGCTCTAAGTCGAAAGACCAGATCAGCCAGAGCTATTATCTGTTCAGTGAAAGGTGTACTGATACATGAGTTGTATAATGCTAAGGCGGCATTATCAGTTGGTCAAACAGGTGGTTTACTAGCTTCATTTCAAGTACGTCCTACTTTCGTAGATGATATTCTACGTGAACAATTAAAAGATCCTGATCTTCAAAAGTTAGCTGAAGAAGTAGGTAAAGGTCTAAGAACGGACTACCAGTTAAGAGCAGACAATGTGCTATTAAAGGAAGGTAGAATATGTGTACCGAATAACATAGCACTTAAACAGGCTATTTTGGAAGAGGCACATAGTTCGGCTTATGCTATGCATCCAGGCAGTACGAAGATGTACAGAACATTAAAGAGATCATACTGGTGGCCTGGTATGAAAAGGGAACTAGCAGAGTATGTTGATAGATGTTTAGTATGTCAACAAGTTAAGCCTGAACGATAGAGGCCAACATGATTGCTTAATCCACTCCTAGTACCAGAGTGGAAATGGAAGAATGTTACGATGGATTTCCTATTTGGTTTACCTAGGACACCAAAGAGCAATGATGGTATATAGGTAATTGTGGATAGATTGACAAAGACAGCTAAGTTTTTACCTGTAAAATTACTTTTACCCTAGACCAATTAGCTAAATTGTATGTTGATTGAATTGTGAGTCCGTTTGGGGCTCCAGTTTCGATTGTATCAGATCAGGATTCCAGGTTTACATCGAAGTTTTGGCCTAGCTTACAGAAAGCTATGGGTACAAAGTTATATTTCAGTATAGCTTTTCATCCACAGACGGATGGTCAATCTGAGTGGACGATTCAGACACTAGAAGACATGCTGAGAGCATGTGTATTGCAGTTCAAGGGTAGTTGGGATACGCATTTTTCGTTGATCGAATTTGCGTATAACAACAGTTACCATTCGAGTATTGAAATGGCACCGTATAAGGCACTATACGAAAGACCATGTAGAACTCCGATATATTAGAATGAGGTCGGTGAAAGGAAATTACTAGGTCCAGAACTTGTTCAGTAGACATCAGACAGTGTTAAGATTATAAGAGAAAATCTTAAGACAGCTTAAGACAGGTAAAAGAGTTATGCCGATAAGCGGAGAAGAGAATTGGAATTTGAAGTTGGTGATAAAGTATTTCTTAAGTTGTCTCCGTGGAAAGGAATACTCAGGTTTGGTAGGAAAGGGAAGTTAAACCCGAGGTATATTAGAACTTACGAGATAATAGAAAGAGTTTGGCCAATAACGTATAGGTTGGATTTGTATCCATGATGTGTTTCATGTGACAATGCTAAGAAAGTATGTACCAGATCCTACCCATGTGTTGCCTGAGCAACCAGTACAATTGAGTGAGAATTTCTCTTACGAAGAAGAACCAGTGGAGATTCTTGACAGAAAAGAACAAGTCTTATGGAATAAGATAATACCATTGGTAAAGCTACTATGGCGAAACCATATCACTGAAGAAGCAACATAGGAAGCTGAAGAGCAAATAAGAAACAAGTATCCACAGTTGTTTAATTGACGGACTTGTAGCAAAATTTCGAGGACGAAATTTTCATAAGGGGGAGGTAAATGTGAACCCTGAGACCTAATTTCTCTATTTGAGTATGTTCCCTACTAAGACTAGTGTGGTGAGTACGTTGATGTGGAAATTAATGTGTAATTATAGAGAAAAGGGTATAAGAAAAGTGTGAATTTGAAACCTTGACTCTTGGGTAAAGTTTGGAAAATTGGCTAAGTGTAACCCATGCGTGGGAGGCTAGAAAATTGGCTAAGTGTTGTTCCATGCGTTGGCCTTGCTCATTTAGAGGTTATTTAGGTGTTGAAGGAAGCCAAAGTGTGGCCAAGAGAAACGCATGCGGCAGCCAATGTCTTGAGAGGTTAGCAAAACGTGCGGCAGCCTCAAGTTGCATGGACAAGGGCGCTGGTCGATCGTATAGTAAGTAAGCAACGCTACACGATGAGGTAGGTGATTGTGTAGGCGGGCGCTAGATGATCGGGCTATACAATAGACAAAGTACTACACGATCAATGTAAGTGCTAGACGATAAACGTGAAAGCTAGGCGATAGCGCTAAACCATAGCACTAGACGATAGCATTAGAGATGAGGCGTTGGCACTGCACGATCGACATCAGTGTTAGACGATGACGCTGGGCGATGGCACTATGCAATGGGCATGTGCGCTAGATGATAGTCGTGCTTCGCTAGACGATGGGTGTCAGTGCTACATGATGAGCAAGATTCGTGCGGTAGATTAGTGTTATGTGGCAACATTATGCGATGGTGCTATGTAACAACGCTATACGATGGTGCTATGCGGCAACGCTTTGTGATGGTACTATGCGGCAACACTATGCAATGGTGCTATGTAGCAGCATTACTAGACGATGAGCTATGCGGCGATGAGATAAGCCATGGTGGACGCATGGTGAAATGTCTTGCGTTGCTAAGGCTTGCAGTACACAAGGCTAATACTATGCGGTTGTGATGTGCTATTGATGACATGCAAAAATGCATGTCATCTTAGGCCTTTTACATAGAATTATGAAGGTTGTTAGGCAGAATATACGACAATCATGCTAGGAATTCACGAGAAAGTGAGCTTGCATTGATCAGCATGTTGAATCTCAGTTAACCCGTTATTATGCGTTGTTATGCGTTCATTGTTCTATTTGTAGCTAAAACAGGAAATGGACGCAAACGCGGAAATCGAACCACCGCATAGACGACCGCATTCGGAGAAACACTCCATCGCAAAGTCAAAAGCATCGATCAACGCATGGATGTTGTGATAATCAGTCGTATGCGTCCATTGCATGGGAGTTGTGCTCATCAAGTGGTTGCGATCATAGTGTAGAGCTACGGTATTAAGCGAATGCGGTCATTGAATGATTGCAACTACATGACAATGCATACTAATGGGAGCAACGCAAGGTTGGTGGAATGAACGCATCAATGCATCTACCTCGAGAAAAACCAAAAAGATGATGTTGACATTTCGCCTACCACGCCGTTAGTGGCAGAGGTTCAGAAAGAACTAACGTGTCGAATTTCAGACTAAGAGCAGTCCAATTAATGCTGTCAGCGACCCAAGCTTTATAAATAGAAGCCGATAAGCAGAAATTCAAGTTATTGGGGGATTACCCCTACAATCCGTGGATTTTCCCTATGATCAAGAAAAAATGCGTGAGAAAATGCCTGAGAGTTCTTCACCTCCTTCATCCATTCCGATTGACGACCGAAGCTAGATCTTGAGAGAGTCAGCTTCTCCGCCCATCCATGGCACCACCGGCAGGCTTAACACACATCTCTTGGAAGTAAGTCTTTGCTTCCAGTCGGTCATTCCATTTTCCTTTCTTTTCTTATATTGTATACATTTTTTGATTAAAAAATTAATGCATTTTGTGTTCAATATTTCTCTATTTCCTTCGATTCCATCTTCATCTTCTTTACTTAGCATCTTTACATTCATTGTAACACTTAGTGAGATTGCTTGGGTATCGCATATTTAGTCATGTGAATTAGGGATATGAAACATGTAGCAACCCACCGAGAGGTGTGCGTTGCGTGAGTGTATGAGTAACCTTATTTTCCTAGTGTGAAGTTGCGGCAACGCCTGTCTATAGGCTAACGCATTACTTGTCTATGAGTAAAGTCAGCAATAACTAACTGCCTGGGAGGATAAGTAGTTGGTTGCATTAAGCAATGTATGGATTGGTCACTAGAGATAGGAACAATCTTAGGTCAGTAGAGTTCATGTGGTTACCTTATCCTATGAACGCATCATTCATCATTTAGGCATACTTGGGAGAGTAGTCTAAAACCCAAATCTAAGACTCGGGAGAGTGGATTGGAACGCATAGGCAAGAATGAGGATCTTAGAGATAAGCTCTGTTTGCTATTACGCAGAGTATGCACCCTACGGATTGGATATTGCATGCATCTAGAAAGTAGGATAAGGGGCTACGCGGTAGCCACGCTCAAGTGGCGGGAGCTAGCGAGCTGGTTATGAAGGTCTAGGCAGGCAAAGGCTTCTCGACAATATCATAGATACACCGCATACGTCCTAGAGTTAGGATCACGTGTGTGTAGCATGATTGCATGGCTTACTTGAATAAGGTTGCCCTTGCGGTCACTCTTAAGGGTTGCAATGAAATCATCTATGCATTTTTTCTATTTTCCCATACATTTATTTCATGTTAAGTGTTGTCGTGTCTCTACCTCTTATGCATAATCTCATTGCATTGTCTGTTAGATAGGAGTAGAAGTAGGGTTAACTTAGCAACCTCCCTTCCATTCTTTTATTTAAACCGCCAACGATTACTTTCTTATTTATCAAAGAAAAATCAAATGCGTTATAAAGAATTAATTAATCAATTGGATATTTGAGATGCAAAAACTCAGTATTTTAAAAATTCATTTTGAATTATTTGATTTATTAGATCTTGAATTTTTATGAACTTATTTTCATTTTCATGCACATTACCGCATACATATAGCTACAAGTCCCTGTGACCTTGTATCATCCGAGAAACTTGTGTTCGCGTTATACTTGGCATGAACGCAAGAAAACTTGTGACAGGACGTATGGTCATCGCATATATTTATTAACGCCTATTCATTCCAATGCATGACCATCGACGCATGACTATCAACGCATATCTTAGGAACATGCATCGCACATTGCGTCCAAGGGATTTTAGTTGTCGAGTAAAATTAACTTCTAATTTCCCGTAATCAAGTTTTTGCATTGGACATCCGAGGGCATGTTGGGCGCATAGGACAAGGCTAATAGTATGTGTTGAAAGAGTGTTGGTCATTATCCTAGTTGAGTGCATAGGGAAAAGGTAAGCCATGCGAAAGAGAAGGATATGCGGTTAAAGATGAGCCTTGCGAGCATCTAGCATATGTGACCAAGTTGCATCAATTGGATGCACAAGGTAAGATGGAATGAACACATTTGGATGGACGCATGCATCAATTGGTGGTGTCTGGACATAGGTATGTTGCAGCAATTGGATGGGTGCATTTGTGATTAGATGAACGAATATGAGATTGGATGGACGCATTCAAAGTCGTCATCCGGACATGTGGCTTATTAGGAAGAAATATTAAGCCTTAAACAAATGAGGTGGGTGTACAAGAAGACATGCAAATTTAAGCATTTTGCATTGGCTAAGGAAGAGGAAGACACCTTAGATTGCGATGGCATGAAGGTTGTGTTGACAGTGTAGGAAAAAGACACTTGGACATGCGGCCAAGTAGAAGGTGTCAGCCTTGGAGAGATTTTGGACGCCTATAAATAGGGCCAAGGACTTCTCTTCAGATCATAACTCAAAGAACATTAAGAAGAGTGTAGGAAGGCTGATTATGAGGAAACTATATGTTGATGAGAGAATGCATGCGTTGGTAGCAAAACTATGTGTCGGTCATAAAGCTTCAAAAGGAGACGCAGTTGGACATTGAAGTCTGGAAATAGCATCAACTTGGGATGAGGAGTTCTCCCAACATACTCGTGCGTTTGGAGTGATTTCAAAGCCACCTGAAAGCTCCCAACATACTATGCGTTATGCTTTACATACTTTAAAGAAAGTCATTTTATGACTAGTTTTACTTGAAACGCGATTCTGAAGGACATTTGAGAAGGTATCCGGCTAACTCGATATCAAAGGACCTTTTAAAAGGTATCTGAGTAGCTCGATACTGAAGGAAAAATTTAGAGAAGGTATCTGAGTAGAAGTACCTAAGGTATGACGGTACTTAGTATGGCCACATGCACGTAGGTAGTTAAAGTTAAAGATTGAGCAAAAGGATTCTCTCTTGACTAGCAGTCAGAGATTGAGCAAAAAGGTTATCTCTTGACTAGCAGCTGATGTTGGGATTTAACCACAACAGGGTTATTCTCAACTAAGGAACAGTTTTAATGTTTTCTAATGAAAACAACTTTATATGCTTTATGCTTCGAAAATATTTATATTGCAGTACAAGGTTACTGTAGAAAGTTATATTTTAGTTTAATCTCTTCATTGAGACTATTGCATGAGAATCAGTTTTCTTTCTTGAGTCACTAATGACATGTAGAAATGCAAGTCATCTTAGGCCTTTACTTAGAATTATGAAGTTTGTTAGGCAAAATATGCGACAATCATGATAGAAATTCACGAGAAAGTGAGCTTGCATCGATCAGCATGTTGAATCTCTACTAACCCTTTATTTTGTGTTAATTCTACGTTCAATGTTCTATTTTTGTAGCTAATGCAGGAAATGGACACAAACGCGAAAATCGGACCACCGCATAGACGACCGCATACGAAGAAACTCTCCATCACAAAGGCAAACGCATGAATCAACGCATGGATGTTGCGGTAATTAGCCGTATGCATCCATTGCATATGCGCTCGTCAATCGATTGCGGTCATCATGTAGAGTTGTGGTATTAAGCAAATGTGCTCATTGAATTATTGCAGCTACGTGACAATGCATACTAATGGGATTAACGCAAGGTAGGTGGAATGAATGCATCAACGCATCTACCTCGAGAAAATCCAAAGCTGATGCTGACATTTCACCTACCACACCGTTAATGGAAGAGGTTCAGAAAGGACTAACGAGCCAAAGGTCAGACTCAAAGCAGTCCAATTAATGCTGTCGGCAACCCAAGCTCTATAAATAGAAGCCGATGAGCTGAAATTCAAGTTATCCAGGGATTTTCCTCGAGATCTGAACAAAATGCGTGAGAATATTCTTGAGTGTTATTCACCTCCTTCATCCATTCTGAGTGACGACCGAAGCCTTCGATTGGAGCTAGATCTCAAGAGATTCAGTTCTTCTGCCCATCCATGGAACCACCAGCAACCTTGATGCACATCCGCTGGGAGCAAGTCTTTGCTTCCAACCGGTCATTTCCTTTTTCTTTCTTTCTTATATTGTATTGTATGACATTTTGTGATTAAGGAATTAATACAATTTTTTTCAATGATTTCTCTATCTCCTTCGACTCCATCTCCATCTTCTTTACTTAGCATCTTTACTTTCATTGCAACACTTAGTAGAATTTCGTGGGTATCGCATACTTAGTCATGTAGATTAGAGATATGAAGCATGTAGCAACCCACTGAGAGGTGTGCGTTGCGCGAGTGTGAGTAATCTTATTTGCTTAGTGTGAAGCTGCTGCAATGTCTGTCTATAGGCTAACGTATTACTTGTCTATGAGTGAAGTCATCAACAATCAACTGCCCAGAAGGGTAAGTGGTTGGACGCATTAAGCAATGTATGCATTGTTCACTAGAGATAGTAACAATCTTAGGTCAACAAAGTTCATGCAGTTACCTTGTCCTATGAGCGCATCATTCATCATTTAGGTATACTTGGGAGAGTAGTCTAAAGCACAAATCTAAGACTCGGGAGAGCGGATTGGAACGCATAGACAAGAATAAGAAACTTAAGGATAAGCTTCATTTGCTTCACACAGTGTATGCACCCTACATAATGGATTTGCATGCGTCTAGGAAATAGGATATGGTGGCGGTATGCGGTCATCTTGACATCTATGCATACACACTGCATACGTCCTATATTTAGGCTTTTAGTGTGTGTAGCATGATCGCATGGTTTGCGTTGACTAAGGTTGCCCTTGCGGTCACTCTTAAGGGTTGCAATGAATTCATCTCCGTATTTTATCTATTTTCCCATACATTTATTTCATGTCAAGTGTTGTCCTATCTCTACCTCTCATGCATATTCTTATTGCGTTGTCTGTTAGATAGGAGTAGGAGTAGGGTTAACTTAGTACCCTCCCTTCCATTCTTTTATTTAAACCACCACATGCACATTACCGTATACATATAGCTACAAGTTCCTGTCTTCAAACGATTACCCGAGAAACTTGCGTTCGCGTCATATTTGGCGTGAGCGCAAGGAAACTTGTGGCAGGACGTATGGTCATCGCATACATTCATTAACGCATTATCAGACCAATGCATGACCATCGACGCATGAATATCAACGCATCTTAGGAACATGCATCACATACCGCGTCCAAGGGATTTTAGTTGTTGAATAATTTGACTTCTAATTTCTCACTGCCAGTCACTCATTGGGCTAGCAAGCTCATCCCATTTTCAAATGTTTTCTTTTCCCCCAGGTAGCGGTCAAATCCTCAGGAGATAGCTCTGCATCTGCTCTACCACTAAAGGACAAAGATATTGTAACTCATCTGTCATGTGTGTCATGCGAACATCCAACTATGAGCAGGTTCTTTTCACGACTTAACTCTTATCAGGTTGGGATTTTCCCTTGTGTTGATATTGGAGGTTTATGATTTTTTTTATGATGATGATGAACGCATTTTCCTGATATTACCGCATCCGCTTGATCGCATCTGCTCAGACCTTCCCCACCCCCAAATTTAGAGATGCGCAAAGTCCTCATTGCGTTGTTTTGGAGAGAAAAGACAAAACACTTAGTCAAAATTTTGAAAAGAAGGTTTGAGCAGAATCTTGTAATAGAAAAGGTAAAGTATAGCTATTGCGATGAATTGTCTAAGTGTTAGTCAGAAAGTGCAATGTATAAAGAGTTTTTGCATACTACTCATCATGGTAGCGCAATTAACAACGAAAAAGAAAAGACATGAATTACCGCAATAATTGACAAAGGATGATAAAAGTAAAGAAGCTAACGCATATGGAAAGAATAATTACTCAATTGTATAAAATTTGTCTAATTACACAAAGAATCATAAATATCGCAACACAAAATTGTAAGTATGTACAAAAGAATACAAGGTATAGTTTCTATAAAAAAAATGGCCGCAAAGAAAAAATTGCAGAATTGTAGAGAAGGTGGTACACCCCCAAATTTAGAGTTGTAGCGGGGGATCTTGATGAGGAGGATGTTGTGGAGGAGCTCGTCGAGCCGTTTCTTGAAATTGCAAAGGCACCATGGGACCATGTAGATAAGCCGTTAAGAAATTGAAGTACTCATGGTGCCGCTCTTTCATATTTCTTTGGTTCAGGCGAATGGTAAAGATGTTGCGTTGAATATTAACCATCGCTTGTCGCACCATTGTATAGCTGCATTGCAACTCTGGGTTGCTCTTCTGCAACTCTGTTAATGCTTGGCAGAAGAAGGTAAGCTGATGAGATAAGAAGGCCCATATATCGGCTAAGTCAGCAGCAAGGGATGCGGTGGTCAGTTGTATTGTCGATGTTTCACATCGGTTTGAGGTTGAGCGGAAGGGTCTGTTCCCAAACCGTGTGAGTCGTCAACATGCGGCGATGGTGGTGAAAAGTGAGGTGGAGATGGATGGTGGAGGGACATTACTGAAGATGTGGGGTTTGAGTCGCGGGCAAGAAAGAGGTTCGTGAAGTGTTCAGGAAGAGAGGAAATGGGCTCGATTGGAGGGCTTGGTGGGCGAATGATTAAAGGCAAAGGGTCCAATGGTAATTGGGTTTGTTTCTGCAGTGATTGTTCATGGACTATTTCCTTTCCTTTATCATTGCAGTGCTGCTTCTTTGGTTTGGGTGGTTGCGGCACATTTAAATCTATGAGGGACCTTTTTGTTGGAAGCTCAGGGTAATATGGTGAATCCTTGAGAAGCATTCTCAGGATCTTTGTGTGGATGATGCCGTGAGCTTCTGGCATGGGCTCTTCGTCAATGCCTATGCCCACAGAGAGGCACAGGCTCGAAATCGTCTATATGAAGAAGTATTGACCTCTCACACAGCCAACAAAACCTCGAATCTACTTCGCAATGAGCTGGCCTACATCGATCAGAATGTCACGCGCTATGTAGTTTGTGGCCAAGACTCGATCCCTTGAAATTGTTTTGTCATGCGTTGTTGGGATGAGTTGCCATTTCACCAAATATACTCGAAGTCATGCCTCTGGGAGCAGCTTGTTGGAGGCGAGGGTCCTAATGCTTGTTAATGATACCGAACACTTGGTGCCCGGTTGCGTTAATACCTTCAACACATCCTCCATGTGTACTTCTTCAAGATCATCAATTAACTTGTTACCCGGTGCTTCTGAGAGGTTCTTCAACTTATAGAGTTCGTTGATGTCCTTTGCGTTGAACGATACTACCCTCCCTTCTATGATCACCGCATCTTCGGTGTCAAGGAGCTGGCTGTGATAGAAGGCCCTCACTACTGCAGGAATAACTATGGATGGACATTGGCAGAAAGTTTCCAACCCATGTTCCACCACTACGCTCGTGATAAGATCCGATAGTGGCGTCGACATAGGGAAGAAGCCCATTTCCATCAACAGATCATCATTTTCTTTCTTCGTTGCTGGGCGCCTCCTAGTTGACGTAAGCTCGCTGCTCTCAACTTTAGCTTTTCCTTTGTCTTGATCAGACGCAAGGCGAGATTTTTGTCTTTGTTTGTGTTCTCTTTCCTTGCATTGCTCTTCTTTTTCTCTTTCCCATTCCTCCACTTCTTTTCTCTTGCTTTCTCTGACGCGCTGCACATTGGCCTTGCGGCGTCTTTCCTTCTCCTCTTTCTCCTTATTTTATTTTTCTTCTTCTTCTCTCATTTCTCTCTCAAACTGCTCTGAGGCAAGCAAAATGCACTGCTCATCCTCGAGCCTTCTTCTTTCTTCTTCTACCGTTCTTGCATTCTCACGGCAAACCTTCTCATCGTGGATTTTTCTGGCCATATCGCCTGATGCGATGATTTTATGCGCATATGACATCTTTTCTTGCTTCTCCTCTGCTTCTCTTTTTCTTCTCTCCTCTTCTTTTACTATGCATTGAAAGAATAATTGGTCACTTGTAGACCCTTGCGGCGCATTCTTCTTGTGACGCCGTATAAAAGGGGTGATGTCAGGGTTTTCTCTATCTTCAGACACAACCAATCTGTTATGCGGTGATGAAACTTGTGGTCACACTGATGCTTTGGCTTGCGATGATATCCCCTCTTCCACCCTTGCAGTGGTTGATTCTCCATCAAAATCTGGGCTTTCCACCATCTTCCTTTTCTCCTCTTTCAGGCGTTTCTCTTCTTGCCTGCGTTGTTTCTTTTCACTCTTCTTTTTTCTCTCTTATCATTTTTCAACCAGGCAACTTCATCTCCTTCCACCCATTTTTCTTTACTATTTCTCTTCTTTTTCCTTTTGGCCGTCCCCAGTTGCTTCTTCGCCCATACAACCTCCAAAACGGCCCTGATGGGCTCTTCATTGGAGTCTGTTGGAACAGTCTCCTTAGGATCCACAGTGACTAGGGCCATTCTTTGCGAAGCTTCCGCCAACTCTTCCTCTGAAGCTTACAACTCTAGCTTCCGATACCCCCCCCCCCCCCCGGTTCCAGGTTGCTCAAAATACTCCTAAATACCTCTTTGTCATCCCTTCGCTTCAGTTCACTTTCAGTCAAAGGTACTGGGAGTGCCACCTAAGGTCCGGTGGTAGAGGCACTCTCCGTGTTCGGCCCCTCACGGTTGGTGAGTGGTTTGGTTGCTACAGAGGTCTTTCGCTGGGGTTTTTCGATGTTGTTTGATGAAGGCTTGGGCTGGGCAACGAGGCGGCAGCTGGCATCAAGGAAAGCCGACTCCCGTTAGATGACGGGGGCTTGGGAAGGCGATGATGGCTAGGAGAATGAGTGTGGGGATTTTCCGGCCATTTGTTTGGTTGAGTGAAAGAGTTAGGAAAATTTTTGGTCTAAGGAAGGACATAGGAAGGGGGTGGTATACAGAGAAAATTCTTTAGGGTTTCTTTCGCGAGAGGTGTAAATGAGCTCCTCAGCTAAAGGAGATGCATTTTATAGGTTGAGCCTTGATGGGCCCAACGCAATCGCTGCGTGGCAGGCCTCGGTATTAACTCAACGCAATCGCTTTCGTCTGCTAAGTCATAATTTCCTTGGAAGCTGAAGCGATTCGACTCCTCTCTCGTGAAGATTTTATCATTTTTTTCCATTTATCTTTATCGGACGGGCGCAATGTTAATTATTAATGCAATGCATCCATTACCGCAAATACATATTTGCGGAGGACGGGCACAACGTATGTATTAACTCAACACACCCCTCAACTCAATGCATTTTTGGAGGACAGGTGCACGGTATTTCTACCAGTGCAACACTACCTTCGGCATAGTGTGTTTTTGCTGAGGACGGGCACAGTGTACATACGCGTGCAACTCATTTATCAACACAATGCATTTGTTGAAAACGGGCACAAAGTGTATCTATTATCGCAAGATACACCCGTCGTCGCAATGCATACCAGATTTTATTTAAGTTTTTTTTTTTTGTTTCATCAACATCACAACGCTTATCCCCAAAACCAAATTGACAAGATGTTGAGGTGTTCATTTTGTTTTTTCTTTTTAATATTCATTCACAGAATTTAGAATCAACATGCATTCTAGAAAGCAGTAAGAATCAATGTCCAATCCAACATTGTTTAGAATCAACGTCCAATCACAGAATTTAGAATCAACATCCAATCCAACATTGTTTAAGAACTTAGTACTATGATAACGTGCATTTCTGCCCGTTATCAGCAATACTGAGACAGGAATGTAAATAAATTCAACAAAGAATGAAATTAACGCAACTAGAATTGAAGTAGAAGTAAATTCAGAAAGCAGTAAGACTAATTTAAGAAAGCGATAACAAAGCAATAAATTAATTTACGAAAGCATTAAAGAAAGCAGTAAAGATAGATGTTAGGGATGCTGATTAAGAAAAAAATTCTTCAAGGTTACTGCAATCCGCATGCCCGTAGGCGGTCAGACTTGCTTGCACAATGTCACTACTAACATTGCTTATTCCCATGAGATCTGGGGGCTTCTGAATTACTGGGTAACATTCCCGGTGTTATATTTCAAAGCTTGACTACCAGTTGACCTACTTGGACCTCCAAATTCCTTATGGTAGATGCTTGCAATTGCATAACCGCATCATTTTTCTCTATGTATTGCTTCAGTAAAGCTTCCAAGGAAGATGTATTTGTAGAGGTGTTTGATGAGGAAGGTTGGTTGTGCAATTGCCTTTGTGTTGGTGACTCTGATTTAGACCTTGGTGAAAAGCCAGAGGATTTCCTCGATTTCCAGAGTTGTTCTGTGAATTCCTCTGGCCTCCCTGGTCATTGTTACCTCCCCAACTGAAGTTGGGATGGTTCCGCCAACCCAGGTTGTATGTGTTACTGTACGGGTTATTCTGAATGGAGTACACTGCTTGCGGGTTCGATAGGTACATTTCTGCTGAATGACCCCTTCCGCATTGTGCACAGCTGATCGCTGCCACTTGTGTCAGCGCATTGGCTTGCGCTGCACCCTAGGAGAGGGTTCCTTGATTAATTGGCATCGTTTGGAGGAGAGAGGTCACTGCAACAATTTGTGCGGCCAATGTTGTCATTGTATCAGCTGAGGAGGTTTTTTCCATCATACCCGTCATCTACCCAGTCATCTGTGTTTCGCGAAATACGATCCAAGATGACCTTGGCTTCAATGTAGGTTTGTTCCATGAATCCTCCTGCTGCGGAGGCATCAGCAATAGCTTACGTTGATTTGTCCAGGCCGTTGTAAAAGTTTTCTATCAGAATGCAATCAAGAATCCCGATGTGCAGATAGTTCTTTACCAATCTTTTGAATCGCACCCATGCGGTGCTGAGAGTCTCGTTTACCATCTGTTCAAAATTTAACACATCCCTTTGTCTTCTTACGTTGACTGCGGGTGGGAAGAATTTCTTCATGAATCGCTCGACCAACTAGTCCCATGAATTAATTTCGTTTAGCTCTAAACAATGAGCCCACCTCTTTGCCTCATCCCTCAGTGTGTATGGGAAGAGGTATAATCTAATTCCCTCAGGAGTCATGCCGGGAATGGAGAAAGTGTTACACATTTCCACGAAGCTGGTCAAGTGTGCGTGGGGGTCTTCACCTTGCATACCTCCAAATTGCCCTGCATTTTGGATCATTTGAAGCATGACCGGCTTTATCTCAAAACGTGCACTCTCCTCAACCGTGGGTCTTGAAATTCCAAGTGAGAAGTCATATAAATTTGGTGCCATATAGTTCCTCATTAGGATATTGTGTCGGCAGCTAGAAACACAGGGTCTTGCGTCGGCAGCTAGAAACACAGTTAGAAACACAGGGTTTTGATTCTCTTCCGGGCTATCATTATTATTCGCCATGTCCCTTCTTCGCCGAATACGGTTCTGGCGTGCTCGCACGCGAAAAGTACGCTTGATCTATGGGTTGGCTTCGAATTCTGGATCAGTCCCAGTACTCATAAACTGTCAGCCTGCTCTCCACGATAAACAGACACTATAGCAGAGATTTGTTCTGCAAAATACCACAAGAATATTCAACACTAAACGTTGCCAATCCCCGGTAACGGCGCCAAAAACTTGTAATAATAAATTTTATCTTTATCTATATCTTATTATTATGCGCTAATGAATGAAAATGATGATGCTCTATGCACTTAAGTTGCTTTGTGATAAAGATATTATTGCGGCACTACGTTCTAAATGTATGCGTTGATGATGATATGCTTCGTAGTATACGATGATGTAGTGCGTATCACAAGTTTTGTTACGCTGGAACCAAGTATAATTCCAACATAAGTTTCTCCGGTTGACCTAAGGTCGAACACGGGGATTGTTGTTGTTAATGCGATACTAGTGTGGTAAATTCCACCGGTTAAAATAAAGAATAATGAATTTGTGTTGTAGAAAAGTAAATTGCGTTAAAAAATTAAATGCGATGGTAAAATAAATGTCTAAATTATTAATGATACAAGGTGAGGACTGGTTGTGAAGTTGTGCAAGATAATCTAGTGAATGTGGTGGCCAGTCATGTGAATGAATAAGAAAGAGAATGGGTTGAGGGAAAGAACATCGCAAGTTTGTCAATTCTTGTTGAGAACGCAACTAAGGTTCCGCTTTCCCTTAGCTCACACTTTTTAGTGATCGATCGTGTTCCCATAAGTCTATGGTGAAACAGGGATGAATGTGATAAACGCAAGGTTATTTCCCTCTCTGGAAAAACTTCTCTCTTTAGTTAATGTATTCTTCCAACCTTCTCTTGATAGGCGGAATAACATCTTCACTTCTGCTCTCACAGGTGAAGATGTCGTCGAGCATGCTTTAGCTAAACTCAGCTGATTTCCTTAACAAGGATTAACTCACTCGCTTAGTTCTTTCCCTTTATCCAGGGGATTAGTGACACATGATAGGGAAAATGGATGATGAATGTGTGGAAAAGAACAGAGAGATAATTGATTACGATAATCATGTTAAATCTAAGAGATAAGCATTTGATACAGATTGTGAATGAAAGATTAAAGAATGATGAACACAGTAGATGAATGGAAGAATAGAAACAAATAAGGAAATAGTGTCAATGTCTTAACACAGATCCCGATCGGAGACGTTGTGCTTGCCGGCGTGTGGATGAAATGGAGTGGAAAGCTTCCCTCTCAAGCTTACTTTCCAGATAGAAGTGACCTCTTGCACAGAGCTTCTTCTTCGTGAATGGAAAGAATTTCTTACTCGGAGACTTACTTTTCAGTCTTGTCTCGTCTTTCTCCCTGATTTTCTCTAGATTGTCTCTTCAGACCAGCCTACTTAACATTGAATTCGAGGAAGCTATTTATAGACCTTGGCTCTCTGTATTAGTGATCCCACTTTGAAAATCTTATAATTCCTGCCATGGCGTAATGGAAATGTCCACTCTACTCCATGATCAATTTGTCAGAATCGTTCAACAGAAAAGCTGTACACTTGTCAGAAGTCTATGCGAATGCGTTGCTCTTCATATCTTCGATCGATCGCCACATGTGGTGTAGTTATTTTGAATTATCGCATGCGGTGGAAATGTGTTGATCGCTTGAATCCATGATCAATCGTCGCATGCGCTACAATTTCGATGCTCTTTTTCGTTCTTGATCGATTGCCACATGCTGTGTGGATGCTTTGTTCATTTTTGTCCTTGAGCAATTAACGCATGCGGTGACCTATTTCCTGCAAAACAAAGATTTGGACATTCCATTTCGCCATCGCAATGGTGTTAATGGGTGTGTTCACGACACTTTACAATTTTTGTATTTCTAAGCCAATTTCTATACAGTAGACGCAATTTTTCCTTCTTTCTGCCGCATAATCTAAATAAAACGATATAAATAACTTGTATTTCTTCAAGTTATCACAACTCAACATGCCTACCTTTTTGTGGACTTGTCTGATATGGGAGCTGGGAACTCAATCAACAATATGAAATTCACTCCTTTCCCGAAACAGTGATAAGTAGAGAGATTACTCTCTTAACGGCAGATTCCGGGGCTTGAACATAGTGGCCACAACTTCTCTTTGGAAGAGAAGACTCAGTCATAGTAGGACTATGACTTATGTTCATTAGAGGGATCAGTGGTACTTAAGAACACAAATGTAACTATAGGGGCAAAACGGTTATTAGCCCAACTGTACTTACGAGTGATATGTGAAGGTTGTTGCACTGCTGATTGGTTAAGATGGACACATAATATATTTGTAGTGCAGAGAGTTTAGCCGTCGATCTTTAGTAGAGTGCCTGGTAGTTAACGAATAGTGGATCCCGTGACTAAAGAGTTTAGTCAGTTATTCACATACCGTTGGAGCTTCGGATCTATAGGTCTAGGAGGTCCCCTTTGTAGCTTGGATTCATGTTGAAGGATCAGTTTTTCGTGTTGATTTGAAATGTTCAAATTGACAAGAGGTATTTTGATTATATATGATATAATCGGTATGATGTATGAGATACATCTAGTAGAGGATTGATGTAAATAAGATTTACATTAAGTACCATGGAATAGGAAAAGAACTATGGTTTCTATCTTTCATGAGATGAAATATTAAAACTATAGGTTATAAATATAGTATGATAAGTTGGTTATAATTTATGTTTATAATAATATTAATTATTAGATAATTGATACTTTTTCTTTTAAATAACCAAAGTAGTGGGTGGTTATTGATCATGGTAACCGTGAGTTTAAAAGGAAATCGGTTTCCTATTTTTAAAAAGTGTTTTTTACAGATGTTTTCACAAAAAAAAGTTTGAAAAGAATTTGAGTTTTCTCTCTGGAGAAAAGAAACTCATGGAAGTCGTCAAGTAAATATAGATTTACTAAACGACGGCTGGATTGTGCAGTGTTTACTAAACGATCGCATAGCTTTGCTAGATGATCGCTGGCCCAAGGTACACGATCATGTAGAGTCTGTACGTGATAGATCGAGCTAGATGATAGAGCTAAACGATCGCATAGCTTTTGCTAGATGATCCCATATTTTTATCTAAACGATTGGGCATCAACCTATACGATAGGTCTCCGATTTCTCCCACTTGCCCAATCGTGTACGCGATCGTTGTTTCCTCCGCTCGTCTGCCTCACACCAAGTCTGAACAGAGCCCACCCTCTGGATTCTCCCACCGAGAATACCAAGGTCGCCTTGTTGGTGGTGTCAGACTCACCTCGACATCGTCAAGGTTTTTCGGAGGCCGTTCGTGGTGCTGCGGAGGCCATTCGCTGTTGCGGAGGAGATTGTGACCGAGGAGATCATTGAGGACGAGCACGAAGTGTTCGTGCTGTGTTCGTGCGATGTTGTGGTCATTTAGATCGAGTGTTTGTGGTGGTTATTGTTCACTTAGAGTGTGCATCGGAGCGTGGAGACGCTTTTGCCATTGCTAGTACAGTTTTTCCTTCTGTACATTTGTTATTTCATGCTGTAATTTCTCTGTAAATTGTATAACCGCTTGTATTGAAGTCGACTATAAATGATTTATTGATTCATGATTGTAATTTGGAATAGTCTTGCTTCTGCTGTTCACGAAAATCATCATTCCGATTTCCTTCAGCTGGGACTTAATTAGAAGAGATTTGAACTCACTCTTGTATGAAATTATTTAGAATCAATTTTAAATTGTGCTTTAAGGACAGATTATGAATTGATTTCATTGTTGAGTGCAAGTTAAGTTCTAGGAGATTGTTGAGACTCAAGTAACGAATCATACATGTAAGTGAGCATATTATTGTGTGATTGTATGTTTAATTCTACCTTGCTCAATGTTGATCAGGAATTAAGTTGGAGGTATCTGATAGCACTGAAAATGTGTTATCTTGCTCTACTTAACTCGAGATTGTTTCTATATTTTATATGTCTATTTGATGAATTTATAGGTTTCGAACATGTAAGAGGTAAAACAGGGTGTTAATAATGAAATTAAGCTAAAATGGGTCAAAACAGAGCTTAATTGCATCAATCAAGAAAAAGAAAGCCAAAATGACCAAAATGTCCCTGACAACAACAACAATTTGGTCAAACGGATTTCGTCGCCTAAATTTTTACCAAATAATTTAGACCGTTTCAACTAAATATATAGTAGTGGTAGCAACGAGTCAATCACAGGGAACCTTTGAATTTCTCTATTAAGCAGTTTCAACCCGAATTAACCGAGAGGGGGGAGCTAGAAGTTGATTGGTTGCAAGAGAAATTAAATTGCATAAAATTAAAGCAAGTAAAGTTGAGATAAAATTGCAAAGAAAGTATAACTTGGGTTACTACTGAGTTTCTCTATTCAATGTACTTAATCATCAATTTCTCATTACCTGAGTTAAGTGTTTGCTCACATCTAACTGAAATAATTAGAAAAGCCAATTAGTTTGTCCTAATCAACTAACAAGTCCAAATTGAATTGATGAAAACATGCAAATCTAAATTTATTTTAGTTGCATTAAGATCTAGGAAAACGTCAAGTGGAATATTTAGCAGGAGAAACCATGATTAAATATTCATTCGATTCAATTCTAGATGGGTTAGAATAATATGATTCGCAAGCTAACCTAACTTATCGCTTCTTAGTGATCAACATAAGATTATATGTCATGTATCAAATGTTAATCAAAAGCATCAATCATTAAATCCATAAGCAATCGATAATATAATCATAATCTTATAGGAACATAATTGAATCAATCAAATACATCAATGTTCGGTTCAAAAGCTCATAAGTACATGAAACTAGATAAAAATCCTAAAACCCAACCTACAAGAAGTTACCTTAGCCCATAATTGTCATGATGAACATCCAAGATTTTTTTAGGTATATTAACAGACAAAAAAGATGGAGAAAATAGAGAGAAATCATGTAGAGTTTGGCTAGAATTTGAGATCTATCAACCCTAGGCGGCAGATTTCTTATTTATAAAATCACGATAGTGCTGCGGTGTTAGGGTGCAATGCGACAACACTGACGAAAACACTCGCATGTAGGAACTTTAGAGCACCGAGGCACCATAGGGTAGCGTCGTGGCATTGCTCCAAATTCGGTGCTTTTGGAAAAAGCGTCGAGCGCTAGTGCCACTGCGCTGTGCAGTATGCTTCCAGAGCATTTTGGTCAATTTGGCATTCTCTTTCCCGATTGATGCAATTAAGCTCTGTTTTGGCTTGTTTTAGTTCAATTTCGATACTAGCGCCCTATTTTACCTCTTAAGTGCTCAAAACCTATAAATTTGTCAAATACACATATAAAATATAGGAACAGTCTCAAGTTAAGCAGGGCAAGATAGCATATTTTTAGTGTTATCACCATCGACGGTAGTTGCCAGAGTTAAGCAATAAGGCATCGGTGGTGATTATCGCTGAGTGCACTGTTGGTGGATATGATATAAAATATTGGTAACATCCGAAGTTTTCCTCCCAAAGAATGAGTTGTGTTCAGATCTCAACTCATCTCATTTCATCTCCTCACCCCAAACACCCCTAAGGTTGATGCCTAGCTGATCTCTCTCCCATGAAAAAAAACCAAATGTAGGTTCGGATTAGTACACATTTGGTTTTTTACTTTTAACTTTTAGAAATTAAGCCTACAACCACCTCTACCATATCTAGATTTCTTCCTTTTGTTGTTTAGTTTTTATCTATGTTTTCAAGAACCAAATCAAAATTTGAAAATTAAAAAAAAAAAAATATATATTTTTTGCCTTTGGAATATGGTTAAGAATTGAACTATTGTACTTAAGAATGATGCAGATTATTGTAAGAAAATGTGGGAAATAGACTTAAGTTTTCAAAAACCAAAAATATATATATATATATATGAAGGCCTCATTTAGTAACCATTTGGATTTTGGTTTTTATTTTTTAAAATTAAGTCTATAAATATTATTTCCACCTCTAAGTTTCTGTCTTTATAATCTACTTTTTACCAATAGTTTCAAAAACTAAGTCAATTTTGAAAATTAAAAAAATAATTTTCAAAATCTTGTTTTTGTTTTGAAAATTGACTAAGAATTCAAGAATTGTAATTAAGAAAGATAAACGTCATTGAAAGAAATTAAAAAAAATGGACTCCATTTTTGAAAAAAAAAAAAACAAAAAATGAAGTGGTTACCCAGTGGGAACATACTGATTTTCAAACGAGTTGTAATTATTGATATCCAAATTGATGAACCCGTTGATTAAGATAATCTGTGAAGAAAAGTACAGCTCCTCAAGTCCACCTAATGTGCAGGATTAATCATCAGATTCCTTCCAAGAAATTGCAATCAATACAATTTCCTTTTACCATTTTTATATATAACGAAAGTTGTAAATAATTCGTCAGTCGTATATGACCATTTTTAGAAATTGGTTCCCAAATATTTTCCATATTTATTTTGATACAATTTTATATTGTTTATATTATAAATTTGTGAAAATAAATGTATTGTTTGGCCCTTATATTTGGACCTTTACTATTAATATTGTTGTTTTCAAAACTTATTAGAGAAATATTGTTGTTTTGAAACTTATTAGAGAAATATTGTTGTTTTGGGAGTTCGAGGCTAGAAGTCGAGGGTTGAGGGTTCGACTAATGTAGAGGTCAAACGTTGAAAACTCGACAAACAAAGAAAAACTTGGAAACAGTACGTAAGTTAGGGTTGTCGAGGGTTGAAGTTTTGACATACATAAGTCGAAACTTCACTCGACAAGGAAAAGGAAATCTCGCTAGTTTTACATAAGTCGAAACTTTAACCCTCGATAAGGAAGATACGTGGGTGAAGCAGATTGTAAGAGAGAGTGAGATTGTGAGCAAGATTGTAAGAGAGAGCGAGATTGAAAGCGAGATTGTAGGAGAGAGCGAGATTGAGAGAGAGATTGTAGGATGGGACAATCTCCAACGTCTATGGAATGTATGCGTCTCGCTCTCTCCTACAATCTTGCTATCTCTCACAATCTCGCTCTCTCCTACAATCTCACTCTCTCTCACAATCTCGCTCTCTCTGAACATTTCGCTCTCTCAATCTCGCTCTCTCTTACAATCTCGATCTCAATCTCGCTCTCTCTTACAATTCAAAATTATGTTATTGTTGTTATTTTTTCATTAATGATTACTAGCTTTTTTTCTCATTGGTCATGTATATATATATATATATCTATGGAAAGTAAGTAAATTTATTGTATATTCAATTTTGTTATTATAAAGTTGTACATTATTCTTTTAATTAACTTGTACATTATTCTTTTAATTAACTTGTACGTTATTCTTCTAATTAAGTTGTACGTTATTCTTCTAATTAAGTTGTACGTTACTCTTCTAATTAAGTTGTACATTATTCTTCTAATTAAGTTGTACATTATTTTTCTAATTGAGAAACAAATATTTTTTAAATTGAGAAATAAATAATTTTTTTTTCAGATCATGGCTTTAAACCCAGGACCTGTTGATCTCAATGTTTTGTACGACTAGTCTATTCATCGATCATCTGTTGTATGGCAAGATCGTACTACTAGAGAAATATCTTGCAGGCATCGAGAGACAGTTCTTCAGCGCACTATCCCATTCCACCCTCGAATACTACCGCTACTGCACACATCTAGATTCTATGGGGTTGCCAGATTATGATTTATTCAGTTAGACTGGGATTCCGTAAATATTCCATTCCAAAAAGAGAAAGTTCAACATCTGATCACACCCTTGGTCGAGAGATGGAGGTCCGAGACTCATACATTCCATATGTCTGTTGGAGAGTGCACTATCACTCTACAAGACATAGAAGTGTTGTTGGGGTTACCTGTTGACGGTGAACTGGTCACCGGAGTAATGTACGATGACTGGTTAGAAGTTTGTTAACTGTACCTCGGTGCGATCCCACCTACCGACAAGATTAAAGGATCGAGGTTAAGTTTAATCAAGACATTTTGTTCACTTGATGTTCCTGCCACTGTTTGCTAACCTCCATGATGCGGGGCGGTATTCGTGTAATGGAGCATGCTTGGCATGGTTGTATAGACAATTATGCAAAGCAACAAGACCTGAGGTTCGAGAGATAGTTAAGCCTCTCATACTTTTGCAACTATGGGCTTGGGAGCGATTTCCAACAATGGCTCCACAGCTACAACATGTTAATGATGCTCAGTTAGTTGGACAAGCCTACGATTCTCGGTATGTTGTTTTAATTCAATTTAATTTTTATATCACTGATCTAGTTAATTTAAATTCTAAATTATCAATTTAAAAATTAGGTGGAGAGACAAATTTTGTGTGACTAGGACAGCCACACATGTAGTCAGCCAGTATAGATACATGTTTGATCTGCTTCAATCTGAACAGGTACATTACACTAAACCTAATTGATTATTTTATACACATTTTTATTGTATTTCTCGTTAATATTCTGTAATATAATATTTTGTGTTTCAAGTTATTTGGGAGCCATACAAAATTGTTATGCATACTTTGCCTAATTTTTGTATGAATGGTCAAAACATATGGCAGATGATGATTCCTCACATATGTTTTCACATTGGTGAGTGACATCTTCCTGACAGGGTGATGAGACAATTTGGTTTTCCGCAGAATGTCCCATCGCCTTGTAATACTGAACCCGTACTGCATGATATTGACCTAAGGACTGGAGATTGGTCCGAAAATGTTGCACATTTGATAGTGCGATGGCACTATCGTGCAAGGTTTATTGCAGTGGGGGTTTCTCTTCAACAGTTTGACACAGATGTCACTCAAGAATATATTCTTTGGTATAATAATATCACAAGGCGCTACGTCACTCGTCCGGGAGCAGCTGTGGGTCATCTGGTAAATGAATATTATCTAATTATTTTTAATTTAAATTTATTTTAAATATTGTCTAATTGTTTTATAATTCACAGAGATCGAACAATCGTAGACTCCGTGAGAATGTGAATGATCTGAACCAGGTTCTTGCTCTATGTAGTGACAACCAAAGTTATATGGAGGGAATTCATTATATGTATGATATACCTATTGTTCCTCCACCAGCTCCTAGATGTAGAAGGCCTGTTCGAGAAGAGGATGAGTTTGATGAGGTTGCACACAATGTGGAAGAGTTGCCCCCTATGATGCCGACGCAGAGTCAAACTGATTATGTTAGTCTGATGATGATGATGCCAACATTTAGTTCAGGACATTATGACTCAGAGGTTGGTCCTTTGTCTTCATACATGCATGGACATGGTCGGGGTCGTGGAAAGCATAATGAATATTTATATTATGAAACGCCTGTAGATGTACCAGAGCAACATCAAGAAGAACCCGAGCAACCTCAAGTTCGAAGTCGATGATGACAACCAACTTGAAATCGACGACGTCCGCTTTGTAGGACACATTGATTTTTGTAATTATTTTTATATAAATGAGATATTTAATTTACATTTTTTATTTTTATGAGATATTATTTTTTTAATTTATTCTTTTTATATATTATGAATAGTAATTATTTTGATATAGAAGCTTTTACATATCACTGACATAAATAATAACATCAGATAGTCTAAATCTAAAAAGTTAGGTAAAAAAAACTTCAATTTTCAATTTTCATATTTTAGATAATAATTTGGAGACATAATAAATCAAATCAATACTCAAAACATTCACATGCAAATCTATAAATAAGACTGTATTATTGATATAAAGAACAAAAATTTTAATCACAGTGAGGTCAATAGTTTAAAAGATTTTACAATAATGATCTTGGATTCCTTTTGTATATTTGGTACCAAGATTTTGATGGAGTTTTTTTTTCTTTTTTTAAAATTATAAATAATAATAAAATATTTTTAGAAATTTCTTTTATAAAATGAAAAATTAAAAAAAAAAGGAAGAAAGAAAGAAGAAGGTGGAATGTGTAATAATTAAAAAAAGAAAAAAATAGAGATATTTGTACGGATATCTCGCTTTCGCTCTCGCTCAAAATCTCGATCTTGCTCTCGCTCTCAAGATCTCGCTCTCTTAAGCTCTCGCTCTCTCAAACTCTCGCTCTCTCTCAAAATCTCGCTCTCTCAAATCTCACACTCTCTCTTACTCTTCCCTCTTCCGTTTTCTCTCAATACAAAATTATTTTTAACACATCAAATAATTATGAGTGTTATGAGGAAGGTCTCCAAAATGAGGAAGGTCTCCAGAAGGTCTCCGGAATGAGGAAGGACTTTCGTTCTCTCCACATTAAATAATTACGAGGAAGGTCTCTGGAATGATAATTAAACAGACTCAATAATAATGTTAGGGCAAGGTCGAAGGTTCAAAGTTCGATGTGCAAATGTAAAAGGGAAGGGGAAGGTCGAGGGTTCAAAATTCGACCCATGTAGGTCGAATTTTCAACCCTCGACTTATTTAAAAAAAAATATATATATTTTTACAAATAGTTTGAAAGCAACAATATTTTCCTAAATAGTTTCTAAAAGGACAATATTCTTTTAATTTTTCCCTTATATTTTATGGTGTTGGATAGTTTTGTATTAAAAAGAAATCCTACTACCACGGAGGCTGTGGTCTTTTTTTTTCTTCCTTTTTTAACTACAAAATGTAGTTCTAATATTGATATTGAATGACATAATTGTGATGTCAATATTAAGTTTTAAATCATCATATCAAGTTTGATATCAAATTACTTAAATGATTATAGGTAGGAGTGTTAAACAAAACTCGATGACCCGGAGAACCTGATCAACTCAATCCAAACCGTATGATCTGGGTTGAGTTATCAATTCATTTGGATTTGGTTGAATTCAAATAAATAAAAATTTTATGAGTTGTGTTGATTCATGATTTCACTTAAATAACTTAAATCAACCCGAACAAATTTGATATATAATTAATTTTAAAAAATATGTTTTTTTGTTTACCTATGATACAATTATGTATACCTATATTTATTTTAATTTAATTATTTTTTTGAACAATTTTTTCAATAATTCTTAAAAATAATTTTTTGGCACTTTGAAAATAAAATTTTCATAATTAAATTAAAATTGAGTCACTAATCTTAATTCAATATATGAAGATAATTAAATAGAGTTTTTACATATTAACATTTTGTTCATTTTTGAGAAAATTTTAAATACTTGACCCAAGTAACTTGAACCAACCCAACCAAATTTTTCATAATTGAGTTTAGTTGGGTTGGATTCATTATTTAATAAGGGTTATTTAGTTGTAGAAACTTACAATCTGAACAATTGGGTTGGTCTAAAAGGTGCTTCAATCCAATCTAATCCAACTCATGAATATTCTGATTACAAATATTGAATGTAATATAATTTATATTAGAATTTGAACAAAAGTAAGCAATTTTGGTGTTTGGAACAACCTGTGCAGGGAGTGAGGTGGTTTCTTTTAATGATCCTTCACATAAGACTTTAGACGTCTCTGAGCATTCTTCCATTGAGTCCAAGGGTTGTGTCTGTATCCTATTGGGTAGAACAAAGGATCGTAATTAAGCATATAAAGAAAATGGATAGTTTTCTTCGAGGAGATAGAGAGTCAACCCGAAAAAATCATTATTCAATTCTTTGACAACATGAAAAAACCAAAAAAAGCAGTAAGAACTAGCATTCTTATTGAGACTTAAACTCATAGGAAGAAAATTTATGGATGAAATCAAATATGCAATATTTACAGATAAAAGTAGTTTCACCCAAGTTTCATCCTGGTCATGGATAGATCACCCAGGTTCAATCTCGAAGAGGAAGATGCATAATGGGTTGACGTATAGTGTGACTTAAGGTGCTTGGACGTTTTACGTACGATGTAGACTTCATCATATACATATCGATTTCTTTATGATGGATCAAGAATGGATAGAAATAGGAGATTTATCCTGGGACAATCGATTTGGCCATTCTTATCTTAAGTCTAGTAGAATTCGTCGATACTTCCATATGTTAAATATAACGTAGGATGCATCTCCATTTTTTCCTTTGAAAATCCTTAGATACAAGTAATGATATCCACTATTCCGCACGGTTAGATTACAAAGGCCGCAATATGAATAGTAGCAACAACCGCAATATGAATAGTAGCATCAACAACAAACATATTGAAAAAGACTAATATCTATTTAATTTTATGGGAACAAGTTGGACTTTTGCACTCTTTTTTTTTTTTTTCCTTCCTTTTTATAGCTTACAATTATTTAAATTGACGGTATTAGTTACCACGAACTCATATTATTCCTACCCGAAAACAGAGACATTCTTACCCAAAAAAAAATTGCACACTTTTAAATTAAAAAAAAAAAGGAAAAAGAAAAAGAAAAAGAAAATAATGATGCAGTAACTTTTTTCTTAATTATTTTAAATGATAAAACTACTTAAAATATTTATAAAAATAATAAAATATCATAATCTGTCTACGATAGACAACATACACATATAGCAGTCTATCGCAGATACACAGTGAAATTTTGTTATATTTGTAAATATTTTGATTCATTTTTTTTTATTTCTATCCTTTTCTTTTCCTTGCCTTTTAATAATTATGTTCACAAAAAAAAAAAAAAAAAATTGAGAGATGATGTTTTATTTTCCTAATTTATTTTGGTTTTTCTTGTTATGCTTTGTATTAAAAATAGAGTGTAATCAGGTGTAGATTCAAATTAATATATTAATATAATTTAAACTCTTTATGGAGACAATTGATTATCATAAGAAAGTTCAACTCTTTTAAGTTTTTTAAATTAATGCTCATGTCAGCTTCTTTAGGGCCACCAATTGAATTGTTTATGAAAGATTTTGGCAATATTTAAATCATAATATTAAAGGGGAAAATTAGTGGCACAATTTATAGTATTGCTGAAGTTGGTAATATATATTTTGAAGGTCAAAAGGCTTGTAGTGGCACCCAACAGTATATATCAAATGATCATATCTCGCCAAAAGATAGGGTATCCATTTTTCTATGGCCACACTCTTATTCAAAACAATATTTAAATTATGTGCCTATTTTATAATTCCTCTTGGTCCCGAAACCCGAAACATTCTTTCTTTTTTATTTTCACAAATATATAAGTGAGGTAAGAGTAGAAAAGTTTAATGCATAAAGATACATAACCAATTAACTATTACAATACTTTTCATCTAACCAATCAAGTATATTCCGGTCACAATTTGACTGGAAGTTATTCATGATTAAGTCTGGTTAGAGTGATTTTGGATCGAATGATATAATTGATGGAAAATAGGAATGAAAATAATAAAGTCGAGAAAATAACAAATTTTAGGCCAAAAATAGAACCCTAAACCCAAAATTAGCCTAAGGGAGAAGGTTAGTTCATGCCAAAACCAAAATTTATCTGCTCAACCAAGGCCGACTGTAGCAAAATAGCTAATCAGACATACCCCATAATGACCCAACCTAAAACATCACTCTAGGAGCAAAATGGGCCTTGAGAGAGATTGCTTGGCCCAAGGCTGACCCTACCCAAACATGAAATTCAGCACGTGCTCTCAGCCTGTAGTTATCCAATTATCTTGAAGCGACTCCAAAATTCTAGGGAACATTCTAGGTCAACTTTCTCTATAAATATACCATTACAACTTCATATGAAGTAACTTTTGTCCTACTCTCAAGCTCTCTAGCTTCCATACTCCTTCGTTTTCTGATTTACGTATCGAAGTGTGTGTAGCAAGCATCGCACTGGTGTGCAGATTTTTTTCTTTTGCAGATCACATTCTTCTCTTATTCAAACAAATTCACAATTTCCCAATTAGGGTTTACAAAGAATGGGAAATAAATCAGAAAATGATATCTAACGAATTGGGGACAGATGACACAATCATACAAAGACAAAAACTAGTTTTTACCGATAATCATAACAAACTCCTTTCCATCTTTTCTTCCACCGTGGCATTGCATTCTGATTTGGCACATTTGTCTTAGGTGGCGCTTGTTGACTCTTTGACTTTGCCATGTTGGTATTCTCTCTAACATCCCCTTCAAAGTTATGGGGAGATTAACCACATCGAGTTTGGTACGAAGCATAAAATATTGAAAGTGAGTCAATGGTTTTATAAGGCAATTAGCAATCTGAATAGAGGATGGAACATACATGACATCTAATTTGCCATTGAAAACCTAGTCATGAACAAGCTATACATCTATCTCAATATGCTTCGTCTGGGCATGGAACACTAGATTAATGGCGAGGTCTCCTGCACTGATGTTATCACACTACTATATAGGTTTGTAAATTAGTTGTGTCTGCAATTCAGTCATTAACTGTTGTAACTAAATAATTTCAGAAGTGGCATGAGCCAATACCTTGTATTCTGACTCTGTGCTGGACCAAGGCCACAGACGTTTGTTTCTTTGATGTCCAAGAAACAAGATTGTTGCCAATGAACACATAATAAGTAACAATGAATTTCCTATCATCGATATTGGATGCCCAATTAGCATCAAAATACGTAGAGATCTCTAAATCAAGACTTGGCTGAAATTTAAGGCCATGGTTCCTGGTACCACTAACATACTGAAGCACTCTCTTTGTTGCTTGCCAATGAACATCAATAGGAGCTTTTAGAAATTGACTCAAATGATTTACTATTTAGGCTATATTTGGTCGTGTATTTGTTAAATACTGAAGTATACCTATTGTACTACGATAAGGATAAGGATCAGATAGAGGTGTGTCATCAGATACGGAGAGATGTTTGCCCATGGTACAAGGAGAGGCAGCTGGTTTAATATCAGATAGACCCACTTTGTGAAGAAGATCTTCAACATATTTTGTCTAATTTAAGATGAATCCAGATTGAAGATAATGTACTTGGATTCCTAAAAAATAGTGGAGATCACTTAAGTCTTTTAAAGCAAATATGACATCAAGAGTATTAATGTGCTTGGATATAAGACTTGGATTATTTCCAGTGATTATTACATCATCAACATAGACCAAGAGGAGAACAATTGAGTCAGGGCTATGTAGCATGTATAGAAAGGTGTCAGCCTTGGAATTTTTGAACCCTCAGCTTACCAGAGTGTTTCCAAGAGTATTCGTCCATGCTCGATGAGCTTACTTTAAGCCATTGATGGGATTATCAAGTTTACAAACATAATTAGGATATTTAGAATTTACTTACCCGGGAGGCTGCTACATATAAACATCTTCATCAATTGTGTCATTTAAAAAAGTATTGTTGAAGTCCAACTGTCGAATCTTCTAACCTTTTGAGACAATAATGCTGAGAACCACCCTAATAGTAGAGGCTTTCACTACTGAGCTAAACATTTCAAAGAAATCAACCCCAGGATGTTGGTAGAAGCCCTTGGTTACTAATCGAACTTTGTACCTTGCAATTGACCCATTGGGATTTTTCTTCAATAAAAAAATCTATGTATTTCCTAGAACATTATACAACGGTGAAGGAGGAACTAAGTGCCAAGATTTGTTCTTTAGTATTGTCAAATATTCACAGTCTGTGGCATCTTTCCACTAAGGAGTGGGAAGAGCCTCTTTAACTCTCGTTGGTTCAGTCTTTATTTAGTCTATTTTTGTTGCGTTAAGCAATACTTTTGGTTTGAAGATACTTGCTTTTTCTCTGGTTATCATAGGATGAGTGGGTTATTGAGGTAGTGGTGGAGCAGTTGCAATAGTCGATGGTGAAGAAAGGTGAGTCGATGGAGTATTAGGAAATATGGTGTTTAAAGAAGTAATTGAGAGAGACGATGGGACAGTTGTCTATAGGGTTCCTCGAGCATAGAGAAAGACATATTTAGGGGGCTGGTAGACTGGGCTACGGGGTTGTTGTCAGTAGGTGGGCCAAGGCTAGACGGGTTATCATTAGTGCATGATACATTTGTGACTTGGGTTGGTTGGTTTTGAATTTGGGTTTGGTGGTTATTTTGTACAGTTTTTGGGCCTGGATTAATTAAGGACTCAAGAAAGATGGCGAGTGATCTCCCTGGAGTAGTATGAGAGTGAAGTGGTCTATTGAAACATGGTTGGGCTAGTGGACAGTGGCTATCTTGGAAACCTGAAATCCAGAGGAAAACGAAAATTCACCTTCACTAAAAACAACATTTCTGGAAATATACACTTTACCATCCTGGATTTGTACTGGACAAATTCTGATTAAGATTCCTTTGTCATTGTATTGGTTGGGAACAAACTCTCAATTATAGCGTTGATAGCAAACATCAGCGGCATGACCGTACCTAGAACACACTTGACAGGTTGGTCGATTACCTCTTCCACGACTTTGTTGCGACCTCTACTGTAATTAGGACTGTTGTGGGAACCACTGAACTTATATTCTTTGTTACCTTGATTGCTGATCTGACCAGGTGATTTGGCTCCACAAACATTTTTGTTACAAGCAAATTCACAGAAGCATTAGCTACAAAAGCTACAGAGGTCTTTGAAGTATTTTGATGCTCCAGACGTTTTTCTAAGAGAGAGAAGCTCGGACTGTATGTCAAGCCATGATATGTTTGGTTAGCTTTGAATAACAACCACTACGGGATTATACTCTTCTTCTATTTCGAGCATAACTTGAGAGATCAGGTTTCAAAGTGTGACAGGACTACCAGCTTGCACCAAGTTGTTAGAGTGAAGCTTCATTAGTTGGAGATACTCAGACATATACGAATTCCCTTTTCGTGTTTATTGAAATACTTGGCATAGGTAGTCTTCTTCAGTACATGACTGAACACCAAATAGAGCATGGGTAGCATCCCACAAACCTTTAACATTATTGAAACCCATTAACTGAACTGGCACCTCTATTGTCATAATTATATAGTCAGCCTAATAGTAGCTGGTCAGCCGTGACTCATATTGAGGATTTACAACGTTCTCACCTGACGAGTTTGGTGCTCCTCCTAGCAGCTAAGAGTCGGACATTACAGTTCCAGTCTCGACAGTCTCAATAGTAGGGAGGTTAACATAAATGGGACGACATGGTTTCATACCTAATAGATGACCTACCAATCGGTAGCCACGAAGTATCGGAAGAGTTAAGGTATTTCACAACATAAAGTTCACACATTCTAATTTGGTGCTTGTTATCTGATTAAGAAGCTGGCTGAGTGGGGGAGTGTTGTATTTCACGATCTCTGAGGTCATTGTTGCAGCTCTATTGGAATTGGTGTTTGCCATTGAATGTTCTGATACCAAGTCAAGCTTGAAGAATTAAAAATTTGAGAGAAATGCTCTGATTTTTCTTATTCCATTTAGGGAGGTTCCAAGGCTCTCTTTAAATACACAATTTCCCAATTAGAGTTTACAAAGAATGGGGAATAAATCAGAAAATGATATCTAACGAATTGGGGACAAATGACACAATCATACAAGGGAATACTAAATCTAATTTTTACATATAATCATAACAAACTCCTTTCCACCTTTTCTTTCACCGTGGCCTTGCATTCTAGTTTGGCACATTTGTCTTGAGGTGGCGCTTGTTGAATCTTTGATTGTGCCATATTGGCATTTTCTCTAATATCACTGTTTAAAAAATAATTTCAGTATTAATCCTTCAATTTGACTTTACTCATAGAAGTTAATTTAGCATGTTAGTTACTTTTTCATTCTCTAAAAAGAATTGAATCTATAAACAAAAAAAAAACATATATATAAATATCTGATATCAAACATATAATATTTTGTTCAATGTTAGCAAGTTTCTTAGTTACTTTGGAAACAATAATTTGCTCTATATATATAAGTTTCATAGATAAAATTTATTTTATTTTATTTGAACAATATATATGATAGACTCAAAAAGAAATATATACATATATGGTTAAAAAAATCAAAACCACAACAATTTTATGTTTTGTTTCAATTCAAAAAATTTGAAATTTTAAAGTACAAAATTATATTAAAAAGGATAATTTTTTTTAATAAATATAGTATTTTATATTAAAAATTCAATTCTTTTTTTTTTAAATTGAAATATGCATAATATATTACATTATGATTTGGGAAAATATTAACACTACAAATTCAATTTTTTTTATTAAATTGAAATAGGCATAATTTATTACATTATAATTTGAAAAATTATTTCAAATGGTAAAACTGTTGAAAATATTTACAAGATATAACAAAATTTTAGAACCACTAATGATAAACGTTGATAGACATTGATAGAAGTCTATGATTTATTTCAGTGTCTATTATCATCTATCATTGATAGCTCTAAAATTTTACTATAATTTGTAAATATTTTGGCTCATTTTTTTTAATATTTAAAAACAACCCTTATAATTTATAGGGTAAAATAATAATTATAAAAAAAAGGTTAACTTAAGAAAAATTCATAAATCAATTAATAATAATTTGTACTCACCCTAATATTTAGTGATTAATTACAACCGAATTTTATGATTTAGTGTGTAACTACAAATACATTTTGAACAATAATTTCATTTAATGTTTAATTTTTAAACCGCTATGAAACATATATTTAAATACATGAAATACCACCGTGAATAGTTTTAGTTGAATTTAGTTGTTGTCTACTAAACACAACTTAAACTATTATCATCATGTGTCTAACTTCTCATATATTTTAAATCCCTTTTCACCTCAATGTGATTTCAAGCGATTATAATTTACACCATTCGAGATAACATCCAAATAATGTTAGAAATTAATCCGACCAAAATGTTCATTAGACAAATATGAGAATTATAATATTATTAAGGTAATTACAAATGATAGTATTTTTAGAAATAATAATCAAGTGTATAACATCATTTAAAAAAAATTGCAAATATAGCCAAGTCTATCAACGATAGATTTCTATTTTGATAGACTCTCAAGTCTATCGGCGATAAACTTCTATCATTGATAGACTCTTACCAGATATATGGTCTATCATTGATAGACTCCTACCAATAATATGGTTCATCACTGATAGACTATTTAAATTTAATCATATTTTTTTATATTATGTTATATCTGTTAATACTTTGGATCTAATGTTTATATTTGCAATTATCCCATATTATCGTCTCACACTTGATTTCATGAGCAATTGGGGAAGCTTGTACGGATGTTTTTCATTGATTGGAAGGTCTTTCAAGGTTATGAATGATAACAAGCTTAATCATCAACCTTAATCACTCTAGCTCTTGTCAATTAGCGTCATTCTTCTTAATTTTCTCCATTAATTGTATTTGTAAATCCTTTTCATTTTTATTGATTTATTTCCTTAAACAAATCCTATGCTTCTTGTATTTATATGTACACTTTGTACTTAATTAAAAATCATCAACAACAATACAATTATTTTCTCTATTCTAAAAGTCAACTAAATTGGCGGATGAAACATATCTCACCTACGATTTTACATCAATGATTTGTCCATTGATAATCTATAATATTAATACATGTACCACATTTTTCTATAATACATGTACCATAATCTATAATACTAATACACGTTCATTCATAATCTTTAATACCACATCTTTGAGTTTTTCCCTATTTTTCTCTGTCTCTTCTATCGCTTCTAGTTACTGTTTTGTTTTTTTCCTTTACTTCTTTGTACTACTGATTATTTTATCAATGAAAGTTAGGAGATGACGAGGTTTTACAAGGTGTCAATCTAATTAAGATTCTTTAGTATACCTACGGATCTTCTTGGTATTTTTCTAAAAATAAATAAACGTACCAAATTTTTTTTTTTAATAAAAAAATGGAGAATAAGCAGGTGTGTAGGTCACATTCTCTAAATCTAAACCTTATGATCACCCTTCTGGTTCAATGAACCAAGCTAGTATGTGAGATATACCATCAAATTTAATTGTTTAAGAGATACTCTTGGTGCAAGCATATACAAAAAGAAAGTGGAACCTAAAAAATATACCATATATGATTTTTTTTTTCTTTTTTGGGGAAAAAGATACATCATTCAATGGTATGTGAGAAACATATCGGTTGAAAATGTAGCTCTATAGTTCCCCACCATTATATATACCAAACTGAATTAATAGTCATATTGTAAAGACTCCATTATTTCAAGTCTATGATGACTAACATTGTGAAAATATATAATCTTTTTCATTTCAATGATATTGAAAAAAGTAATAGAAATTATTAAGAGCTTGTAAGAATATCATAATTTTTCTCCAAATATAATGTAGAGGAACACCTCCAATATATGTCGTTCTGCACACCACATTGCATGATCCAGAATTTCATAACCAAAAATAACAGCCTGAACTCAATTTATTAATGGGGGTAATATTTAATTCCTTACTAATATAAGATAAGACTATTACTATATGGGGAGAAATTGATGCATCTTGTTACACTGAATTAAATACCACTACACAGAAGACAAGACTGAAGCTCAAAAAGTCACAAATAAGCTCAATTTTAGAGGAATAGTAAAGATGTAAATTCTGTTTGTTTGTTTTTCTTCCCCTTTTGAACAATATACAAGAGGCATATGAGATTAGTAGGCACATTTGGATATCTCAACTAGGTTAACATATCTTTAACGTCTTCATCATGTCCCAAAAATAAAAGTAGTTGCATTAATCAAGAATAAAACAATACAAAGGAAGAGCTGGAGAAGAGTGCAAAGTTTCAATATTAAAAAACTAAGGTGATCCCTCACACATACACAAATGTTCCACAGTGAGCCCTGACAATCACAAAAAACAATGAGTACAAACAACAAACTAAGTGAATAATACACAAAATTTGGTAATCCAATTTGGTGATATACCACTTACATCTGGAGGCAATGTGCCCATGGGAAGATATATTCACTAACATGAAAAGTCAAGCGTTTACAATATTGTACTTATTTGTAAAATGATGGAAATTACAGTGATAGTGATACTCGTAGAGCATGACTTATTATTGATCACCTAGGCTCTCCTAGATGTGAGACTTCCTTCTCAATAGAACTTAGGCTCCTCCTAAGTATGTGAATATTATTGAAGAATCACTTAGACTCTTCTTAAGTATGAGAGTCCCTCTCACCAATGTTTTATCTTCCTACCTCAAATGAAGACCACTTCTACCACTTGTAGACTTAGGTCTTCCCTAAGTTTGAGAACTCCTTCTCAATCAACGTCGTGTTAGGATCCCCCTAAGGATGAGAAGTCCTTCTCAATCAATTATGCCATAGGCTCCTCTAAGAATAAAGATCTCTTCTCAAGATTAATTCAGACTCTAAGAACAACGATATAACATGCCACAAAATACTGTTTAAACTTCTTGCTTCACAAACTCTAGAATCAACATAGAACTTTGTTGTTCGGCCACGATACACAGTTTTGCTAAACTCACAAAAAAATGAAAGTCGCAACCCTAGCAAGACAACTTTTCGCTCTTGAAAAGCACAACGGAAAAAGAAAATAACCCATTCAAATTCACAAGTCATATAAATAAGGAAAATATCCCAAAGAAATAAAATTGCAGAATATTCCAGTAAAAGAAAAAAATAATTTACAAGATCAGCATCCTTGAAGACATTCAATGGGACATTTTCTGACAACCAGCAACCCAGTACAACGACAAACTCTAGACACTCTTAAACAAATATAGCCAGTTCAGAACTCCAACAAATATTACAAATAAGGATGAGTTGGAAAAAAACCTTCCAGTTAAACGTAAAAATAGAAACATCTAGCTAAAGAAAAGAGGAGATTTTGATCACCAAAGAGGGGCTCAATAGATAATGTCTTCCCAAAGAGTCGGTCAATAAAAAGGTTCGTCTTGTGTGTGTGTGTTAGCACTGATTGTTAACTCTTCGTTAAAACTATATAATTATTTCATGCATGTATAATACTCATTCTTATTATTTTCAATTTCCACTATTATTACATGAACGTAAATACGTATGCATGAAAACCCATTACACATGCATGGAAATAAGAAAATGTAGTTTTAATGTATTTGTCCATGCATTAGAAAGTTAGGAATTTTATACTCCAAAATAAGCTACAACTTATATAAGCGATATCTAATTTTTCCCATTAGCAATATGAGTTTCAAAAAGGCAAAAGAAGAGCTAGGTTTCACATAGAAGCCAGATTCTATACAAATAAAGGAAAGTTATTGTAAGAAAAAGAAAAGAGAAAAAGAAGAGTTAATTAGGAGTTCGAAGTGAGGGCAGGTGAATGTAATTATGGTACAAACTAATGAGAGGTGTCCCATTAAAAAGTAAAGCCTAATTAAGCACAAACAACAAGTAATTAATTGTTAATCTGTTACTTGTCTCAGCAGTGGCACTGCTTCTATAAGCTTACTTCCAAGCTGAGGGAGATCAAGTGAGGTCGAATCTCTAACCTGCACGTTTAAATTTGTTAAGCCAAATTCATTGGAATGATAATATTATAAGTCCAACCACAATCATTCTGCATGTTTTGTTATCTATGTTTCAAAATCTTAACTAAAATTTTAAGCCTAATCGAAGAAGTTAAGCTTAATTAAGCTTATTTCTCCATGTTTTTCTCACATTGCATCAACATGGTGAATTAAATACTGCAAGGCTGAACGTCAATAAAATGTTTTGAAAATTGTCATTTTCCATTTTTGAAAAACATAATAAATTAGTCATAATTATAGTAAATCTTACCTCGATTTGGATGGTGTGAATTGATTTGTGGTTAATTATGGTTGAACTGCATCTAACGACTTCCAGACCTTGTTCAACAATTACTTTCAAGATTCTTGAGAGGGGAAATCCATGGAAACCATTTGTTGTAATCAAGATTTCAAGTATTCCTCCATCAAAGGAGCTAATTTTAAAGCAGCAATTTGGTGTTTGTTCTAATTTTGATCTCTCAAAGTCGTTTGAAATTGAATTATACACCTTTTTCAATTCATCTCTTCTCGCTTCAATTTCTTTGATTTTCTTCTCTTGATATTTTATATAATTCACCGCCCCATTCATTTGGTCCGATATCGCCCTTTTACCCTTAAAAAAAAAAAAAAAGAAATCCCATTTCCATTAAGTGATGAAACAAAATTTTAACAAAAAGGGGTTGCTTAATTTGGAAAAAAAAACAAACCGATCGAAGAATAATACAAAGAAAAAGAGAGGAAAAGATAAAAATTACCTTAATAAATTCAAGAGGAAGTAGGGTTCTTAGAGACATATAAAGAGCACCCATTTGTTGTCTTCTTTGCCTTTCCCTTTCTCTATGCATCAACTTGATTTTATGATCTTGATCAGAAACAACAACGCCACCACTTCCATCAAAATGATGATCCAAATTATTTTCAAGTGGCTTCCTCCTTCTACGAGTGCTGAAATTCTTGACTCCATTGTTATTATTAGTATTATTATTATTATTATGATTGGCTTCCACAGCTGAAACATGATGCCCAAAAATCAGATCTTCTGGGATTATGTGTTGGTGAGGATTAAACGAAATCTGGAAGCACTTCTCTTCGCTTTTCTGTAAAGAGTACATCATATAAGTGGGAAAAAAAGAAAAAAGAAAAAGAAATATGTCGCTCTAAGTATTTGGAAACAAATTAAACAAGATGCGTTTATTAGGGTAATATCTTGCAAATGAGTTTAGAGTTTAGATAGCAAGAAGATTCCATCTAAATCCTTCACAGACAAGATTAGCTGGGGAATGACTCATCCCCCAAACATATATTATAATAATAATGTTTTTGTTTTTGTTTTTGTCTTTTTGTTTTTTTTTTGTTTTTTTGTTTTTTTTGGTGTTTTTTTTTATACTAATTAATGAAAGTTAGAGGTAATATTACAATTCAATGTTCAAACCCAACGACCAACATTTTTGTCTCTGGTAGACCATAGCATGCACCTCGGATAATCATGAATTTGATCGTACGGTGATCTTTGTGTAAGCAATAATTTTCTTTCCCTATTGCTGCTTTGGATAAATTCGTAAGATATAGCTTTGTTAGAAAAGAAACAAAGAAAGAAAGTCAAAAGGGCCGAAAAATTGAACATTAGATCTATCACATATTCACATCTATTTCTATATAGAAATAACTATATAAGTAGCCAATCTCATTATTGAATTTTCCACGAGTATTTATAGCAGAAATAATATTAGTTTTCTAAGCTTTCAATTGTTTTGGTTGATGGGCGGTTGTAAATATAACAATCCAATTTAAAGTATCAGTAGATATAACATAATGTAAAATTTTTTGTAGATATAGTAAAATTTAGATTAAATTTTCGAAGTCTAATAATGAAAGAACATATAGTTAGTAGAGGTCCATTAGTGATAGACCACATCGCTGGTAGGAGTCTATCAGTGATAGAGTATACTTTTGATAGATTTTGTTATATTTGCAATTCTTTAAAAATGTTGTTATGTACTTAGTTATTATCCCTAAAAGTGCTATCCAATGTAATTAATTACCTTTTTGTTTATTAATAATATGTCGACATTCACATTGGTATTTCTAAATTTCAATAAGTTTGACATCAATATGAGGAGTGAATTGATATTTTTCATTATATCGTAAAAAGATTTCATAAAATATATAAAAAAAAAAATAAGCAACTAAATGTCACTAGTGTGAATATAATAAAAATAAAAAACATGTTAACCTTTTAAAAGTGTAAAATGCCTATTAATTTATTTAAACAATTTAAAATTTTTTATGCAACTTTTTTCAGAAATATTCATCCGCATCAACATGTTTATCAATATTTTCATCAACATTTGTACATTGTGACTTTGACATTTTTATTTACATTAAAATTTTCAACACTACATTCTATGAATCTTAAATTTACATTAGTTCCGGCTTTTATTTAAATTGGCTAAATAATAGGGTTATTTTTAAATATAGAAAAATAAAACAAACTATTTACAAAATATAACAAATTTTATAACTATCAATGATAGACGCGAATAGACCTTGATAGACTTCAGTGATAGAAGTCTATCAGTGTCTATCAACGCCTATTATTGATGGTTCTAAAATTTTGTTACATCTTGTAAATATTTTCAACATTTTTATCATTTGAAATAATTTTCCTAAATAATAATTAGTAACAATTTTTAATTAAAAAGTAAGTTGGAAAATAAATCGTGGGAGGTAAAATCCATTACAATTAAGGTAATTATATTATGGCTTTCATTTGATTGGCTTTCCAAACCATTTTCCTACCAACCTTTATGTTAAAGAGGAATAGGTTTAAAAATCACGTCCTTTTGCTACAGTCATATTGAAAACACTACTCATACTCTTTGAAATTACCCCACCATATGTTATAATTGAGGTTAGACTTAAAACACTCTTCACATTACACAAAATAGTCTTAATTTTTTATTTTTTTTTTAAAGATATTGTAATTAAAGTATGGGGTGAGGGAAACGAACCTTAGACCACAAGGTTGATAGTGTGAATACTATATCAATTGAATTACGCTCTTGTTGACAAGAGTCTTAAATTTTGAAATACATGATTTGTTATATATTTATATATTATTTATGTCCTTGAGACCATTTGTTATAATATCTTACACCATGTGGCAAAAAAGGAATAATGTCTTACCCACTATCACACAAAGACGTCATATATATATGTTTGTTCATACTTGAAGAGTCTATGAAAATGAAGTAGGACGATCAGCAAAGGTTTTCTATAGTTCAATGGACGACTAAGTATATTGACTTTTAAAATGAAGATTAGTAAATTATATAATAAATTATGCTTGAGCAAGATGAAATATTGTGTACTAGCCAGAGAAATTAATTGTGAGGAAAAAATATACTTTTTTTGGATTGAAAGATTTAAACATTCTTAATTATTATGGGTTTATGGGCTAAACGATCTTTTCATGTGACGAAGAGGAAGATGTATTTGAATTAAGAATGTGTTCAGTTTAATTTTTCAAGTGTTTGATTTTGAAATTTTTGTAAAAGTGTTTAGCAACCACTCAAAATAGTTTTTTAAACACTTTCAATAGTGTATTTCAAACAATTTTAATCCAAAGAATTTAAATTAAAATGATTATTATTTATTTTTTTTTTTAAATACCATTTTCTCTAACCCATCCAAATAGACTTTAAGCATGGTAATTTTTAATATAAAAGTTCATTAGTTTGTTGCTTAACCTTTCTAGTAAATGTTTTAGCTCATGGTTTAATTAAAAGGATTAAGCTTTTTTTTATTATTATTTTCAGATATCTAAATTAGTTTTCAACTTTTTAGTTCTCATCCGTATCAAAATGAATACAACTCAATTGACATTAAATATGGTTCAGCGACTTCAAGATTAAAGATTCGATTTGACTCTCTATATTGAATAAAAAAAATAAAAAAGAAAAAAAAATCCTAAAAACACACATTCTTGCATATATGATCACTATTCATTGTTGAACCATATAATTAGTTAATAGATTTTTTTCTTATATCTATACTTTTGGATTTCTCTAATATTTATATAGGTAGTTTAAGATTCCACCAAATTGAAGAGGAATAAAATCTGAATAAAGAAAAGTAATGAAGCAAATCCTAACCACAGGATCTAAATGATTTGCTGTTTATACTTGGCGATCAGGCCATGATCGTGCAATCTCTTTTTATATCAATGAAAATACAACTTAACTCAAATGGGGTTTGGGTGCCACCCAAATCTTCAACTACTTTGATCAAAAGCTTATAGCATTATATCTGCAAAATACATTATATAGATTCTTATGCCCTAGAGCCCTGCTGTATTATTTTCTTTTTTTAATTTCTTCTTTTTTATGTATATTTATATATTTGTGTTCTTATTATTATTTTTGTAAGTTTAAGTCATATGGAAGAATGGATATTTTTATATACATTTAATACCTACTAATTAAAGTCTTCCGAATCCTTGTGGTCCTGCCCTCTTGGATAGGAAGTAATTAAAAGAAAGAAAGAAAGGAAGAAAGCAGAAGAGATTAAATAGTATTGTATTATGGTTGAATTGCTAACATGGGCCTCGATGATTTACTTAAATAATTAGTCTATTCTAAATGACTAAAGCAACTAATAAATGACATACCCACAACTCCAATAATATGGGTGGAAAAAATGATGAATAATCCTCAACAATGTGTTACAAACTTATAACATAGCCCGTTTGATGAGTTTATGTTTCTTGTTTCTTATTTATTGTTTGTTGGACTGTCTTCGATGCAAAATGGGCTTCTAATGAAACACCCAATGCCCAAATTGAAACAAAATCGTTCAGCTTTGAAAATCAACTGATAGAACAACTTGAATCAACACCATGTGCTGAAAGCACAATCTGTGTGAAGGCTCTATCTAGCCCTACACGTTGATGGCCAAGATTAAATCAAGGTACTCACAATGTCTGATGGCTTTGAATGACTATCCTAACTTTTCTTTCTTTTAGATTCAGAGAGCTCGAGAGAGAGGAAAGAACAGAGGTGAGATGTTGCTCATTTTCTTAGAGAGATCTGATGAAGACGAAGAATGAATGGTTATGCATGAAGAGTAAAGAGAAGAGGAAGAAAAAAGGACACCAGTCTTTAACGTGGTTCGACCATAAAAGAACCTACATCCACAAAGGAGCTGAGATTCATTCAATCTTGCAGGGTTTTTTAAAGAATACATATAAGTAGCTAGAATTATCTCTTTGTTTTTCAATACATTTAATCAGCTAGCTAAGTTGTATTTATATAGGACTTTACAAAGAACAATTAAAACAAACTTTTAAAGTTGATTTCAGTAGTATTCCATAACAAATCTCCACCTTGAAATAAACTTTAACAAGTTTTTCAGCTCCTCTTTTTGCTAACCCTTTCTTCTTCATCCTTTGTCTCTCAGCTCAAACCCAATGATGTCAAGGCACTTCTAAAGTTTGAGCTGGTTCACTGTCTTGGTCAATATGTCAGAGGCGTTCTCTAAGGTATGGATCTTCAACACCTCTATTCTCTTTTCTTATATCTATTCCCATATGAAATGGTATTTAACATCAATATGCTTTGTACGATTATGACATTGTGGATGTTTAGATAAGTGTATGGTGCTTTGACTATAACAATATATCTTGACTGTGTTTTGATCCCAAAGTCAAGTAATAGTCCTTTGAGCCGTAAACCTTCCTTGACACCTTCTAATAGTACTATAAATTCAGCCTCAGTGGTTGAAAGAGCTACTACAAACTGTCAAGTAGCTTTCCAACTAAGTACACAACTTCCATATAGGAAGATATAGCCTGATAGGTACCTTCTTCTGTCTAAGTCCCTGCATAGTCTTGTTGGGGTTGATGCTCTAAAGTCTCATGTCCTGTAGTTTGTAAATAGTACATACGAACACCTGTGATTATTAATATATGATATTTACTTCACATCTTGTTGTTTTGTTCATTTACTTGTTTTAGTTGCTTTACCACAAACCAATAAATATAAAATCCCTGGTCATCTGTATGTGACTCAAGCATGTATGTGATGACATACAAGTGGATCATGTCTTGAGTGATAACTAAAATGGTCTGTAGTATATGGATATAGGAGGGAAACCTTATCCTGGTAACCTACGGACGCGACCCGCTTTGTGGAATGGTCACAAGTGTTGTGACTTGCCACAAATGATCTGATCCTGATCATTCGTGTTAGGGACATGTGAGCGGAGGCATCCTATACAAAGAGTTTGTATAAGACCTGACCACGAAGTGTTAAGTCTCGTTATATAACACCGTTCATGACGGAGACTTCACTTCACTAGGATGACCATAGGTAACATGACCTCAATCTTGAGTGAGTTGGGAACTCCTACCATTGAGGGCGATTCTTTGATTTGTATGGGTACGAGTGGCCAAGTCGCGGATTCAAACCTACCATTTTGGGGATACGTTTGATTTGGGAGCTGGAAACTCAACTACACAAGAAGGAATTCACTCCTTTCCCGACGCAGGGGTAAGTAGATAGATGGCTCCCTTATGGGCTGATTCCGGGGCTTGAACGATGTGGCGCCACACACCTTCTCTTCGCTCGAGATGTGTTCACACATAGTTGGACTATGTTATATTGTTCATTAGAGGAATCAGTGGTACTTAATGAGTAAGATGTAACTACAGGGGCAAAACGCTAAATTGGCCAAGCTGTACTTATGAGCATCTGTGAAGGTTCATCGTACTAATGATTGGTTAAATCCAATGGACACAGAAATATATCTGTGGTAAGAAGAGTTCAACTATTGGTCTTTAGTGGAATCACTAATAGTTAACAGATGGTGAATCTCGTGGCTAAAGAGTTTAGTAAGCTATTTACGTATTGTTGGAGCTTCGAGCCACAGGTCCATTAGATCACATGGGTAGCTTGGATAAAGTCAAGAACCAGTGTTTGGGTTAATTTGAAATATTCAAATTGACAAGATGAAGTACAATTATATATGATATAAATGGAATGGCTAATTATATATGATATAATTGGCTAAATGTATGAGATACATTATTTTGGAGGAAATTAGAAATAAATATGATTTATATCAAATATAGGAAAAATACTATAGTAGATATATGATATCAAACTATAGGATATAAATATAATATAATTATATTTATTAAATAAATTAATTGATTAATTATTTTTTAATTAACCAACTTTCACGTTTAGTAAATGGGATCGTGGGCACCGAAGGTTATGGTAACCGGCGAGATACAAGTTGAAAATCGTTTTCAATTTGTGAGGGAATTGAGTCGTGCAAAAAAAAAAAAAAAAAGAATCCCGCGCCAAAAAAGAAAACGTGAAAGACTGATCGTCGAGAGCCTATATTATAGCTTCTCAGTCGTCTAAATGATCGTCTAATTCACGCGTCCCTTAAACAATCGTACATCAGTTTCCTAAACGATCGTCCAGTTTTTCCTACACGATCGTGTAGTTTTACTATACAATAAGCGTCCCCGTTATACGATAGTGAAGTTCTTCTCGTGCGCACATGTCGTCTACACGATTTCGTCTCCTCCGTCTTCTACCAAACTCACCAGAGCACACTCTCTGGGTTTTTGACGCCGAGGATACCCGGGTCTTCCTATTGGTGGTGTTGTCCCCGTCTTCTTGGTCGTGTACGTTCGGATCATGCAGTATCAAACGAGAGAATCTCCGGGGTGCTGGTAGATCGGTGGAATTCCTCCACTGCTGTGGGTTCATACATTCGAATATTGTCTTCCTCTGGTAATGAACCTCTTCTCTATGCTTTATTGTATACTGAGCATGCTGTTGTTAAACTATGTTATGCATAACTGTTATTTAGAATGTATATTGTTTATATTCCCGTCACTATGAAAATCGAAGCGATCTAAACTCGCTCATGGAATTCTCGGTTTTGAGTTCCTTCATTTGGTATCAGAGCCAAATTTTTTGATACTCTGATTTCATGTGTTGCAACGAAATAACGTTTACATTCAAGGTGGGTGCATTTCTACACTGTTTTAAATGTTAATACTGTTGTGGATGTGCCAGATGAATGGATGTTTTCGGGATGAATTGCCACGATTTGTTTAAATTCATTTTACATTTGCGGTTGTATGTAAAGGCCCTTAGGTTTTTGGGCATATATAATCGTCATTAAGTCTGTATTCAAAGTGTGTGTCTTGAGTCGTTCGTCGAAGTTCTGGGCAAAGGTTGCGACTCTTCGAGGAAGGAGACAATCAAGGGTTGATCGCATTGTGCAGAAGCGGTTATATGCAATCGTTGTCCATCACATCGTGAAGATGAAGGCGTAAGAGATCATGGTTGAATGCATAGGTTGAACGATGGCATATATGATCAAGCATTGGTCGTATTGGGAAGACGATCGGGCACGCGATCACTGAGAATCGTTTAAAGCGCACACAAGCTAGATGATCGTTTAGGTCAGTAAGCTTTATTGCTTAGTAATTGACTAAATGATCATTTAGCATCGCAAGGTAAACCGTTTACCAAGTTACACGCTAAATAAACGATCAGGTGCTTGCGTATCGTTTAAGCACGCTGGACAATCGTTTAGGTTAGCAAGCTTCATTGCTTAAGTAACTGACTGAATGATCGCTTAGTAACTCAAGGTAAATCGTTTACCTATCGTCGCACTATACGATTGCATGGACGATCAGGCTTCGCAACCTCGTTGTCGTCCACGCGACTGTTTGCTATAATTCCTATCGTCTAGTGTGCATTGAACGATCGTCTATCTAATAAAGATTGCTACACGATGGAGACCTCCTAGCGGTTCAAGACTCAGTTCACCTATGAACCGGTTTGCTCGATGATAAATGTAATAGATAGGTTTATTCATTCCGGTTCATTTCGATTTAAAGGCTCATCCCGGTCCATTAATCTATTTGTTTAATACATACGTTGTATGTCTTATATGTCATATGATATGCACATATAGTAAATCCCACCTTAGGTTGTGCATTTATCATGCATCATCTTTTTATTGTAATTGTTATAATTTAGAGAAACATGATTTAATTATGTTAGATCATGCTCATGCATCATATAATATAAGAGTTATATTTATGCATGTATAAAAAGCATAGACATGCATCATCTTTATATTATAATTGTTATAGTATAAGGGTGAATGACCGGAAATTATGAGTTATATAAAAGTTATATAGTAATGATCGGAAATTGCATGAAGCATGACACATAGGTTATTTTATAAATGTTATAAACGCCTAGTTGTGTGCAATTTTTTTAGTTGTTTGTTTTTAAAAAAGTTAAAGAGAAATTAGAACTAAAAGAAATAAGATAGACATGCATGTTAACTTAGGTTTAATTCATGTTTTAAAATGTTTAAAACTTGGATCACATAGACCTAAGATCATGGTTCTAATATGATTAGAAACCCTAAGACTTTAATCTTTTAATCAGTTTAATAGGATTAAATTGGCTAATAAAAGGTTAAAGTGTAGCAAATCTATCTATAAGGGACCTTTTGTCTAAGGCGAGTTCTGTCTAGGCTGGGGTATTTAAGTTGACGGAAACGTAACACCCCTACCTAGGAACTTACCTGGAAAGGTGAATTATATAGATTTGATGCTTGTATGAAAGTTAAGGACAATCCATTAAAGTGTTTAAATGTGACTACTTGAACTTGTTTATATTTCATAAACAAACATTATTTATGAGCAGACTTTAAAAAGATCACTTAGACTAAAATCAGTAGCCAGATTGTCTAGGTTAATGAATCCCTAGGTAGAACATTCAATGGGAGGTACTTGGGGCATGTGATGCTTCACTTAAACCTTTCACTATTCTTCTTAAGTCCACACCGTGAGATCTATCCTCGACCTCGCGTCACCTTTGGTGTGTCCCCCCAATGGATGGTGTTTGGGTAGGTCAATATTAAGGTGGATGGAGAGAATGTTCATTGTAAGTGGGATCGGAAAGTACGACAGCATATCCCTCGATCTCCCTCGTTAGGTTGAATAAAGTTATTGTGCATCGCCTCGAGGCACCCTGGGAGTGTCCCCCTAAAGGATGACAATTTTGCGTGTTTCTTTATTTGACCTCCTGTAAGAGGATAAGGTAACTTAGTCTCTTGTCCTAATCTGTCTTTTCCTTACGGTAAGCGCATTAGGGTGGGACTCTAACATCGAAAATGAGGGGTTACACTTACACAGAATAGTTAAATGTTAACGATTCTGGACCGAAAAACGGTGGCTGTTAGGTTCAGTTCCAAGAGTTGGTTCTGCCTAATGGTTGAGAATGTCTCATCCCAGTGAAGGAGAAATTGATCACCCCACCGGTAGCGTTTGTCCTGACTCACTGGGGTATCATTGCAAAATAGAAGTCTATAGCTTAGGGTACTTGAAACTGTTTTGCAAAAACAAATTGGTTTAAAAGTGGTTTAGCAAAACTAATCATGATTTTTTCGTATTTTCAGCAACCTTTTCAAATGGCAACAGCCACATTATCGTTGTTAAGCATCGAAAAATTGATTGGCGACAATTTTTCAACATGAAAACATATGATCACGACGATCCTAATCATCGAGGATCTCATGTTAGCTCTCACGGAGGCTTGTCCTTCTATTCCAGCTCCAAATGCCGCTTGAAATGTTCGGGAGGCATACTAGCGAAGGATAAGGGCAAACGAGAAGGCCCAAGCCTATATCTTGGCAAGTCTTTCTGACATCTTGGCCAAGAAGCATGAGCCTATGGTCTCAACTCGTGATATTATGGAGTCCTTGCTAGGAATGTTTGGACAACCATTTGAACATCTTATGCATGAGGCTCTAAAATATATATTCAACTCTAAAATGCAAGAAGGCACCTCTGTTCATGAACATGTGCTAAACATGATGGTCCACTTCAATGTGGCGGAGTTGAATGGGTTTACCATCGATGAGGGCAGCCAGGTTAGCATAATCCTGCATTCTTTGCCGAAGAGCTTCCTGCACTTTGTTAGCAATGTGATTCTTAACAAAGTGAAATATAACCTTACAACTCTCTTCAACGAGTTGCAGACATACCAATCTTTACTGAAAAGTAAGGAGAGGCAGAAGAGTGAGGTAAATGTTGCTTTATCCTCCAGGAAATTCCATAGAGGTTCGACCTCAAGAACAAAGTGTGCACCTTCCTCTTCTAACTCTGCAAAGGGGAAGAAGAAGAAAGGTGGTAAAGGAAAAGGGAAGGCACCTGCTAACCCACTGTCTGTCGCCCCAAGGAGGCATCCATCAGTTGCTAAAGGAAAGTGTTTCCATTGCAATGAAGATGGACATTTGAAGAGGAACTGTCCTCGAAATTTGAAGGAGAAGAAAAAGGCCAAGGTAGATAAAAGTAAATATGATTTACTTGTACTCGAAACTTACTTAGTGAAGAATGATGACTCTGCCTAGATAATTGATTCAGGTGCCACTAACCATGTTTGTTCTTCTTTTTAGGGTATTAGATCCTGGCGACAGCTGAAGGTTGGTGAGATGACGATGTGAGTAGGCACTGGGCACGTCGTCTCAGCTGTGGCAGTGCAGCTGTGGAAGTGGGAGGGATCCAGTTAACATTACAGAATAGGTTTCTAAATTTGACTGATGTATATATTGTTCCTGAATTAAAAAGGAACCTTATTTCTATAAAGTGCTTATTGCAATGTAAATACACTATTTCTTTCGAAATGAGTAAAGCGTTTATTCATAAAGATGGTTTCTTTATTTGCACAGTTAATCTGGAATTAAATTTATATGTGCTAAGGCCGTTAGCCATTAATTCCCTTCATAATACTGAAATGTTCATAACTGTCGTAACTCAATCAAAACGTCAACGAATTTCTCCAAAAGAAAATGCCCAACTTTGACATCTGTGTGCGAATCTTGCCTTGAAAGTAAGATGACTAAACGACCTTTTACTGGAAAAGGTTTTAGAGCCAAAGAACCTCTTGAGTTAGTACATTCTGACCTTTACGGTCCTATGAATGTGCGAGCCCGAGGTGGCTATGAGTATTTTATTAGTTTTACTGATGATTACTCCAGGTACGGGTATGTTTATCTTTTGCAACGAAAGTCTGAATCTTTTGAAAAGTTCAAAGAGTTCAAGGCTGAAGTTGAAAACACATTGTATAGACAGATTAAAACACTTCGATCAGATCGAGGTGGAGAGTTTTTAGACTCCGCATTCCAGGACTATTTGATAGAACATGGAATCGTTTCCCAACTCTCAATGTCGGGTACACCTCAGTAGAATGGTGTAGCGGAGAGGAGAAATAGGACCTTGTTAGACATGGTTCGTTCGATGATGAGTTACGCTTTCTTACCAGACTCGTTTTAGGGTTTCGTAGTGGAGATTGTGGTGTATATACTTAACTGTGTTCCCTCCAAGAGTGTTACAAGAACACCTCTGGAGTTGTGGAATGGGCGTAAAGCTAGTTTACGTCATTTCCGCATTTAGGGTTGCCCTGCACATGTGCTTGAGGCTAATCCCAAGAAGTTGGAACCACGATCGAGGTTATGCCTCTTTATGGGCTACCCCAAAAGTACACGAGGGGGTTATTTTTATGATCCAATGGAAAATAGGGTGTTTGTTTCAACAAACGCTTTCCTAGAGGAGGATCATATAAGGGAGCACAGTCCACGAAGCAAAGTCATGTTACGTGAGCTTTCCAATGAAACTACTAAAACTTCAAAAATAGTTGTTGAAGAGCCTACTACATCAATAAGAGTTTTTGATAGGAGTTCATCTAGTAGGTTAGTTCCACCTCAAGAGTTGAGGGAACCTCGACGTAGTGGGAGGGTTGTGAACCCACCTGTTCGCTATCTGGGTTTCACAAAAATCCTTGCTATGGTAGCAGATGGCGATGTTGAGGATCCATTGTCTTATAAGAAGGAAATGGAGGATGTTGATCGGGATGAATGGGTCAAGGCCATGAATCTCGAGATGGAGTCGATGTACTTCAACTCAGTATGGGATCTTGTAGATCAGCCTGATGGGGTTCTCCCTATAGGTTGTAAATGGATCTACAAGCGTAAACGAGGTGCTGATGGGAAGGTACAGACCTTCAAGGCTCGACTTGTGGCAAAGGGTTATACCCAGGTAGAGGGAGTCGACTATGAGGAGACTTTCTCACCTGTTGCCATGTTAAAGTCGATTCGCATACTCCTGTCCATTGCAGCTTATTATAATTATGAGATCTGACAAATGGACGTCAAGACGGCCTTTCTGAATGGAAATCTTGAGGAGACCATTTATATGGTGCAGCCCGAGGGATTCATAGCCCAAGGTCAAGAGCAAAAGGTTTGCAAACTGAATCGGTCTATTTATGGACTGAAATGGGCATCTCGATCTTGGAACATACGATTTTGATGCTGCGATCAAGTCGTATGGCTTTGACCAAAATGTTGATGAATCTTGTGTGTACAAAAAGATCATCAACGTTTCAGTAGTCTTCTTAATGTTATATGTAGATGATATCCTACTCATTGGAAATTATGCAGGTCTACTGATTGCAGTTAAGAACTGGCTAGCGACCCAATTTCAAATGAAAGATTTAGGAGAGGCTTAGTTTGTTCTAGGGATCCAGATTTTTCGGGATCGTAAGAACAAAGTCTTAGCACTATCTCAAGCATCATACATTGACAAAATGTTGCTCAAGTACTCGATGTAGGACTCCAAAAGGGGCCTACTGCGGTTCAGGCATGGATTCACTTTGTCTAAGGAAATGTGTCCTAAGACGCCTCAAGAGGTTGAGGAAATGAGACGAGTCCCATATGCATATGTCGTCAGCAGTTTGATGTACGCGATGCTCTGTACTCGTCCAGACATCTGCTACGCTATGGGCATAGTCAGTAGGTATCAATCAAACCCAGGCCAAGGTCACTGGACAATAGTGAAGAACATCCTCAAGTATCTTCAGAGAACAAGGAACTACATGCTTGTGTATGGTTCTAGGGATTTGATCCTTACAGGATACACGGATTCTAACTTTCAGATTGATAAGGACTCTTGTAAGTCCACATCAGGGTCAGTCTTCACTCTTAACGGAGGAATTGTACTGTGGCGAAGCACTAAGTAGGGGTGCATCGCCGACTCCACTATAGAGGCAGAGTACGTAGCGGCTTGCGAAGCTGTTAAGGAGGTCGTTTGGCTCAGGAAGTTCTTGACACACCTGGAAGTTATTCCAGATATGTCTAGACATACTACCCTCTATTGTTATAATAGTGGAACAGTGGCGAACTCCAAGGAGCCAAGGAGTCACCGACGCTGTAAACACATAGAGCGGAAGTATCATCTGATCCACGGGATAGTGCATCGAGGAGACGTGATTGTCACGCAGATCCCTTCGGAGCACAATGTTGCTGACTCATTTACGAAGGCTCTCACGACTACAGTGTTTGATTGTCACCTACGGAGCATGAGTCTACAGGATCGCCCGCGCCAAGACTAGGGCAAGTGGGAGTTTTTCTTGTACTGGGCTTTTAATTCCCTAGTTTATTGTTTTGTACTATTTCTTTTGTACATCTCACTTCGCTTTAGGACAAGTGGGAGATTGTTAGGGTTGATGCCCTAAAGTCTCGTGTTCTTTAGTTTGTAAACAGTACATACGAACACTTGTGATTGCTAATATATGATATTTACTTCACATCTTGTTGTTTTGCTCATTTACTTGTTTTAGTTGCTTTACCACAAACCAATAAATATAAAATCCCTGGTTATCTATATGTGACTCAAGCATGTATGTGATGACATACAAGTGGATCATGTCTTGAGTGATAACCAAAATGGTCTGTAGTATATGAATATAGGAGGGAAACCTTATCCTGGTAACGCTACGGACGCGGCCCGTTTTATGGAATGGTCACAAGTGTTGTAACTTGCCACATTTGATCTGATCTGATCATTCGTATTGGGGACATGCGAATGGGGGCGTCCTATACAAAAAGTTTGTATAAGACATGACCACGAAGTGTTAAGTCTCGTTATATAACACCGTTCATGACAGAGACTTCACTTCACTAGGATGACCATAGGTAATATGACCTTAATCCTGAGTGAGTTGGGAACTCCTGCCATTGAGGGCGGTTCTTTGATTTGTATGGGTGCGAGTGTCCAAGTCGCCAATTCAAACCTACCATATTGGGGATACATCTGATTTAGGAGCTGGGAACTCATCTACACAAGAAGGAACTCACTTCTTTCCCGACGTAGGGGTAAGTAGATAGATGGCTCCCTTAAGGGCTGATTCTGGGGGTTAAACGATGTGGCACAACACACCTTCTCTTCGCTCGAGAGGTGTTCACACATAGTTGGACTATGTTGTATTGTTCATTAGAGGAATCAGTGGTACTTAAGGATGAGATGTAACTATAGAGGTAAAACGCTAAATTGGCCTAGCTGTACTTACGAGCATCTGTGAAGGGTCATCGTACTCATGATTGGTTATATCCAATGGACACAGAAATATATCTGTGGTAAGAAGAGTTCAACAGTTGGTCTTTAGTGGAATCACTGACAATTAACGGATAGTGAATCTCGTGGCTAAAGAGTTTAGTCAGCTATTCACGTACTGTTGGAGCTTCGAGCCACAGGTCCATTAGATCACATGGGTAGCTTGGATAAAGTCAAGAACCAGTGTTTGGGTTAATTTGAAATGTTCAAATTGACAAAAGAAAGTACAATTATATATATGATATAATTGAAATGGCTAATTATATATGATATAATTGGCTAAATGTATGAGATACATTATTTTGGAAAAAATTAGATATAAATATGATTTATATCAAATATAGGAAAAATACTATAGTAGATATATGATATCAAACTATAGGATATAAATATAATCATTTATTAAATAAATTAATTGATTAATTATTTTTTAATTAACTAATTTTCACGTGTAGTAAATGGGATCGTGGGCACCGAAGGTTATGGTAACCGGTGGGATACAAGTTAAAACGTTTTCAAGTTGTGAGGGAATTGAGTCGTGCGAAAAAAAAAAGAATCCCACGCCCAAAAAGAAAACGTGAAAGACTGATCGTCAAGAGCCTATACGATAGCTTCTCAGTCGTCTAAACAATCGTCTAATTCACGCGTCCCTTAAACAATCGTACATCAGTTTCTTAAACAATCGTCCAATTTTTCCTAAACGATCGTGTAGTTTTACTATATGATAAGTGTCCCCGCTATACGATAGCGAAGTTCTTCTCGTGCGCGCTTGTCGTCTACATGATTTCGTCTCCTCCGTCTTATACCAAACTCACCAGAGGCCACTCTCTGGGTTTTTGACACCGAGGATACCCGGGTCTCCCTATTGATGGTGTTGTCCCCGTCTTCTTGGTCGTGTACGATCGGATCGTGCTGTATCAGACAAGCGATTCATCGGGGTGCTGATAGATCGGTGGAATTCTTCCACTACCATGGATTCATACATTTGAAGATTGTCTTCCTCTGGTAATGAACCTCTTCTCTATGCTTTATTGTATACCGAGCATGCTATTGTTGAATTGTATTATGTATAACTGTTATTTAGAATGTATATCATTTATATTCCGGTCACTATGAAAATTGGAGCAATCTAAACCCGCTCATTGAATTCTCGAATTTGAGTTCCTTCAAGTTTGAGTCAACAAAGCCTATTAGCTCAGGATCACTGTTCAATGTCTATTCATATAGCAATTTGGCACTCATAGTGCCTTTTAGGTACCCCATAATCCACTTGGTAGCCTCTCATTGCCTTTTGTCAGGGTTAGCCATGTACCTACTTACCAAACTTGTAGCATAAGCGATGTCTGGCCTTGTAGAAATCATAAGATAAATTAAACTTCCCTCTGCTTGAAAGTAAGGAACAGTAGACATCCGTTTTAAGTGCTCAATATCTATTTCTTTTGGTGACTTTTCTGCTGAAAGTTTAAAATGATGAGTTATTGGTGTGCTAACTGTTTTAGCTTCTTTCATATTTTATTTCTTGATTAATTTCTCACAATATTGTGACTAATCAATGCTTAACTTGTATGCTGACCTATCTATTTCGATGTCTATGCCTAGAATTCTGCTTGCACTGCCCACGTCTTTCATTTCAAATTCTGATTTTAACAATGTCTAGAATCCAGAAGTGTGGGCTCTATATGGACTTGGTTAGAGTAAGAGACCGAAGAATAATCCTGTAAATGATTGAGCAAGTGGGAGATGAAAAAGGTCTATCGTGTTGGGATTGGTGTCTTAATTCTCCTGGAGTCTCGTTGTTTCTAATATATACATATGATTATGAATAAAATAAGAGTTATTTTATCTGGCATTTACTCATATCCAATAAACAAAGCTCCATGGTTATCGTACGTAAACTTAAGCATGTATATGAGATATACAAGTGGATCATGCCTTAAGTGATAATCTAAATAGGTCTGTAGTATAAGGATTAAGGAGGGATACCTGATCCTGGTGGCATTACGGATACAACCCGCTTTGTAGAGGTTTGCAAGTGTTGTGAACTACTACAGAATGTAGATCCTGACCGTTCATGTAGAGACACACGAGCGAGGGTGTCCTATACAAATAATTTGTATAAAACCGAACCACAAGATGACTAGTCTTTGTATATAATGTTGTTGATACTAGAGACTTACATCTCACCTAAACGACCATAGGTGACACGACCTCAATCCTGAGTGTTTTGGGAACTTCTACCTTTGAGGGTGATCCTTTGATTAGTATGGGTGAGGATGGCAAATTGCCAACTCAACATGCCTAACTTTTTGTGGACTTGTCTGATTTAGGAGCTGGAAACTCAGTTACACAAGATGGAATTCATTCCTTCCCCGAAGCAAGGGTAAGTAGATAGATTGCTCTCTTTAGGGCTGATTCTGAGGCTTGAACATAGTGGCCATAACTTCTCTTTGGAAGAGAGGACTCAGTCATAATAGGACTATGACTTATGTTCAATAGAGGGATTCGTGGTACTTAAGAAGTTAGATGTAACTACAAGAGCATAATGATTATTGGTCGAGTTATACTTACGACCGATCTGTGAAGGGTTATCGCACTGTTGATTGGTTGATATGGACACATAATATATTTTTAGTAATGAGAGTTCAGCTGTCGGTCTTTAGTAGAGTGCCTGGCAGTTAACGGATGGTGAATCCCAGTGCCTGGTAGTTAACGGATGGTGGATCCTGTGACTAAAGAGTTTAGTCAGTTATTCACGTACCGTTGGAACTTCGAGCTACAAGTCTATAAGATCCCATTGGTAGCTCAATGGATTCAAGTTGTGGATCAGTTCTTGGTGTTGATTTGAAATGTTCAAATTGACAAGAGGTATTTCGATTATATATGATATGATCGGGATGGTGTATGAAATACATCTAATGGAGGATTAATGTAAATGAGATTTACATTAAGGACCATGAAATAGAAAAAGAGCTATGGTTTATATGTTTCATGAGATGAAATATTAAAACTATAGGTTATAAATATACTATGGCAAGTTGGTTATCATATATATTTATAATACTATTAATTATTGGATAATTATCTCTTTTTCTCTAAATAACCAATTGAGTGAGAGGTTATTGGTGGTTTCATGGTAACCGTAAGATAAAAGAAAAAATGGTTTCCTAAATTTAGTAGTTGTTGAGAAAGAGTTTCCATTCTCGAAAATCACTCATGGTGCCTATCAAGGAAATTAGATTTGCTAAATGACAGCTGAAGAGAGACTAGACAATTGTGGAGTATTTTTATACGATAGACACTCAGCTGGCTAATTAGCCAAACGGTCATGCAGCTTCTGCTAAACGATTGCATAGTGTTTGTTAAACGATTGGGCATCGTTTACACGATAGACTTTGACATCTCCCACTTGCTCAATCGTTTAACGATTGTTCTCCTTTAGTCTCGTCCTCTAACCAATCCACTCAGAGCCCATACTTCTGGATTCTGACATCGAGAATACCAAGATAACCATTATGATGGTGTCATACTCAACTCGACATAGTTGAGGTTCTTTGGAGGCCTATTGTTGTGTTCACTGTGTTCGTGATCTTGGTGATCGCTGTGTTCGAGATCGCTGCAATCGTGTAGTGTAGCGATCGAAGTGTTTGAGTGTTCATGTTGCAGTCTTGGAGTCTATTCGAGTGTTCGTTATCAAGGATGTTGAAGATGAGTCTTCAAAGGTATGTGTAATTCTTCCCTTGATCGTATAAAAAAGCATGCTGTAATTTCGTTTTGTGCATGACCGTATGTTTCTCTTTCTTAACTGTAATCGTTGTTGTTCAAATACAATTGAAATTTGGAACGATCATTCCACAGCTCATGGAAATCCTCATATCCAATTTCCTTCATATCATATAGACGATGCCCAATCGTTTAAGAAATGTTATGCGATCGTTTAGCAAAAGCTCTGCAATCATTTAGCTAATGGCCAGCTGAGTTAACTATGGTGTAGTGTCACTCGACGATCGTTTAGTCTCTCTTCAGCTATCGTTTAGTGAATCCTATTCACTTGACAGTCACCGTGAGTCTTTCTGAGAATGGAAAATCTCAATTCAACAACTACTAAATTTAGGAAAACATTTTTCCTTTTATCTCACGGTTACTATGACACTACCAATAACCTCCCACTCAGTTGGTTATTAGAGAAAAAGATATAATTATCCAATAATTAATATTATTATAAATATATATAATAACCAACTTACCATATTATATTTATAACCTATAGTCTTACTATTTCATCTCATGAAACATATAAACCATAGTTCTTTTTCTATTTCATGGTACTTAATGTAAATCTCATTAATATTAATCCTCCACTTGATGCATCTCATACATCACACTGATCATATTATATATAATCAAATTTCCTTTTGTCAATTTGAACATTTCAAATCAACACCAAGAACTGATTCTCAACTTGAATCCATTGAGCTACCAAGGGGACCTTATGAACCTATAGCTCGAAGCTTTAACATTACACAAATAACTGACTAAATTCTTTAGTCACGGAACCACCATCCGCTAACTGCCAGACACTCCACTAAAGACCGACAGCTGAACTCTCCTTACTACAGTTATATTATGTGTCCATATCAACAAATCAGCAGTGCGATAACCCTTCACATATCGCTCGTAAGTACAGTTGGACCAATAACCGTTATGCCCTTATAGTTACATCTAACTTCTTAAGTACCATCGATCCCTCTAATGAACAACAGTCATAGTTGGGTTCTCTCTTCCAAAGAGAAGCTGTGGCCACTATATTCAAGACCCAGAATCAACCCTTAAGGGAGAAATCAATCTACTTACCCTTACTTCGGGGAAGGAGTGAATTCCATCTTGTGTAACGGAGTTCCCAACTCCTAAATCAGACAAATTTTTAAAAACGTAGGCATGTTGAGTTGGCAATCTGGCCACTCTCACCCATACTAATCAAAGGACGGCTCTCAAAGGCAAGAGTTCCCAAAACACTCAGGATTGAGGTCATGTTACTTATGGTCGTTTAGGTGAGATGTAAGTCTCTAGTATCAACGACGTTATAGATAGAGACGAATCATCTCGTGGTCCGGTCTTATACAAACGCTTTCTATAGGATATCTCCACTCGCATGTATCCACATGAATGGTAGAATCTACTATCTATAGTACTTCACAACACTTGAAAATCTCTACAAAGTGGGTCATATCCGTAGTGTCACCAGGATTGGGTGTCCCTTCTTAATCCTTATACTACAGACGTATTAGGTTATCACTTAAGGCATGATCAACTGGTATATCTCATATACATGCTTATTGAATATGAGTAAATGCCAAATAAAATAACTCTTATTTTATTCATAACAATGTGTACAGATTACAAACTACGAGACTTCGGGAGAATTAGGACATCCATCCCAACAAACAATTCTTTTACTAGCTTTAAATCTTTCATGGTAGTTCATGACAGGAGTATATCATTTACATATAGGAGTAGGTAGATGGGATTAGCATAGGTATTGGAGTTTATATAGACACAACTGTCATAGTAGCTTTTAGTAAATCCATTCTTCTGTATAAGTCATTAAATCTTCTGTTCCAACACCTAGGAGATTGTTTAAGCCCATAGATAGACTTCTCTAGTAGACAGTAATGGTCTTCCTTTCCACTGACTTCATAGCTTTTAGGTTGACACATGTAGATGGTTTCATCTAGAAAACCATGTAGGAAGGCTATCTTAACATCAAGCTGTTTCAGCTCTAGATCTTGTTGAGCCACAATAGATAATAGAAGCCTGATTGAAGTCTGTTTGACTATAGGGGAAAAGATCTCATTGTAGCCAACACCTTGTCTTTGAGTGAATCCCTTTGCAACCAACCTAGCTTTATATCTAGGTCCTTCAACATTTGGAACACCCACTTTAAACTTGTACACCCACTTGGATGCAATTGGCTTGTACCCTTTAGGTAAAGAAAGTAGGTCCTAAATGTCATTTCTTTTAGAGACTTAACTTCATCATTCATAGCCTTTATCCATTTCCTTGCCTTAGCACAACTCACTGCCTCTTTAAAAGTAGAGGGTTCTAACTGATTATCCAATTCTAAAGCATTTAAAGCTAGATTGATGTAGTCATCATATCTTAAAGGTGGTACTATAGTTCTCCTTTGCCTGTCTCTAGCTAGGGTATAATCCCTTAGGTCTGGTCCCTATTGCTCAGTGTCAGAAACTGCCTCCTCTTTTTCTTCTTCATGGTGAGTCAACTGACCACTAGAATTATTAGAATCTGAGCTTAAGGGATCTAATGTAGGCAATAGGGAGTGCTCCACCTCAATTGTTTATGTCCTCTCTTTTGGTGCTGAATCATTTGAGTTACGTCTTTGCATAAACATTTCTATCTCTCTAAAAATGACATCTCTGCTTGTTACACACTTCTTCTCAGTAGGATGCCACAATCTAAAGCCCTTCACTCCTTTAGTGAACCCCAAAAACATACATTTTACTGCATCGATAGCTAATTTCCCTTTTAACTGATAGACAAAACCTGTGCACCCAAACACCCTTAGGTTATTTAGGTTAAATGGATGTTTGGTCCACTTTTCCTTTGGAGTGAGTAAGTCAAGTGATGCATGAGAGCATCTGTTTAAAGTATAGACTGTACAGGAGGCTGTTTCAGTCCAAAACTTCTCTGGTACGATAGCATCTGATAAGAGACTCCTAACCCTTTCCAGAATTATTCTGTTTAGTCTTTCTGTCACCCCATTTTGCTGAGGTGTGTACCTCACAGTCTTGTGTCTAACAATCCCTTATTGTCTACAGAAAACATCAAAAAACATTAAACTCTTCTGCATAAAACTTAAGTCCATTATCAGTCTTTAGGCATTTTATTTAACAGTTAGTCTGTTTTTCAACCATGGTCTTCCATTCTTTGAATTTCTCAAATGCCATATCCTTAGTTTTTAGAAAGAATATCCAGCATTTCCTAGAATAATCACCAACAAAAGTTAGGAAATACATGGCTCCACTTAAAGATTGGAAAGGTGAAAGGCCCCAAAGGTCTAAATGTACATAGTCAACGATGGCCTTAGTTGTGTGTTGGACCTTAACAAAGTTCTGCCTGGTTTCCTTGCATATCACATAATTCTATAGAAGTATAGGCTCTGATGAATTCCTTTAGGTAGATTACCTTGGTAGGCAAGAGCTTGGAGGCCTTTGACACTAATATATGAAAGTCTTTTGTGCCAAAGGTCTCCCTTAATAGGCTCCTTGTTAGTCACAAGTAGGGCTGAGTGCATTTTCTGAACTCCTTGAACAACATAGGCCCCATTTATTTTGACCCCTTTGAAAATAGGCTTACTATTCTTTAATACTTCGCAGTAGGCTTCTTTTCCCTTGTACTCACAACCAATTGAGTCTAGCATGCCTAGTGAAATCAAATTTCTCTTCAACTTAGGCATATGTTTGACATTTCTAAGTAGTTTGACTGTCCCATCTTCTAGCTTAAGTGAGACTAAGCCTATTCCAACTATTAGACATGAGTTATTGTTACCCATGTATACTAAACCTCCATCCAAATCTTTGTATGTGCTGAACCAGTCCTTGTGAGGTGTCATGTGAAAAGAACACCCTGAATCTAGAACCTAATATAGGTTCTTAACTGGTCCAACATCATCAGCCCTTTGATTTGATGTAACTAGGACATCTGAATAGAAAAAGGAGTCTTTCCTACTGAAGCTTCCCCTGACTGGTTGAATTGACCTTTCTGTTGTTGTTGTTGTTTATTCTTTAATTCATTTTTCCATTTCAGAGTTCTGCAATCCTTAATTAAATGCCTAAAATTTTTGCAATATTTGCATTTAATCTTGGATTTTTCTTTGCCCTCTTCTGTGGAATTCTGCTTGCCCTTTTCTTTATTGTTTTGCTTATATTTACCTTTCACAAATAGAGCTTCAGCACTAGGTTTCTCTTCCTTGTTGGTTAATAACTCCATTTCTCTGATCTTTAGAGCTGAAATGATTATGTCAGTAGTAACCGAGTCTCTTCCATATTTTATGGTTGTCTTGACATCTTTGTAAGAGTCGGGAAGTGAATTCAGAAGCACAAAGGCTTCATTATCTTCCTAAATTCTTCACCTTGAGTCTTGAACTCTGCTGTAATTCTTTTAAAATCATCAAGGTTTTCTATCAAAGTTTTTGAAAAGCTCATCTTGAAAGTAAAAAATCTTTCTCTCAAGAAAAGTTTGTTTGCCAAATTTTTAGTTTCATACAATTCATTAAACGTTGTCCACATCTTAAAGGTTGTTTCTTGATTAATAACCTGCCTTAGCACACTGTCTGATAGGTTTAGGACAAATGTTCCATGAATAATTAGCTCCATATTATCCCTTTCTTTTTCTGTTGCAATGGTAAGAAGTCTGGTTGGGTCTTCAAAAGCTTTGTGTGCTCTTTGTTGCCTCAAAACAACCTTGATCTTGGCTTTCCATAAACTAAAGTCTCTTTTCCCATCAAATTTCTCAATGTCAAATCTTGCTACTACCATCTTGAGTTTTCTTTAAAAAATTCTGAATGCTTCAAGATCTTCTTTCTTTAATTCTTGCCTGATCTTAAATGTTTCTTGCAGTCTCTGATACCACTTTGTTGGGCTTTCTTCAATATAGAATGGGCTTCATATGAAACACCCAAGACCCAAATTGAAAGAAAATCGTTCAACTTTGAAAACCAACTAATAGAATAGCTTGAATCAATACCATGTGCTGGAAGCACAATCCGTGTGAAGGCTCTATCTAGCCTTATACATTGATGGCCAAGATTAAATCAAGACACTCATAATTTCTAATGGCTTTGAATGATTATCCTAACTTTTCTTTCTTTCAGATTCAGAGAGCTCGAGAGAGAGGAAAGAACATAGATGAGATGTTGCTCGTTTTCTTTGAGAGATCTGATGAAGACGAAGAATGAATGGTTATGCATGAAGAGTAAAGAGAAGAAGAAGAAGAAAAAGGACACCAGTCTTTAACGTGGTTCGACCATAAAAGAGCCTACATCCACGGAGGAACAAAGATTCATTCAATCTTGTAGAGTTTCTTGAAGAACACAAAGAAGTAGCTAGAATTATCTCTTTGTTTTTCAGTACATTTAATCAGCTAGCTAAGTTGTATTTATATAGGACTTTACAAAAAACAATTATAACAGACTTGTAAAGTTAATTTCAGTAGTATTCCATAACATTGTTTCTTGTTTTTTAAAGTATTAGAAGCATGAATATGTTTGATAATTATCTATATTTCTTAGAATAAAAAAATATAAAAAGAAGTTTACTTGATAAGTATTTTTTGTTTCTCGTTTTTTGTATATTTTTTGTTTTTCTATTTTGGTATTCCATTGTTTCATAGTTTAAATATAATTTCGTTATACAATATAACAAAATATATAACATGCGTCAAAATGTACAAAGAGCGATTATCAAATATGAAAAATAGAGGATGGATCTAATACAGAATACGATGTCAAGTATGATGTCACAAACAATATGCATGACAAGTAGGCAATACAAAAGCAAACAAAAAAATAACAATACAGAGATTGGTAACCAAGTTTGGTGCAAAATCACCTACGTCTACGGAACTGTGTGTCCGGTAGAACGAAACTTCACTATATAAAGAGTTTAGCAATTACAACAAAAGTATTTATCTGATACACTCCCTTTTCACTGACTCACGTATAGCTTCCTCTTCAATTTCAACTTCGGCTCCCCCTATATATATATATGAACTCACATTTATGTGAGTTCACAGTGAGTTTATATAAACTCATTGTGAATTTATTTTAATTAACTTTTTAAATTAGTTTAAATTAGTTTATTTTAAATGCATCACGATTATTTTTAATTTTCATCTCAATGTTTTTATACTTCAATATATGTATACATTTTTTTAGTAATTAAAACTTTGTTACTCTTAAGACCTTAATGTTGTAATATTTAAGTGAAAAGTCTGAACTTATAATATTTGAATTTTATTTTTTTTAAATTATAGAATTAGATATTTTAATTATATCTTTGCATATAAAATAATATTGTTTTATTAAGAAATTTTATAGTGTTTATTTTTAATAAAAAAAGTGTATTAAAAATGACCGATTTAATATAGAAAATTTCATAAGGTTGAGAATAAAATTTTACAAAATGAATAAATTAAAAAATATAAATAGAAAAAAAAAATTTCACGGAGAACCGATCCCTGCGAATTTCCTGTAAAAAATTTTGTAGAGATGAGGATTGAAATAAGGGGGTAGGATCGAGGACGGGAAGGCGTCCCCATTTTCGCCCCGCCCGTCCCGTAAACATCTCTACAAAATATTGTCACTACTAGAAAAATAACATTTCTTGACATTTGGAACTTTATTTACTTGACGTTTTTTTTGTAAGAAAATGTCAAGTAGCATGTTTGAAAAAAGAACATCAAGAAAATTGAGAAAATGGCGGAGAGTGGTTAATTAAATAAGCTTTAGTAGCATTTTTGTAAATAATTCAATCTTTCCCACTTTAAGGCTTCCATCGTGAAGCACAATTAAAGAGAAAAAATAAAGAGCATCCACAACATACAACACTTAGAGCGAGAACACAGCAGATTGAGAGAGAAGAAGTGAAGCACACTGGTGTTTTTCAATAGTGGTGGGTCTTCGTTTGCACCATTAGAGGTCTCGATTTTAGAAGCCATTTTTTCCGGCGTCGGTCTAGCTGGGAAGGAGTTTCTTTGGTGTGGGTAGTCTTCGATTTGCAGGGTGTTTCAGCATATAGAGCTCTGATTCGAAGGCTTGGATTATTTTACTTTTGTATTCCATCTTTATGTGAACTCTTATTGGTTAAGAAATTAGAATGAATCTGAAGCATATCTTGTTTTTCTCTTTTAATTTTTGGGAAATACATGGGGTTGGTTTCTCTGAATTATTCTTCAAGCCTAAATCTTTGATTGATTTAACTTGAAATGCTCATTGACTTAGATCCATCGTTATTTTACTATTTTCAGGGCTGGGAATTAGGCTTACTCCCATTGCTATAAAGAGGTCTTGAATTGAATTTCAAGGAAAATTTTAAGCTAAATCTTTTTTTTTTCTTCCTTCAGATTTGATTAAACTTGTCTGATTATATTTTGTGGGTTGGACTGAAATGGGGGCAACAACAATTAAAAGTTGAAAAAATGTCAAGCTTGCAATCTACACAACTCTAGAGGTACATCACATAATGACCGTTTTTATTCAAGAAACGGTCTTCTCGTGTTTAGATGGGTGTTTATATTCTCCCCTCATTATCCTCTCGTTGTAAGAACTCTTTATTTGCAGTTGGAATGATATTATCTGTATGGTTGCTATCTCTAAATATAAAAGACTTTTGAATTGTGTGGGAAAAGTATCTGAGATGAAAGTAAAAGTGTTATATGATAAAGTTATGAAGGGAGCACAAGTGAAGTTATGTTTCTGGCAAAATCATTTTACTCAGATTATGTGCTAGCTTCTCCTCTAAAGTTCTTGAAAGAGTAAAAGAGCTACTGGCGAAAGCTTCTTGTTTGATGAAAATTTGTTAGTTTGCTGATACTAAAGTTTGTTATTGAAAGAGTAAAATTTGTTATTCAATGGTAAGTTGGTGTAATATTGAGTTTGCTGATACTACATTTTGCTGTAGCTGTATATGGTAGTTTAATTTGCCCTACCAGGTGCTTTTACTAGAAGAAAGAAGGGTTACGATAGCTAACGAAGAAGGCTATAAAAAACTTTTTGTAGCATTTTTCGAAGGTTCTGACAACCCATATTATTAAAAGTATGAGATTTTTTATAGTTTTTTTGTTGAGCTATAATGGATGCTATAGTAGAATATGAAGATATAGCATGTTTACATGGCTATGAAAACATCCAATACCGTTAGTCACTAAAGCTATCTTTCACATATAATAGCTTGACTCAATGCTATCTTTACAATATAATAGCATTTTCTTAATGCTTTCTTTGACATAAGATAACATTTTCTTTAAGACTATTATATCATATATATAGCTTTAATCTTATGTTATAACAAACAACATTGAAATTATGTCCAATTACATTACTCACATGTTTTAAGCTAAATAGACACATAAAATACTTCATAATATATGCATCAAATATAAAGACTTTCTTTTATTATTGAAATCTAGTAATCAATTTACATTAGAAACTAAATAATTTATCCAATAATTACAAGAAATACATCGAATGTAATTTACAACTATACAATGTTCACAAAATACAAAATTCATCAAGTGTTGAGGATTATAGCATCATGGAATTGAACTTCCATCTTTGATCTTTCTACATGGAAAGGTATCATTATATCCACCTACATAAAAAGTGAATTATAGCATCATATTGGCTTCTAAAACTACTTAAAAAGTGTCTAAATATAACTTTGAATCTCAAAACTAAAGTACATAATTGTCAATTTGACTCTCAAAATAACATAAAAACATGTGGTTCATTAATAATCAACAGATTTACCATAAAAACAATATATTGATAGACAAAATATTACAATAAAAGGTAGTACAAGAAATTCAAATTTGAACCAACTTCCAATTTAAAAAGCCTTATAGCCTTTTTTTCCTATTCATTGTTAGTTTATCATAAAGAACAAGAAAAACAAGAGGTTGATGTCTATCAAAGACTTATGATGATAATGCAAGGAGTATAGTCTCGGAATAATCGAATAATATAGAAAAAAACAAAAGCCTGCACACACATAGCAAAATTTTCTTTTTAAGATCTATATGTAATTTTACCACCAGAAAACCTCCAATGGATTATTGAGAAATTGAATGTCACAGGCATGAGAATCATAGCATGCTTTTATTTTGTTCTGTAATGTACTTCTACAAACATTAAAAGAATAAACTTTAAAAGTGAACTCTAAGGAACTAACAATTTACCCAAAACTTTGTATGTTAAACTAGTTACATTCTATACCTAAGCCCTTCATAGAGTTCATATACATTTTGCACCATTCTCGATAACCAACATGATTTTGAAGTCAAAACAAACCATTGTTTCAAAACAAGATAGACAATGAATGGATTAATAAAAAAACATAACTCCACTGTTTTTTTTTTCACTTTAGCATACATACATACATATGATATAACATAATTTACCAACTTAGAAGCATCAAACTCATACCATGAACTTTCTTAGCCACTTTAAATCTATTCATCAAAGGGTGTAATTCAAAAAACCTTTCGAATTTGGTGTGTATCCGGATCGGATGACAAATCCTCGGACACACTTAAAGCTCTCTTGACTTTTCCAAACAATGCTCAGGATCTCGCTGAGGTATCTTCGTTAGAAGCGGCACGCATCATTGCCTTTCGCAGCATCACTTGTAGGTTTTATAAAAAGCAAGCAAATTATGTAATCTAGAACATCATAACAAAAACTAACAACAAAGTCTAAAAAAAAAAATTATAATTGACCACACCCACTAATACTACAGAAAACAACACAAATTCAGCTGAAAACTGTTAAAAATTAAAGAATAGAGAAGAGAAGAACACATGGTTATGTGGAAACCCTAGTATAGGGAGAAAAACCACGATATAAAGACTTTTCTTATTCTATTTTAAATCTGATAAATTGAACACATAGGGATACACTGTATAAATAGACAGTAGGAAACCCTAGGGGTCTTACACAATTACATAAATGCCCCTAGGTTAATAACCCTATTTTCAACACTCCCTCTCAAGTTGGAGCATAAATATCGACAAGGCCCAACTTGCTTACACAATAATTAAAATTTTGTCTCAGTAACCCTTTTGTAAGAACATCAGCAACTTGTTGGTTTGAAGGAATATAAGGAATGCATATGTTTCCACTGTCCAACCTCTCCTTAATGTAGTGTCTGTCTATCTCTACGTGTTTAGTTCTGTCATGTTGAACTGAGTTGTTTGCAATACTGATGGCAGCTTTATTATCACAAAACAATTTCATTGGCAGCTCATTATCTATCACAAAACAATTTCATTGGAAGCTCATTATCTTACTGAAGATCTAATGATACTTTTTTCAACCAGATTTCTTCATAAATCCCTAGACTCATGGCCCGATACTCAGCCTCAGTACTACTTCTAGCAACAACTCCTTGTTTTTTAATTCTCCAGATGACTAGATTTCTCCAGTCAAACGTACAAATCCAGACATAGATTTTCTATCAACAACAAACCCTGCCTAGTCAGAATCAGTGTAAGCTTCAACAGATCGTTCATTGGTTTTCCTGAACATTAGGCCTTTACCAGGAGTTCCTTACAGATACCGAAGAATATGTTCAACTGCTATCATATGATTTTCACAAGGAGCTTGCATAAACTGACTCACAGCACTTACTGCATAAGAGATATCTGGTCTTGTGTAAGACAAGTATATCAACTTCCCAACTAACCACTGATACCTTTCTTTATTGACAGGAATTCTATCATTCTTATCACCGAGTTTCGTATTGTATTCTACTGGTGTGTGTCAACAGGCTTACACCTAGTCATACCTGTTTCTTTTAGCAAGTCTAGAGTATATTTTTGTTGAGAAACTAATATACCCTCTTTTGAGCGAGCCACTTCCATTCCCAGAAAGTATCTTAGCTTCCCGAGGTCTTTAATTTCAAACTCTCTAGCCATCTCTGTTTTTAGTCTCGTGACCTCTACATCATCATCTCCCAAATAAAACAATGTCATCAACGTAGACAATAAGAACAACTATCTTCCCTGATGTTGATCTTTTTATAAACAGAGTGTGATCGGAATGCCCTTGAACATACCCCTGTGCTTTCACAAACATTATGAACCTGTCAAACCAAGCCCTTGGAGACTGTTTCAATCCATATAGTGACTTTTGCAATCTACACACCTTATTTTTTAACTGACTCTCGAACCCGAGAGGGGGACTCATATAGACTTTCTCCTCAAGTTCCCCATTCAAAAACGCATTTTTAACATCAAGTTAGTGTAGAGGCCAATCTTTATTCATAGCAACTGATAAAAGTACTCGGATCGTGTTAAGTTTTGCCACAAGTGAAAAAGTCTTAGAATAATCTACTCCATAGGTTTGAGTAAAGCCTCTTGCAACGAGTCTAGCCTTGTACCGGTCAGTTGTCCCATCTGACTTGTACTTTATAGTAAACACTCATTTACATCCAACTGTCTTATGTCCTTCAGGCAAAGTCACCGGTTCCCAGGTTCTATTCTTTTTCAGAGCTCTTATTTCTTCCATAACAGCAGACTGCCATTCTGGTTTTTTCATTGCAACACTTATGTTATCTGGAACCACCTCAGTGTCCAAGCTAGTAGTAAATGCCTTGAACTTGGATGCTAGATTACTATACATCATGTAACTATACATAGGGTATTTAGTACATGAACGAGTACCTTTCCTCAGGGCTATGGGAAGATCAAGTGATGTATCACGTTCTTTCACCTCTCCAGACTCCTCACCACGATTGACCATCTGTGTATCAGAAACTTCAGTAGTATCTTCCGCATCATCACTAGCAAGGATCATTTCATCCTCTGCAGCATCAATCATTTCATCCTCTATAGTTTCCCCTTCTATCACTCTTTTAGTATTACTGCTTTCTTCCCCCTTGTCTTGCCTGCCTTCATCAGTCTCCATACATATATCAACATCATTAGGAATATACGTACTTGGACCTGATGGCGGGTCTGACTCTTGCACTGGAGTCGGCAGTTTAGGTTCAACAGGCGACACTGCTTCCTTTATGAGATTCTTCCTGTAGTAAGTTTTTCAAGGAACTTGATTAGTAGAAAGAACCAGACTATCATGCTCAAGACTAGGGTTAGACAAGGTTTGAATGGATGCTGACTCTAAAGGAATAGCATAAGATGACCAGTTAGTCTCTTCATTTATGTTGTCCCCTTGAAGATAACTAACAGGAAAAAACGATTGATCCTCAAGAAAGGTGACATCCATGGATACATAGTACTTTCTAGATGATGGGTGATAGCATTTATATCCACGTTGATGGAGTGGATATCCAACAAAGACACACTTCTGAGAACGAGCAGTAAATTTCGTATGGTTTGGACCATGGGAGTGAACAAAAGCAACACAACCAAAAATCCGAAAAAAAACATCATAAATCAATCGAGTAGTAGGAAAGGACTCTTTAAACAATTCTAAAGGGGTATGAAGATTAAGAATACGGTATGGCATCCGATTAATGAGATGAGTAGCAGTGAGAACTGCATCTCTCCAGAGGTACGACGGAAGATTGGCGGATAACATAAGAGACCGGGCTACTTCAACCAAATGCCAATGTTTATGCTCAGCTACTCCATTTTGTTGCGGAGTGTAAGCACACGAGCTCTGGTGAACAATACCTTTAGAAACAAGAAACTCTCTGAAAGAGGTATTAAAAAATTCTAGCCCATTATCACTTCTTAAAATCTTAATCTTTGTTTGAAATTGAGTTTCAACAGTTGTGTAAAATTGTTGGAAATTAGAGGACACTTCAGATTTATCAGTAAGGAGGAAAATCCAGGTGAGATGGGTGTGATCATCTATAAACGTGACGAATCACCGTTTACCAGTGGAAGTAGTAACCGGTGAAGGACCCCAGACATCACTATGAACAAGAGAAAACGGACTCGAGGGTTTGTAATGCTGAGAACGAAAAGAAACCCGATGTTGCTTGGCACGAATACACACATCACGATTAAAAGAAGAAGTATTAGCATTATGAAATAAATGAGGAAATAAATACTTCATATATTGAAAATTCGGATGTCCTAAGCGAAAATGCCATAACATAACATCATGTTCAGAAACAGAAAAATTTAAAGACATAAACCCAGATTGGTGATCATTCTTAGAGGAAGCTTCGTCAAAAAGGAAGTATAGTCCCCTATCGTGCCGGGCAATGCCAATCGTCATCCCTGATTTCAGATCCTGAAACAAAATGGAATTTGGTGAGAAAATCGCATTACACTTCAAATCTCTTGTTATTTTACTGACAGATAACAAATTATATGATATTTTAGGCACATGTAAGGTATCACGTAGGATTAAACCATTAAACGGAGAGATATCACCCTTCCCTGCAACCGGGGCCAATGACCCGTCTGCAATTTGAATACGCTCATTACCAACACTTGGATTATATGACATAAATAACTCTGAGGAACTTGTAAGGTGATCAATAGCCCCTGAATCCACAATCCATGGTTTTTTACCATTTATACTAATCAGGCCAAACGAAGGAAAATTACCTAACTGTGTAATTGCACTCACCCCAACCGTACTCGAGCTATGTTTACTGTCACCAGAAGATTGCTTCTGAGTTAGTTCATCTACTGAGTCACCTACCAGGGCACGACTAGGATTAGATTTATCATGAGACTGCCGTCGCCTGCTATTTGGGGGCTTCTCGTGTAATTTCCAATATTGGTCCTTTGTATGCCACAGCTTCTTACAATGTTCACAAACAGGTGGAGATTTTTTATCACCATCAGTACCGAACGGCTTGGCAACGAAGGTGGCTGCGTCAGGAGTAGAAATGGTATTATTCATGGCACATGACTGATCCTCTTCCAGCCGTACTTCAGAACAGACTTCTCTAAGTGAAGGAGTCGGGCACTGGCCCAATATCCGACTACGGACACAATCAAACTTTGTGTTTAATCCAGCCAAAAACACATAAACATGATCTGTTTCCTCAATCTTCAAATATTGGGCTCCATTCTGTGGACAATTCCAGACAATCTCTCTACACAAGTCTATTTCCTGCCACAACATTAATAGTTTGTTAAAATAAGAAGTAACATCAATGGACCCTTGTTTGCACTCATGGACCTGTTTGTGGAGTGTATATAGCCGAGAGGCATTCTGTCTTTTAGAATATAGATCTTCGCTGCCTCTCAGATATCCTTGGCTGTTGCAGCATACAGTAGTGGTCTTCCTATCTGGGGTTCCATACTATTCACTAAAACAGATCGTAACAACGAATCTTCTCCTTTCCAAATTCGTTCTTGTGGACCACCTAATGTTGGCTTTGGAATTTTCCCTGTCAAATATCCAAACTTGTGACGCCCTTCCAAGGGCATTCGGATTGATTGAGACCAGGAAAAATAGTTCTGGCCATTTAATTTTTCCCCTACGATAAATCCTGCAGAATTACCCATCGAACCAGATAAGTAGGAAACATTAGGCACAATAGGCAATGAGTTTACCGAATTTTCTGAATAAACTAGTTGAGGATATGCACCGAACATCGTATCCAAATCAGAAATCTGCTGTTGTAGGTAAGCCAATCGTTGTCTCACATCGTCTGAATAGTGAGTTGAACTACAAGTGGTTGGAACAAGTGCTGGTCTCTTAAGCTGGTCAAAACCTCTGCTGTTGACCATAGAAGGACCATCGGGTCGGGCTATGGATGAAGAGCTCGGGTCGGTCTGGTCAGGTCAGGCTGTGAAGGAATCACGTAGGTCGGGAAGCACATGGGTCGTACCTGGGTAGGGCTGGTCAGGTCGGACTGTGAAGGAATCACGTGGGTCGGGAAGCACGCGGGTCGTACTCGGGTCGGGCTGGTCAGGATTGTGAGACAATGACGTAAAAACTCGGGTTTGCTCCAGATCGGTACCAAACCTGTTCAGATCGGACTGATAACCATGCTCCTCGCGTTTGATGCCCCCGATTCTTCCCCGATCGTGATAGCTTCGGTCGAAGGTCATCTGTTCTTCGCGACCAACCTAATCTTCGCGTCCAAGGCTGCTGAATCTGCCCTGATCCTGACAGCTCCGATCGTAGGTCGTCTGTTCTTCGCGAGCTCGGCTTGTTTCTGCGTGGAGAAACCCAATCGGCGCAATCTGACGTGATGGTTCCCATTGATGCCGAATTTTCGATGATTGCAACTAGACAGCAGAAATTAACTCCGGTAGGGCATCCTGAAAACATTCTTTTACAGCTGCTCGGATCGCCGTTTTCATGTCAAAATTTAAAGATCCATCAGTAGAAGAAGATTGGGGTTGATTCTCTTCCATAACGGCTAGGGTTTCGTCACCATGCTCTGATACCATGTTAAAAATTAAAGAATAGAGAAGAGAAGAACACAAGGTTATGTGGAAACCCTAGTACAGGGAGAAAAACCACGATATAAAGACTTTTCTTATTCTGTTTTAAATTTGATACATTGAATACACAGGAACACACTATATAAATAGACAGTAGGAAACCCTAGGGGTCTTACACAATTACATAAATGCCCCTAAGTTAATAACATTATTTTCAACAAAAACAACCAAACAAAGGTAAATATTGTCGTGCTTTGGAGACTAATTTCGTGAAACTATAAAGTTAAAATCTGAGTTTTGTTTCTTTCTATTCGTTTTCGCCCCAAGAACATGTAAAATTTGATAACAATACAAGAAGAAAGAAATTCCAGCTGTAATTTTATAGAAAAAGAGGGAAAATACGCATGGGCATTAATAGAATTTTAATATGCTAACTGAAACCTTTTCCAGGTTCTTCATACAAATACATTACTGATTATTATGTAAAAAAAAGGAAGGTATGAAATATAAACCTGAATGCATTGCTTAAAATTTCACCCATTCTTTTTAACACATTCTCCTTTAGGGAGAAGAGAGGATTAAAAAGTATACATTAAGCAACAAAAGTGACAAATAAAGATTCACAAATAAGCTAGAAAACCAATCGGAACGGATTGGTAACAAAAAAGAAATAAACTAATCTAGTATAACACTACCACAAAGAACACAAAACACACACATTATTCTTCAGATACAAACACATAATTTAGCAAAAGGAAATGACCCTAGAGCGCTCATCTCCACCGAGGTCAGCATCCTTAAGGATCTTCTTTCGCCTTCTCTTCCACACTTCATCCCAAACATAACCAATCTTTGGGGCCAAAAAACGCTGTACAAGAAGAAAAAAGCAAATACTTGAAATCAATTCTTCGCTTGCCAAAAGACAACACAAAAAAAATATTAGCCATTAGCCAACAACAAATAGATTAGTGAGCTGACCTTGTAAGGAACAACAAACGATTAAAGCAATTTGATTATGAATCAACAATCTCAAATTGTCTATCAAAATCAAAGATGCAGAGAAGTAATGAAATTGTATCAATTGTGATTACAGAAGACACCCTAGAAATTTACAAATTGACAATCGAATATCATATTCCAAAAGTAACAATAAAACTCAATTTCCATAATATTCAATGCCCATAAAGCAACAAGCACGCCAATTAAGTAATGAAACAAACTTAGTAGTATGCATATAATCAAGTTCTAATAGAAATTTAACATCAAAGTAACTTTGCAACTAAACAATATAACAAAAGATCAAACAATCTCACGTGTGTATAAAAAAAATCACAAGAGCTAGAGGAACAAGATGGAACTTAAACCAAAATGGTGAAAAATACATATTATTATATCATCTCATTAATATTTTCTAATATCAAAATGATAAGGCATGGCACTATAATAATTACCAAATATATACTATATCAACAGATCATATTTGTGGGTTAATGAAAAAATGTGAGGAAAAATCATGCATAATTGGAAGAATATGAAAGTTTATACTAACACATTAGGGCAATTCAAACAAAGACTTACAAAAAAATTTCAAACCTTATTGATCTTGGGAAGATCAAGTTCCTGTCCTTGAGTATTTCTTCAATCAACTCTTCTTTTTCTTGCTTGTACTCTGTGGACATCACCAATAAGTAGATACCCAAATGCAACATCATAAAGAAAAATAATTAGAAAGCCAAAACAGATGGACTTTTGTTTATGAAACTGAATCGAAAGAATTATCGATTTGAAATTTAATGGAAAAGTGTTAGGTAAATGCATTTTTAATCCATTTAGTTAAATTTTGTGAGCTAATTTTTCAAGTGTGAAATAATTTTGAAGTTTGAATAAACTATAATAATTTATTCTTGAAACATGATCAGTTCTGTTAAATTTTGTGAGCTAATTTTTCAAGTGTGAAATAATAACAACGATTACCCCAATTTGAATAATAATTTATTCTTGAAACATGATCAGTTCTGCTATACTAATCAGAAAAATAGTTTGAACTCTGATTGGTAACAACGATTACCCCAATTTGAAAGACAAACGAAATCTAAACGAGCAAACGAGAAAAAAAAAATTTAGAGTCACAATAATCACTCACGTTGATGAAATCGTCGATTATACAGGTGGGAAAATTCGAGCAAGCCAGATGAAGGTGAGGCTGAGGAGTTTCTTGAGCTTCGTCCACCGTTTCTCTCTCTGAGGCGTGCCCTAAAAAATCACTGGTAAATCAGTGGTACCTCTCTTAGTTTTTGTTCTTCTTCTGAATTCCGGCGTCCAACAGTGGAAAGTCGTACCATCACTATGATCACTGGTAATGAATTTGAGGCTTGCCTTAAAAAATGAGTAGCGAAAATAGCAGTCCATGGTGGATTCAACAAAAATTGCAGCTTTAACATTCTCATCGATGGAGAAAGTTGGGTTCTATGAGAAGAAATAAAGATTTTGCTGAAAGTTGTGATTTGAGAAAATAAGGACTGAGATTTGAGAGAAAGAAGATTGGGATTTTGTGTCGAGAGACAGAAAAAGGAAAGAAGAGAAATAGAGAAAAAGAAAGGAAGGGTTTTGCATGTTTGAGTCGGACGGATAACTACGAAACTTTGAGCGCACTCCCAAAATTTGATTTTTACCATTTTCTCTCTTTTTTTTCTAGAGTTTCTATAGCATTCATGTCCAACAACTAATAAGTCATATTTGTTTTAGTGTTTCCTTTTCAAAATTTGATTTGCTGGAATGATTTTTCCCAGATTTTTCTGCAAGATTTTTCGCGTAATGATTCACATGTGTTCTCACTATAATTGTTCTCTCTTTATCATTTTCCCAATAAATCTTGAGCAGAAGAGGTAGCTGAAAGTATACTTAGGATGAGCACATATAGTTTTGTAGTTTGCACAGTCAGAAAAATTAGACGCCGAAGGCCTACATTACATATTGAAGGAGGTTAGTGCATTTTTGTGTATTATCTTTTTGCTTGTAACTTGCATTATTCTTCTCCTCGTCAATGATTTTTCTGGTATACAAGTTATTTTTGGTCATTAATGAGATGTTCTGTCTGCATGTAGCTCAACAAGAGATTTATAATTTGTTTCATCCTTTTCTTTCGAGTGCTCTCCTTGGGCTTGATGTAGTGGACTTGAATGTGAACCCCCCTCTCCCCACCCAAAAAAAAGGTTTGATTTGGTGCTTGTTGTGATTAAGGTATGCTTTTTACGTATTTCTTTAGTGTTCAAAGTATGTTTGGAGCTTAATTATGTGATTGAAGTTTGATTTGGAGTTTAATGTGATTAAAGTATACTTTTAAACTTTTGTTGATTGAGTTTTGAAAATGTGGCATTTAGTTGTAATCTTTCTATGTGTTAGTATTAAGTTTTATTATGTTGATGGATCTTGGGATTTTTCATTATTACTTTCGAGTGTAAGATAGATGTTATTTTATTCTTGTGAGTTTACTTGTAAAAGAAGAGTAGAGTATATGGAGATATGACAAAAGCTTTTTAACATATATATTGTATCAAAATTCATTACTAGAAAAAATACATTTCTTGACATTTGTAATTTTAAATACTTGACGTTTTTATGAAAAATGTCAACTAATAGGTGATTTTTGGAGTTTCTTTGAAGGAATAAATTTGGTACTGATGTTGATCTATGGTAGTAAGTTAAACTATATCTTTAGAAAGGAAATTGCATTGCATGATTTTCTAGAAGTATGGTAGAAGTATTAATTTAAATTTTTACGAGTCTTAAAGGTTATGTTAATCTAACTTTATATAAATTGAAATGTAGAAAAAAGTATCTTCCCAGGAAGGTGTTTAACATGCATCATTTCCACTATGTTTTACATCTATTTATGTTGTTTGTTTATGTAAATTTGTGACAGGACACAAGGACTACATTTGTGTGTGTTCATCTTTCTATATCTTGTGTGCATTTTCTTTATCCCACTCTTGCTTTTTCTTTAAGTTTTAGGACTTTGTAGGTAGTGGTGCTTAAATTTAGTAATTTTAAGTTATTTCATTCTATATGTTGTAGTTTTTGTATATTATTTCATTGATATAGGTGCTAAAAGCGACAAGTTCAAGGTGAGCTACATTATTCTTGTGGAGGCAGGAACATAGTGAGCGAGATTTGGCTAGGATTACTTCATATGAGATTGATAGATATAATTTTTTTAATTGTTCATAGAGGGGATGAAGGTTGATAGTACAATAGGAAATGTTGAAATTCTTCATATGGGGTTTTCCATATTCTTTTAACATAGAAATGCTTCATGAAGTTGTAATATTGACAATGTTAAAGAAGTGAACTTTTGATAAAGATATTGGTGGAAATTTGGTTGATATATAAGATTGAAAATGCATGTATTGTTTATTTGATTGATGAATGTCTGTCATATATATACCAAATATGGTTGTTGGATCAAAATATATACAGGAGGAATTATAGGTAAAAACATCAAGATTACATATTTCTTTTAAAAAAATCACAAGCAGGCTTGACATGTTGTTGTACATGTCAAGATTACATAATGTCTTAGTTTTTAAAATGTCAATAACTATGACTTTTCACTGACATTGCAAAAATGTCAAGTGAAACTATTTTTTATGTTTTTTATTTGTCAAGAATGTCAATATTCTTGACATTTCAAAAATGTCACGTGTTACTGTTTTTTACATTTTTTCCTAGTGGAGAACATCGACATTCTTGATATTGGATTCCTTGACGTTTTTTAAAATATCAAAAAAAACTAGCACTTGACATTTAAAAAAGTCAAGAAATATTGTTTTGTAGCAGTGTGCATCAAATCAAACTCCTCTCGAGTTCTACAATGACTACACAACCAAAATTTTCAATGACAAATAAAAAGATTTTCAATAACAATACATGAGGTTAAGACTTAGACAAACTTTAAGGTCAAAACTCTCAATAACACATTCTAATAAGGCAGCCAACCTTAAAATTGAATAAGATTACGTATAAATAAGGTTAGCTTTGAGAATATCTCTTAGGAGTGTATAATTATTCTCTACAGAAAAGTAAACAAGATATAGAAATATACAAATCATACAGACAGGTATGGAAAAGATATTCTACATAATCTGCTACTAGACATGTAACAATGTTTATGACAATATCTTTGACATGGTGCACTGTCGAGTTTTGCCTGTAACCAACCAAACTGTAGTTTTGTGATAATATTAGTCAATCATACTGTAGTAACAAGCTCCCCCTTTGGCTATTTTTAAGGGAAAACAAACCAATAAGAAATACACGACAACGGAAGCAAACCAACGAGACTAAAACAATGCAAACATAATTACAAACCAACATACCAAATCAATAATCACAACCACAAACCATCGGGCAAAGAAATCAAACCCAGATTAGAACGATCACACTCATTCTCTCTCTTTTATTTGGCTTACAAAAACAACCAAAGCTAGCACTAGATATTATATAACACATGCCCCGAACTTTTAGCATCTATCCAGACATAGAGGCCACATATACACAAATAACAGATAACTACAACAACTCAACATTAACTTCAATCATATGGTCAATAGAGCAAAAAGAGAACATGCAAATCTCGTGATTCAGAGGTAGGAACCTGTAGGATGCAATTTCCAAAATAAAAAAATATCAACAAAAAAAAATCCTCATCGGCCAGCAGAGGAATACCCTAGACGATGACAAGCACAAGATGTCGTTGAAACATATTAACACTAACATAAGTAACATTGAGATCGATAATGACGAGATGTCCATTCTTAAACCAATGTTTATGAACACTTCTAGAGAGCCTACAAACTCTCTTGTAGCAGAATAATGCTTCAACACAAACATGAGATCTTCCCTTTCTCAAATCAACTTTCTAATAATCTTTGTAATCTCTTTGCAAGTTTCGATGCCTGTTTCCTTCACAAAAAATTTTCTAAAACGACTGGCACAAAAATATGTGGCTTACCCTACAAATAAAATAAGTAACACCTCTAGATAAAGCATATGAAATAAGGTATATCACAAACATGACAAGATAAAATTGGAAAGAATCGCCCCAGTGGATCTACAACCAATTAAGGAAAGAAAACTAGAGCCAAATATCTACCCATAAAGCCAGATAAAAAAAGTCCAACGAGAGAAATAAAAGCAAATATTATTTGAAAACGAAAATAATAACAACCCATACCAAGCAAAGCAACAACACAAACCAAACAAAAACATATCACGAACTTGTTTATAAAATATATTATACTTAGTCATTTTCGAACATGCTTAACTTATAAACTAGTAAATGCATATACTTTGAAATACTTTTAGAGTTAGAAGCCATTCACACTTAGTAGCTCCCTTCCTAGCCTTTCAAGTCTTGAGAAATCCTTAAGGCAACGCACACTCCATCATATAGCATAATTGGCCGCATGGTCTCTACTTGGACACATGGTATGAGTTAATGCATAGTCTTGTAACCACTGCTACCTCAATGCTAGCCCTATTCTATCTTTCTTCAATTTCCAACACTTATAGCATCATTTTCAACTAAAATCAGATAAAACTTCCTTCATGAAACTTGTTATAAATTGTCTTAGGAAGCTTACCTCCATATTTTAGCTTTTAATTCTTTCTCAAGAGCTCAGAACGCTCCAAATACCTCAGTCTGCTTTAGTTGCTTCAAATTCTAACCTTCATTGTATTTCCTTCCCTTTTGGTCATCCTTTTGGCTAAAGCTTCTCATGACAGCCTAAGGTTATCTTTTACACTCAAAAGAGCTTGAACTTAGCTGAAAATATCCCTCCTTGCACGAGCCAAATGATCACACCGCTTTGTTCTTTCAACCCTTAGTTAGTTGTTTGCTTCTTCATCACCTAAATCTCAAGTTCAATTTTAAGAACATATAACTTCAAATCTATTCATTCAAATCTGAAACTTCCTTCTATGAGCTTCTTACATATTTTTTAAACTAACTTACTTCAAAATTTGAACCTCAATTCTTCTTGAAATGCTAGAAAATCACCAAAAATCATAGACTACCCGAATGAGCTTAGAATCTGCACTACCTTGGAATTCCTTTGATTTTCTGTATCAATTCGTTGGAGTTTTCTTTCAAAAGCCTCACATTTTCTTCATCACTCTTCCAGCTTTCAAATGGCTATGAGATCTTCTTTTTTGGCTGAGTAAAAAAGGGCAAATCGATTTTCTTTTTACAACTTATATATATAGACTTTTTTGCATGCCTTCAAACTCCCATATTTTGCCAAGTAACCTCCCCAGCGGAATTTTTCTCAAATTTGGCCAACACTCATCAAGCCACCTCATCCTTCAGGCAAATTGTATGTCTTGCACCGACCAACTCTTCATCTCCAACGCATAGCAGCTTGTCCAATGCCTAGGTTGTACCTTGCCTTCCAACGCATGCTAGGTTCAAGCTTCCCAACGCATGGCATGCCTCAAAGTCAATCTAACCTCCAAGGCACACCTATCCAACGTATGGTTGTTCCTCAAGCCAAGTCCTTCAAAATGAGCTTCCTTCACTCCATGTCATACCTCATTTCCTTAGTCATTCCTTTTCTTTAGGTCTCCAAGGCATGGTGGTCTCTCTAACACATGGTTGCTTCACAACTTCCCAACGCATGGGAGCCTTTATTGAGGTATCTTGCATGCTCAACTTGTCATTGCTCCCTGGGTAGTCTCTATTCAATGCATGTGCCTTAATTTTTTCCCACAAGGCTCCTTCGGACGTATGGTTGTCCTTGCCATGCGTTCAACTTCCCTCTATTTCCTCCTTTCTTGGTTTTTGGACTCTTCCTCAAAGAGTGGCTTCTCTACTTGTGTTTATAACATGGTTTTCATCTACCTCATTGTCCTATGCGTCCAAGTAGACCTATTTTTCTTAAGGCATGTGTCCACATATTCCTCTAGGATTTTTTGGTGTAACTTCTTTTTAAGTGGTTGTCTTATGCTTTGTCTATGCTCCAAATATAGCCTTTTCTATGCCTCAACTCCTTTGATTCCTACCCATGAGTTGGGCATTCTCTCAACCATGATTCCAACATATGGTCCTCCTTAGTTTGGCCAACCATCTCTTGTCTTTCCCTTGTTCAATTCCGCACACGGCCTACCAAGCTACCTCGAGGTGTGATGCATTCTTCTTCCATAAAACCTACCTCCAACACATGGTTTCTTTCCCTTGGAAACACTTAGCAATTTATTTCCATGCTAAGTACCTTTGTGTGTATCAACCTTCTACAGCATACCTATCGTTAAGTTAGCCAACTCAAGTCTTCATCCTTAAACACCCTAAGGCCAATGCAAGCCATGTTTCTAATCTCCTTGGCCAATCTTCACACATCACTCCACCTCGAAGAATCTTTAGGAAGAAGTTTCAGGGATTACACTTTTTATGAGATACCCTCCATATAACATGCTTACGCTCCCCTTAAGAGTGAGAACCCCTCATATTCACCATATTTAGGCTCCCCCTAAATATGAGTTTTCATAATCTTAGATAAACCCTAAGTTTAAACTCTCAATATACACTTTTTTAATTAGACAACTAACCCTAAATTTGAATAAGAGTACAATATGAATAAGGCTAGCTTTGAGAATATCTTTTAGGAGCGAATAAATATTCTCTGCAGAAAAATAAGGAAGGCAGATAGGTAAATCTGCAAATCATACAGATAGATATAGAAAAGATATTCTGCAGAATTTATTGCCAGACATGTAACAATGTTTATGACAATGTTTTTGACATGTTGCATAACATATTGATAATGTTTTGCCTGTAATAAAATCAGCCAACCACATTCAGTCTTGTGATTATATCAACCAATCACACTACAGTAACAAAATGTTTATATTATATCTAATACAAATAAGTCTCGACGGAATATTAATGAACAATAATTATGTCCTTCAAACATTGTCCAGATTTGATCTGTAATGTTATTTGTTACTTGAGCCATTCGTTTTTAATAATGTTGTCATTCGCCTTTAATAATGTCGACTTAGATCTAACTCTATATTATATTTAAAATATTAAAGTGAGACTAAATGCATGTCTAAATGAACAAAATTTATTTCTTGAAAAAAGTACGAAATCTATATATTGCAAAATTGTAACTAGTTGTAAGTGTACTAAAAATTAAATCAATATATATTGAAAATTTAAAATTTAAAGTTAAAATAATATAAAAAATATACATATTCTAAAATTTTTAAATTCAAATTTAAAATAATATATAAATAAATCTACATATTAGAAAGGGTTGTTTTTAGATATAAAAAAATGTCAACTTATTTATAAATATAACAAAATGTTATCGTTTATAGTGACAGATGTCTATCATTGGCACTAATAGATATTTATCGATATCTATCATTGATAGATACTGATATTTTGTTATATCTGAAAATATTTCTAGAAGTTTTTTCATTTAAAACCATTATCCTATGAGACAAGTTTAAAATTAAAAATTAAAATAATATATAAATATAAAATAAAGTAAAAAGGTAAAAGATATTTCTTTAAGGGGAAAAAAATAAAAGATACTGATGTTGTTTTAAGTCGGAGCTAAACCCAAAGACCTCTCTAATTGGGTGGAAACAGGCTCATTCCCTACAACCAACCAGGCAAAAAAAACAAGCATCCAGAAACGGTCATATAAATATAAAAAAGAATACGGCAAAAAAAATAAATAAATAAATAAATAAAATAAAATTAAAATAAAAATAAATTTGTTCTAAGTTTTAGAAATGTTTCTTAAAATAGACAAAAATAATTATCAAACATGTCAACTTTTTTAAAATGAGATACAGAAATAAGAAATAAAAAACGAAAACGTTATAAAATAGTCTCATAATTATTTTTCGCTTCTTATACAGTTAATTTTTTAATCAATAATATATTTTTTTAAGGAAAAAAAAAAGGCTACATGTCAATAAGGTGTTTGTGCCATCAACAACAATAATAATGAGGTGTTTCTAAAAAAAAAGGTAAAACAAAACAATTTAATATATAGAAAAACACAAGCATGTTTTTTTTTTTTTTTTTGAGAACGGTTTCTTAAATCTATCATTGTCAAGTTTCTTTTATTCAAAAGGTGAAACTGTGTCAAATTGAAATGAAATGAAAGAACATTTTACAAAATCTTAAAAAATTGAAAAGTAGACGAGTTCATATTATAATTAAACCTCAATTTAGATTTTTGATGTGTAATGTGCCAAACTGTTCTATAAAGTTCAAATTGCATTCTCTCTTTCTGTTAATTTAGGCTCAAAGGCACCTATTACTATTTTGAAGGTTTTAGGTTTTAGATCCACATTTGTTTGTAAAAATAATAATAATAATAATTTACCCTCTTAGTAGTTGGTTTTAGATCCACATTTGTTTATAAAATTAATAATAATAATTTACATTCATGAAGTTTCAAGTTGTATCAATTTAAACTCTGATTTAATAATTGTATAAATTTAAATCATGAAATTTTGTAAGTGTATCAATCTACACTCTCTAATACGTTGTTCTTGGATAAACATTGATTAAACTTAAAGAACGTCATTGATGCATATCATGTGACATATATATAATTTTATCAATTAAACTTATAAACTTTCTAAGCGAATCAACTTAGATTTTCAATTGAGATTTTTTTTTTTATTATAAAAAAGATACTTCAAAGAGCTTCATTGATAAATAATTAAGATTTCCTTCAAAGTTGTCCCAGCATTAGTTTTATTCATTCATTTTAATATTTCAATATTTAAAATAATTTATATATGTATAAGAATTGAATCCATGTTTCTAATGTAATCTTAATAAATTGTATAAATTTAATCGAAACAGTTATATGTTGCGCACAATATTTTTTAATTAAATTTGAAGGAAGATGTTAATTGATAGGCTTAAAAAAATTTAGAATTTAAATTGATATAACTTTGTGAAGGAATGAATTAAAATTTCCTTAAGAAAAATTGCTTCTTTTTGTTAAGGCATGCCCAGGAAGAATCATCGATTATTTTTTCTCTTAAATAATGGATTGAACGGCTTTTGGTTTAAATAATATATGCATTAAATTAATGGGAGTTCCTTTTTCAAGTCAATAGCCTTGGTTTTGATGCAAATCCTCAGCAAAGAGATCTCGAATATTTGTTGTTGCAGTAATCTAGTTTTAATTTTTTTAAATCAATAAAGGTGCAAACCAAAACAAAGAACATTACATAATGTTTCATTTCTATAATTCTTTTTTGCATTATCATACCTAAATTCAAGATATATCCTATCTCAAACTCCACCAACACTGTCGTTAGAAATGATGAGATTGATAATATTTATTTTCGCATCTTTCAATGTTAACAGAAATATCATTGCTTTGATGGTTTTCGAAAAATGAATGTTTTACGAAAATGTTGATCCTACAAAATACATTTTTTATCAGTGGTTTTTTTTGTTGTCTTATTTTATCGATATCTTTTCTTTATTCAATATGTGATTACTATAGAAGTTAAGGTTGCTCATACGGGTAGAAATTTTTTATCAGTGGTTTTTTTTGTTGTCGAATCGATATCTTTTCTTTATTCAATATGTGATTACTATAGAAGTTAAGGTTGCTCATACGGGTAGAAACTGTTTGGTTTGATGGTCAAACCGAACCGAACCGAATTTTTTAAAATGTGAAATCGAACTGAACCGATTTATTGGTTCAAATCGAACCGAACCGAACCACATATATGCGGTTCGTGCGGTTTAGTTTGGTTTCAAATTCGGCTTTGGCATTTTTAAAAAATTCATGTTATATTTTTTTTTAATTAAAAACGGTTCGGTTTTAAATTCGGCTTTCTTCTCTAAATTGAAAGCAGTTCGGTTTTAAATTCGGTTTTACTCTTTTTTTAAATATATATATATATTAGTTAAAAACGGTTCGGTTCGGTTTCAAATTCGATTTTGACATTTTTTAAAATCAATGTTATATTTTTTTAATTAAAAACGGTTCGGTTCGGTTTTAAATTCGGTTTTGTTCTTTAAATTAAAAGCGATTCGGTTTTAAATTCGGTTTTACTTTTTTAAAAAAATATATACATATAAATAAATATATATATTAGTTAAAAACAGTTCGGTTCGGTTTCAAATTCAGTTTTTAAAAATGAAACCGAACCGAACCGAATTAATTCGGTTTCAAAATTTTTTCAAACCAGATCGAATCGCATTTTTCAGTTTCACTGAGTTTTTGGTTTTGTTCGGTTCGGTTTTTGCGGTTTAAATGACCACCCCTAGTTGCTCGTGTTTCTTCTCTATAATTTTAAAGGACTCTTAGTCCTTCGTTAACGCTAGTCATTTTCTTTCGAAGAGCAACATTGTGTTATACTTTGGTAAGTGTTCGATTGCAGTTGCGGGAAGGTGAAAGAGTTGAATTACTTGGAGATGTACTTCAAGTTATTTACGTCTTGTATAATGAGATTCATTTGATAAGGGGCTTTCAAGCTTAGAGAGAGCTTAAGCTAATCGAGCAAAGGAAATTTTGTTCTTAGGAGGAAATATACGATTCAAGTGAGAAGGACTCTTAGGGCTTGAGTTGAGCTCCAGTCTTGCAGAAAGGGAGTCTCTGTCTTAGGGGCAGTCTAATGCTGAAACGAACACATGCGCAGCGGAAGGAAAAACGAATCTAAAGTACTCTAATTAAGTTAATTTTAAAGAATAAGCATGCAAATAAATTAACTACAAAGAGATAGAAGAAATACAATATTTGTAGACTCAAGTCTTCTCCAAATAAGCTTCAATCTCATCACAAACGGTTTGTATACCACCACGAAAGTCTTCCCAACTATCCTGGCCTTATAACGGAGTGGTGGGATCCAGTGAGTGACTAATTTGGAGAGGAAAAAGCTAAGTATTTGAGAGAAAATAAGGGTTGAGATTATCAAATAATCTCATAAATGTCCACTTAGCCAAGAAGATTAAAATTCATTAAACTCTTCCTTTTAAAAGTCATTTCATGCAAAACATGCAACTTTAAGTTTGATGAGAATTTGACACTAAAAAATCTACTAACTCAAAGTGGGATTAGTGGGGCAAGTGTCTTCGATTGAAGACAACGCTTGCAATGCAAATGTTGACATTCCCCACTCACAATTGTTGGATCTTTCCACTAACTTGATCAAAGGTCAAAGTTTGACTCTCCAAAGTTCAAAGTTAACAATTTTTCCTTTCGTTGCATTTTTGAACTAGTTAACAATTTTGACTTTTGATGCAATTTTGACCTAGCCCAACTATTTTGACTTTTATTGCAATTTTGACCAATTTCATTTAATTTCAAAATTAATTCTAATAATTATTTTAAAATTAATATTAATATTAAATAATTAATTAAACAATTTAATTAATTTAAGTTAGTATTAAATCCAACACTAATCTCAATCAATATGAATCCCTATTCATAATCTTGATATTTAAATCTTATTTAAATATCTCCTAGTTTCTTCTTCTTTATGTTTAATTCACAATTAAACATTAGGTTAAATATATCGTATATATTTAATGCTTTGCTTTAAAAATCGAATTCGAAAACTTTAAATTCGTTCATCACACTGTTCTAAGGTTTAGTCTAATATGAGCTAGTAGGGGACCTCATGGACCTACAGATCATGGACTCCAATGATCCGAGATTAACGGACTAAACACATAACACTTATAATAAAGAGAATATGCATGACCTAAGGTGGGATTTATCTATATATGCATACCATATGACAAGATATATATACATCACATGTATAAAACCATGGATTAATGGACCGAGATGAACCAAAACAAAACCGGAATGAGAAAACAATCTATTTACATAATTCAGCTGAGCAAACCGGTTCACAAGCGAACCAGGTCTTGAACCATCAGGTGAAGCTCCCATCGTAAACGTCTCTAGGTAAACGATCGTGTAGCGCACACTAAACGATAGTGCAAAAGCTAAACGATCCCATAAACAATAATGAGGTCGTGAAGCCTGATTGTCTAGACCATTGCTTAGCACGCGAAAGGTAAACGATTTACCATGCAATTACTCCGCAATCGTATAGTCAGTAATTAAGCGATGAGGCTTGCTGAGCTATAGAATCGTCTAGTGTACACGCGCATTAAACGATAGACGAGCATCCGATACTCAGCAATCGTCTACCTCTTCGTCTACACGACTCGATCAACATTTGATCATCTTCTTCCACGAAGAACAGCAACCCTTGCTCCGAACTTCATCACGAACGACTTAAGACCCAAACCCATCGTATAATAAACGCCTCCAGGTAAACGATCGTGTAGCGCACACTAGACGATAGCATAAAAGCTAAACGATCGCATAAACAATAATGAGGCTGTGAAGCCTGATCATCTAGACGATCACTTAGCACGCGAAAAGTTAAATGATTTACCATGCAATTACTCCACGATCGTATAGTCAGTAACTAAGCGATGAGACTTGTTGAGCTATACAATCGTGTAGTGCACACGCGCGTTAAATGACAGTCGAGCATCCGATACTCAGCGATCGTCTACCTGATCGTCGACACGATGCGATCAACCCTTGATCACGTACCCAATCGTCTATACGATGCGATCAACCCTTGATCACGTACCCCATCGTCTACACGTTGCGATCAACTCTTGATCGTCTTCTTTCTCTAAGAACCGCAACGCTTGCTACAATCTTCTTCAAAAACGACTCAAAACTCAAATAGACTTTGAATTACAAACTCAATAACGATTATCAAAGTCCAAAAACATAGGGGTCTTTACAAACAACCGCAAATGTAAAAGAATTAAATCAAACTGAGGCTACCATCCACGAAAACATCCATTAATCCGCACATCCACAGCAATTTAACGAATTTAAATAGAGCAGACATGCACCCACCAAGAACGTATATGTTATTTGTTGCAACAATGAAATTGGAATATCAGAAACCTGGCTCTGATACCAATTGAAAGAACTCTTATTCAAGAGTACCTACGAACGGAGGCAGATCTTTCCAATTCATTGTGACAGAATTACTACATATACATTCAAAACATACTAATATGCATTCATAATGCTAAAGAGATCAAGAGATCATACCAGATGAAGATTTCTTCTTCACAGCGAGTGTAAAACCTAGTCGTCTACCTCGAACAATCACCACTTGGACAGAAGGAAACAGAGATGACACCACCACTAAGAGCCCTCATTATTCTTGGAGTGAGAATCCATAGTGTGGGCTTTGTTCGAATTTGGTAGAGGGAAGGAGGAAGAGAGACCATACACAACGATCAAGCAAGTGGGAGATGAGGTCGTTTATCACATAGACAAGATGTTTGATCGTTTAGGTGAAGTATACGATCATGTAGGAAAAAGTAAGCAATCGTCTAAATGATCGTGTAAACTAAGCGATCATCTATACAATCGTTTAAAAAATATTGGGAGCTAAATGATCGCTTAGGAAAAGATAAACGATTGTTTAGTTAATAGCACGCGAAGGTGTAATCGGTAAGCGATCGCTTAGCAATATCGTATATGTAAGCGATCGTGCAAGAACTATCTTATAGGCATTGATTTTCTAAACGATGACACTCTCTTTAACACAATGTCTACGCCTTCATGCTCAATACACCGTCAGCTATTTATGCATCTCAAAGTGATCTTTCAATACAATCATCCGTTATTTAGAACAGACGAGACGCCATCCCATTTCCTTTATAATCGTCCAATGAATGTGATCTCATCATATTCATAACATATAAATTAATATCATATATTAATTATAATATTTTCCTCTATTAGATATAAATTATATTTATATCCAATTTCCTTCAAATAATGTATCTCATACATAAAGTTAATTATATCATATTTAATTAACTCGTTCAATTATATCATATATAATCGAACTCCCTCTTATCAATTTGAACATTTCAAACTGACCCAAAAACTGACTCTCAACTTGTATCCAAGCTACCAAAGGGACCTTATGGACCTATGGCTCGAAGCTCTAATAGTATGTGAATAGCTGACTAAACTCTTTAGTCATGATATCTTTAATTCGTTAACTGCCAGACATTCAACTAAAGACTGTCAGTTGAACTCTTCTTGCCATAGATATGTTTCTATGTCCATTAGATATAACCAATCATCAGTATGATGACCTTTCATTGATGTTTGTAATTACAGCAGGCCAATTTATCATTTTGCCCTTGTAATTACATCTTCCTCCTTAAGTACCACTAATCCCTCTAATGAACAATACAACATAGTTCTACTATGTGTGAACACCTCTCAGGCCATGAGAAGGTGCATGGTGCCACATCGTTCAAGCCCCGAGATCAGCCCTCAAGAGAGCAATCTATCTACTTACTCCTATTTTGGGGAAGGAGTGAACTCCATCATGTGAAATTGAGTTCCCAGCTCCCAAATCAGACGAATCTCCAAAATGGTAGGTTTGAGTCGACGCTCTAGCCACTCGCACCCATGTAAATCAAAGGACCACCCTCAATGGCAGGTTCCCAACTCACTCGGGATTAAGGTCATGTTACCTATGTCATCCTAATGAAGTGAAGTCTCAGTCATGAACGGAGTTATATGACAAGACATTAACACTTCGAGGTCAGGTCTTATACAAACTCTTTGTATAGGACGCCCACGCTCGCATGTCGACTACACGAATGATCAGGATCAGACCATCTATGACGAGTCACAAAATTCGTAACAATTTCACAAAGCGGGTCGCGTCCGTAGTGTTACCAAGATAAGGTTTCCCTCATATATTTATATACTACAGATTATTTTAGTTGTCACTTAAGACATGATCCACTTGTATGTCACTACATACATGCTTAAGTTACATAAAGACAACTAGGGATATTAAGTTTATTGGTTTGTGGTAAAATAAAAAAACATCTAAATGTGCAAAGCCAAGTAGTGAAGTAAATATCATATATATTATACATCACAAATGTTCATACAAACTTGTTTACAAAATACAGGACAGGAGACTTTAGGACACAAACCCCAACAATCTCCCACTTGTACTAAAGTGAAGTGGGGAGTACAAGTAAACAAGTATAAAACAATAAACTAGGGCATAAAAACCTAGTGCAACAAAATCTTCCACTTACCCTAGTCCAGTCGCGGGCAGTCCCGTAGACCCATGCTCTGAAGGTGACCCTCAAACACTGTAGTCGTGAGAGACTTCGTAGATAGATCAGCAATGTTTTGCTCGAGGCAATCTTCGTGATGATCACGTCTCCTCGATGCACTATCTTGCGGATCATATGATACTTCCGCTCTATGTATTTGTCGTGCCTATGACTCCTGGGCTCCTTGGAGTTTGCCACAACACCACTATTGTCACAATAGAGAGTGATGGGTCTAGACATATCTATAACAACTTCTAGCTCTGTTAAGAACTTTCATAGCCAGACGGCCTCTTTAGCAGCTTCACAAGTCGCTACGTACTCGACCTCCATCATGGAGTCGGCGATGCACCCCTGCTTAGTGCTCCGCCACACTACAGTTCATCCATTAAGAGTAAATACTGACCCTGAAGTGGACTTTCGAGAGTCCTTATAAGTCTAAAAGTCAGAATCCGTGTATTCAGTAAGGATCAAATCCCGAGACCCATACACGAGCATGTAGTCCTTCGTTCTTCGAAGATACTTGAAGATGTTCTTAATTGTGGTCCAGTGACCCTGGCCAGGGTTAGACTGATACCTACTGACTATTCCCATAGCATAGCAGATGTCTGGCCTAGTGCAAAGCATCGCATACATTAAACTGCCAACGAGAGATGCATATGGGACCCATCTCATGTCCTCAACCTCTTGAAGCTTCTTAGGACACATGTCTTTAGACAAAGTGACTCCATGCCTGAATGGTAATAGGTCTTTTTTGGAGTTCTGCATCGAGTATTTGACCAAGATTTTGTCAATATACGATGCTTGAGACAGCGCTAGCACTTTGTTCTTACGATCCCGAAAGATCTGTATACTCAGAACAAACTGAGCCTCTCCTAAATCTTTCATTTGGAATTGGGTCGCTAGCTAGTTCTTAACTGCAATCAGTAGACCTACATCATTTCCAATGAGTAGTATATCGTCTACATACAATACTAAAAAAGCTACTGAACTATTGACTATTTTTTGTAAACACAAGGTTCATCAACGTTTTGGTCAAAGCCATACAATTTGATCACAGCATCAAACCGAATATTCCAAGATCGAGATGCCTACTTTAGCCCATAAATGGACCGATTCAGTTTGCAAACTTTTTGCTCATGACCTTGGGTAATGAATCCTTCGGGTTGCACCATGTAAATAGTCTCCTCAAGATTGTCATTTAGAAAAGTCGTCTTGACGTCCATTTGTCGAATCTCATAATTATAATAAGCTGCAATGGACAAGAGGATGCGGATTGACTTTAACATGGCAACAGATGAGAAATTCTCCTCATAGTCGACTCCCTCCACCTGGGTATAACCCTTTGCCACAAGTTGAGCCTTGAAGATTTGCATCTTCTCATTAGCACCCCGTTTGCGCTTGTAGATCCATTTACAACCTATAGGTCTTACCCCAATAGGCTGATCTACAAGATCCCATACCGAGTTGAAGTACATCGACTCCATCTCGAGATTCATGGCTTTGATCCATTCATCCCGGTCAATATCCTCCATTGCCTTTTTAGGACAATAGATCCTCTACATCGCCATTTGTCACCATAGCTAGGATTTCCAAGAAACCCAGATAGCGATCAGGCGGGTTCGTAACCCTCCCACTGCATCGAGGTTCCCTCAACTCTTGAGGTGGAACCGACCTACCAGATGAATTATCATCAATAATTCTGGTTGATGAAGCAGGTCCTTCAACAACTCTTGTTGAAGTTTCAATAGTTTCTTTAGAAAGCTCACTTAACACGACTTTACTACGTGGACTGTGCTCCCTGATATGATCCTCCTCTAGGAAAGTAGCGTTCATGGAAACAAACACCTTGTTTTCGGACAGATCATAAAAGTAACGTCCTCATGTACCTTTGGGGTAGCCTACAAAGAGGCACAACCTCGATTTTGATTCCAACTTCTTGGGATTTTCCTTAAGCACATGTGCTGGGAAACCCCATATGCGGAAGTGACGTAAACTAGCTTTACGCCTGTTCCACAACTCCAGAGGTTTTCTTGCAACACTCTTAGAAGGAACACAGTTGAGAATGTATATCGTAGTGTTACCAGGATAAGGCACCCAGCCTTTATCCATTTACTACAGATCTTTCAAGTTACTACTTGAACGCGAACTGCCTGTATGTCAACCACATATTGTTCAAGTGACATCTTAGATCTTAGTTTATTGGATTGAATTAATATTATCTAAATGTCAAATAAAATACCTTTGATTTTATTAAATAAATAATTTATATAAAACAAAACTACAATCCACGAGATATACTAGATTTAGGACATCAAACCCAAGAAATAAATGGCTAGCCGCCCAATTCCAAATGAAAGATTTTGGTGAGGCGTAGATTGTTCTAGAAATCTAGATTATCAAGGATCATAAGAATAAAATAATGGCCTTATCTCTCTTGAGGTTGATGTCCTAAATCTCGTAGGGGCCCAATAGTTTGTAAACTTTATATGAACAAATTTTTATGTGATTATATATGATATTTTTTATTCACTTTGTCTATAAAATATATAGTTGCATTAACCACAAACTAATAAACTAATATCCAAGGTTATCGTTGTAACTTGAACATGTATGTGGAGACATACAAGTGGATCATGTTTAAGTGATATCCTAAATGGTCTGTAGTATATGGATAAGGTTTGGTACCTTATCCTGGTAACACTACGAGAATGGCTCATTTTATAGGTGTTACAAATGTTGTAAAGTGCTACAAATGATCTGATCCTGATCATTCATGTATTAGACATGCGAGCGAGGATATTTTATACAAAAGAGTTTTTATAAGACCGAACCATGAAATGTTTAGTCTCATTATATAACACTATTCATAATAGAGACTTTCATTTCACCAGGATGACCATAGGTAACATGACCTTAATCCTGAGTGAGTTGTGAACTCCTGCCTAGGAGGGCAATCCTTTGATTTGTATGGGTGAGAGTGGCCAGATCATCGACTTAACAAGCCTACCATTTTGTTGATTCGTCTTATTGTGGAGTTGGGAACACAGCTACATAAGATGGAATTCACTCCTTTCCCAAAGCAGGGATAAGTAGATAAATTGCTCACTTAAGGGCTAATTCCGAGACTTGAACAATGTGGTGCTACCCCTCTCTTGGCCCAAGAGGGGTTTAGTCATAGTAGGACTATGATCAATTCATCATTAGAAGGATCAATGGTACTTAAGGAGTTAAATGTAACTATAGAGGCCAAACGGTAATTTGGCCTAACTGTACTTGCGAGCAATTTGTGAAGGGTCATCGTACTGTTGATTGGTTATATCCAATGGACACATAAATATATCTGTAGTGCGAAGAGTGTAGCTATTGTTCTTTAGTGGAGTGCCTGATAGTCAATAGATGGTGGATAATGTAATTAAAGAGTTTAATTAATTATTCATGTACCGTTGGAGCTTCAAGCTATAGGTCCATAAGGTCCCCTTAGTAGATCAAAAGGATTTATTTGAGATTCAGTTTTTGGGTTAATTTAAAGTGTTCAAATTAATAAAAGGGAATTGTGATGTGTTATGGTGTGAGTTTGCGGTGATCATGCAAGTTTTCCTAACAAGGCCAAAGTATAAGCCTTCTTAGGTTTCCTAGTAAGTTCAGGGTCAAACTCAGGGACTACTAAGTAGATATGCGTCAAACTCTTCGATTATATTGCGGTGGTAAATAAATGAAGTGGATAGTGTTTTGAGTGAGATTTTTCCTATGAGACGGAGTTGAACGTAGAGTGATAAAAGCGCAGAGTTATAATAAGTATGCGATGAAGGGATTGAGAAGGGGTTTAGTTAACATTTCCTAAGATTGTGCACAAATTATGCGATCATGCTACATACAAATAACAACACTTCATTTCTCAATGCAGAATGCCATACTTCCTATTTCTAGGACACATGCGATGTGTATGTGAAATAGTCGATAAGACTTATTTCTAAGCCTCTACTCTTTCCTATGCGATGATGAATGATGCATACAAAAAACAAGGTGACCGCACACACTCATTCCTATTTCTAATGTGCATGCGATGTGTAAATAGCAATAGAACTTATGTCTATGTTTCTATTTCTTGCTTATACAATTCTAATCTGACTCTCTCAAGCCTAGATTCTAATTTGACTCTTTCAAGCCTAGATTCTATCTTTAGACTACTCTCTCAAGTATGTCCAAATGATGAATGATGCATAATAAGATAAGATGATCGCATAAAATGTAAATCTTAAGTCATGCTAGCTAAGTACTTCTCAACCCATTCAGAAATTTAGCTACTCATGCGTGGTATGGAGAGATTGAACATAGATTGAAATGAGAATTCCATTTTATGTAAATGAAGTACTGAATATAAAATAACAAATGGATGTGAGAGATAACAAGCCCGGTAAGCAATGTCTTGCTTCCCATGGCCTTTTACACTATTCTTTTATCACTTCAACTCTGTTCTCAATGTGGATTCTTGCTCTCGCAAGTGTTGGCCCTCTCTCCTTTGTATTGCTTTCCAGCAGTTTCTCGGTCTGTCTGGGAATGATCTCTCGGCTTCCTCGTCTCTCTGCTCTTCTCCGTTCGCTATGTATATGTATGACTATATGCGTGAACAGACTAACTGGTTGACTCTCTAATTGACTAACTCTGTTTTACACTGGTGGCCTTCGGTATTTATAGATTTCAAGGTGAAGCAGCCTTTCTTGTTAATGATTGCAATGATGGGTGGCATTAATTCCCCTACTCTATTACGCCGTTTAATGGTCACCGAAAGTTGAGTGTACTTGCTACAGTGTGGCTTTAAACGGCTTGTCAACTAAATTTGGAATCTACCGTTATCAGCTTTCCGTCCCATCATGATTTATTATGTTGTCACCTTGATGCGAGGTCTTTATGCGACCACTTTTTTAAGAAACTTCCCACGATCGCATAACTTGCGATCGTAATCTTCAAGTGCGTTGACGCATTGTGCCTTTGGATCGCAATTTCATATGTGTCATCGCATTGTACTTGCACAAAATAGGTAAACTAACTATTTTTATGCGATGAGCGCTTGCAATCGCAATTCCTTTTAGTTTAGCGCTTTTAAACATGATATTCCCTATTTTACCATCGTATTCTCTCATTGTTTTACTTATTTGAGCTATAATAACTTGTATTTCTACCAATTATCAGATAGCCTTATATATGTCATGTTATGTACAAGGTTTGACATTTGCTATACAATTGGGATAGTTAATAGTTATCAATTTAATCCAAGATATGATCACTAGATTGCAGATAAGACCATCCTCAAGTATCTTCAGAGAACGATGGACTACATGCTTGTGTATGGGGCTAAGGATTTGTTCCTTACAGAATACACTGACTCTTATTTTTGGACTAATAGGGATTCAAAGAAATCCACATCAAGATCAGTGTTCACTCTTAATAGAGGAGCTATAGTCTTGTCAAGCACAAAGTAAGGTTGCATTGCTAACTCTACCATGGAGGCCAAGTATATAGTTGCTTGAAGGTCCCAAGGAGGCTATATGGCTCAGGAAGTTTTTGACAGACCTGGAAGTTGTTCCTGACATGTCAAAGTCCATCACTTTTTGTTGTGATAATAGTGGTGATATGCCAAATTCCAGGAAGCCTATAAGCCACAAGAAAGAAGAGCATATTGAGTGAAAATATCATCTTATCCATGAGATTGTGCATCGAGGAGACGGGATTGTCACAAAGATCACTTCAGGGCATAATGTTGCTGATCATTTACAAAAGCTCTCATGGCTAAAAATTTTTAAGGTTGCCTGGAGAATCTAGGTCTACGGGACATGCATCATCTTGTCTATGGCAAGTAAGAGATGTTACTGGTAGTGTATGCCCTAGTTTATTATATTGTGTATCTTACTTTTTTTATACTTTGTATTGTACCCTTCACTAACTTTAGGACAAGTGGAAGATTGTTGGATTTGGTGCCCTAAATTTTATGGGTTTCATAGTTTGTAAATTTTTTGTACACAAATTATTTTGTTCATAAAATAAAAAGTTATTTTATTCGACTTTTGGATTGCATTAACCCAATCCAATAAACTAAGATCCAAGGTTATTTTATGTAACTTTAACATGTATGTGGTTGACATACAAGTGGATCGTGTTTAAGTAACAACTTAAAGGGTCTATAGTATCTGAATAAAATTTGGTACCTTATCTTGATGACACTACAAATACAACCCACTTTGTAATTATTACAATAGTTGTAAAGTGTTACAAACAATTTGATCCTAATCGTTTATGTGAGACATGTGAGCGAGGGTATCTTATACAAAGAGTTTGTATAAGACCGGACCGTGAAATGATTAGTCTATCTTTATAACGTCATTACTTGAAGACATTAACATTTCAATAGGATGACCATAGGTGACTTGACCTTAATCTTGAGTGAGTTGTGAACTTCTATCTATGAGGGTGATCTATTGATCTGTATGGGTGAGAATGGCCAAGTTTGTTGACATAATAAGCCTACCATTTTGGAGATTTGTCCGAGTAGAGAGTTGGGAACACAGCTACACGAGATGGAATTCAATCTTTTCCATCTTTAGGGAAAGTAGATGAATTTCTCCCTTAATAATTTATTATAAGTCTTAGCATTGAGGTCTCATCTTCTTACTAGCCCGAGAGGGATTAATTTTTAGTTCGACTGTAAAATGTTTATTCATAAGAGGGATCAGTGGTACTTAAAAACAATAAAAACTGGGTTTTGATTTTGGTTGATAGGAAAATTTAAATGTGAAAATTAAATTACAAAAAAGTAAGATAGATTGAGAAAAGAGACCGAGCACAAGATCACATTCGCCAGTTTAGAGATCGTAGGGTTTTCTATGAATCTAATCATCGATTAATTATGAAAAATGCTTGAATTAACTATTTCTTAAGCCTAATCGAATGTAGGGACAACCTACATAAATTCCCTAATGAGAATCAATATGTCATTAATCCCTAAATTAACTAAACTCGTTAAAAGGCTATTTACTTAGCTAATTGCATTACGTACATGGATTGATTAAGACATTAAGCAAGAATGGCCAATTCTATCCTAATGCATATCCAATTTTTAGGTTTTGTTATCAATTAGGTGATCCTAGATAGCCTAGAAATCATGCCATAAATCAAACTAAAACCTATTGCTACTAAATTACGAACATCAAAATCACACATAGCAAAGACAAATATACAAGAAATCGAGTTGTCAATTCATCAATTCTATATGCTTGTGTTAGAAATTAATTCAAAGAATGAAAATCACATGAAACGGAAATATCCAGCCAAAAATCCATAAGAAATCTCAAAGAATTCAAGAAAATCCCTACAAACCTCAAACACCACCGTCATGACCTTCAAACATTTATCGAATCCACTCATGATGCCAATATTTACAATTGCAACTCAAAATTAAAGGAAATCTCATGAGTTTTGGCCTAGAATGGCCAAATCGAGCAACATGTTCCCTAAAACGGCCTAACTCTCCTCCCTCATTTACCTAATTTGGAAAAAATACATTTATAATATAATTACAGCATTACAACGCTAGGAAGAGCATTCCAATGCTCTTGTCAATCCAACCCTCAAATGTTGGGCATGTGTTGCAACAATGTTGTGATTCTCACTTGCGACAGGCACGCATGCGCGGACGCATGGTGTTCTGTAATCATCGCAGCGTTGCAATACCAAGAGTATTGTTGCGATGCTGCCCTACATCCTTAGCTTATGCCATTCAGTGTTGCTCGGGTGTAGGAGCTATCATGATGAGCGTTGCAATGCTCTAACAGGGGTAGTTTGGTCATTTTTACTTCTTTGAAGCCCAAATGCTCAAAACAACTTCAAATTGCTTCAAATAACCTTGTTTTTTACCAAATGGTTAGGTCTACCTCTTGGTTGCTTGGTACCTACAAAATAAGACAATTAACATGTAAAATTCACTAACGAGCCTAAATTAAGTAAGGAATTATAGCTCTTTTTTAGAGCTATCAAAGGAGTTAGATGTAACTTCAGGGGTAAAATAGTAATTTGACCCAGCTGTAGTAACAGAAAATTTGTGAAGGATCGACTTACTATTGATTCATTATATCCATGGGCACATAAATATATCTACAGTGTGAAGAGTACAGTTGTAGGTCTTTAGTGGAGTAACCTACAATTAATGAATGTTGATTAATTGAATTAAAGAGTTTAATTAATTAATCTCGTATCATTGGAGCTTCTAATCTATAGATTCATAAGGTCCCCTCTCTCATCCTCTTTATCTGTTATTCAAAATACAGATCAAAGAAAGAATATATGTGAGAAAACTTCATGTCTCTCTCAAGCAACAAAATTCTTTCAATCTCTCTCCAATTCCCTCTTTTTTTCCAAAAGATAAAGGAGATCCCACCATCTCATTCCTTGCCTGAGAATTGTAAGAACTCCAAGTGGTGGTGTTCAAAGAAGTTCACTGTACTTGTGTTCATATTATTGGAGGAAACATTGCAGTATGAGGAGTTCGTGATATGAGGAGAGGATAAACGTGAAGAAAAATTCTACAAAGGTAAGTTCTCTTCCTCTTCCTCTCTAGTAAAACATGTTGTATAATATAGATGTTTATCCTATTTTTTGCTTTTTTATTTCACTATATTTTTATTTTTTCAAAATTGACTATCATTGGCACACGTTCACATGCTTCTATGAGGAATTCAATTCCTTCAATTTAGACCTTTGTGGTCCAGTAAATGTTAAGGCAATAGAAGGATTTGAATACTTCATCTCTTTTATAGATGATTATTCAAGATATAGGTATCTTTACCTAATGCAACACAAGTCTAAAGCTCTAATTTAAAGAGTATAAGGTTGAGGTTGAGAATTTATTAGGTAAAACCATTAAAACACTTCGATCAAATCGAGGTGGATAGTATATAGATTTGAGATTCCAAAACTATTTAATAAAATATGGAATCACCTCCCAACTCTCAGCACCTGGTACACCTCAACAAAATGGTATATTAGAAAGGAGAAATAGAACCCTATTAGACATGGTTCGACATATGATGAGTTATGCTCAATTACTTGACCTGTTATGGGGTCATGCAGTAATGATTGCAGTGTGCATTTTGAACAATGTTTCGTCCACAAGTATTTCTGAAACTCATTTGGAATTATGGAGAGGTCGTAAAGGTATTTACAATACTTTAGAATTTGGGGTTGTCCAGCACATGTGATTGAGACAAATTCAAAGAAATTGGAACCTCATTCAAAGGTATACCTATTTGTAGGCCACTCCAAGGAGATGAGAGGTGATCTCTTCTTTTATCCAAGAGAAAATAAAGTATTTGTATCAACAAATGTTAAATTTTTGGAAGAATACCATATAAAGGAGCATAAGCCATGCAGTAAAATCGTGTTAGATGAGCTTTCCATAGAAACTACTAAAACTTCAACAAAAGTTGTTTAAGGGGCTAGTACATTAACAAGAGTTCTTGATGTTGGCACATCTAGTCAAACACATTCATCTTAAAACTTAAGAGTTCCTTGATGTAGTGGAAGGGTTATAAAGCAATCTGCTTGCTATATGGGTTTAACAAAAGCTTATGTCGTCATACCAAATGATGACATTGAGGATCCATTGACCTATAACTAGGCAATGAATGATGCGGACGAATATGAATGAGATAAGGCCATGAATCTAGAAATGGAGTCAATGTACTTCAATTCTATATGGAATCTTATAGATCAACCTAATAAGGTAAAACTTATAGGTTGCAAATGAATCTATAAGAGGAAAATGGGTGTAGTTGGAAAAGTGCAAACCTTTAAGACTAGGCTAGTGGCAAAGGGTTACATAGGTTATAGGAGTGGAATATGAAAAAACTTTCTCACCTGTAGTCATGCTTAAGTCTATTCGTATTTTTTTGTCCATTGTCACATATTATGACCATGAGATATGGCAAATGGATATCAAACTACCTTTTTGAATCATAATCTTGATGAGAATGTCTATATGAAGCAACCAAAAGGATTCATTAAATAAGGTCAAGAGCAAAAGGTTTGCAAGCTTAATCGGTCCATGGATTGAAACTGACATCTCAATCTTGGAATATAATATTTGAACTTGACTAGAATGTTGATGAACCATGTGTCTACAAGAGAATCATCAATAGTTCTGTAGCTTTCTTAGTGTTGTATGTAGATGATATCCTACTCATTGGGAATGATGTAGGTTTCCTATCTGATGTAAGGAAATGGTTAGCCGCCCAATTCTAAATGAACAATTTGGGTGAGGTACAATGTGTTCTGGGGATCCAAATCATTAGGGATCACAAGAACAAAACGCTAGCCTTATCTCAAGCATCGTATATTGACAAGATACTTATCAGGTATTCAATGGACAATTCCAATAGAGGTTTGTTACCTTTCAAGCATGGAATTGTATTATCTAAGTAACAGTGTTCTAAGACTCCTCAAGAGATTAAAGAAATGAGACGGATTTTCTATGCATCGCCTGTGGGCAGCTTTATGTATACCATGTTGCGTATAAAGGAACTCTTAACAAAGAGATCCGTGAGCGGAAGTGAGATCGCTCCAAACCCCATTGTAACAGAACATACACATTTACAATCAAACAACAATAGTTATGCAAAAAAAAAAAAAAAAAAAAAAAAAAAAAAAAATCTAAATTACAGCATGCTTCAAAAGGGAAAGTACTAAAGTTCAAGAGAACTTACCCTAGAAGAACTATTCTTCTTGTTCGCTCGAACTTACTGTACGATCGTTCATTAACATGAACGAATCTACACTCAAACAGTAATCTCCTCAGCAATCTCCTTGAACAAGAACAAATCTACACTCATCCCTCGAACAATAAGAAGACACCACCAGAAGGCTACCTTGGTATTCTCGGTGTGAGAATCCAGAAGTTGTGGGCTCTGTAGGATTTGGTAGAGGTTCAAGAAAACTTACCCTAGAAGAACTATTCTTCTCATTCGTTCGAACTTACTGTACGATCGCTCACTAACACGAATGAATCTACACTCAAACAGTAATCTCCTCAGCAATCTCCTTGAACAAGAAAAAATCTACACTCGTCCCTCGAACAGTAAGAAGACACCACCAGAAGGCTACCTTGATATTCTCGGTGTGAGAATCCAGGAGTTGTGGGCTCTATAGGATTTGGTAGAGGTTCAAGAAAACTTACCCTAGAAGAATTATTCTTCTCATTCGCTCGAACTTACTGCATGATCGTTCACTAACACGAATGAATCTACCTCAAACAGTAATCTCCTCAGCAATCTCCCTGAACAAGAAAAAATCTACACTCGTCCTCGAACAGTAAGAAGACACCACCAAAAGGCTACCTTGGTATTCTCGGTGTGAGAATCCAGAAGTTGTGGGCTCTGTAGGATTTGGTAGAGGGTAGGAGGAATTTGACAGATCGTGTAGACGATCGAGTAAGTGGGAGATAACTAAAGTCTATCGTATAGACAGATACTCGATTGTTTAGAAAATAAGTGACTATCGTATAGAAAACTCTTACATGATCGTGTATGCTCTTAAGCTATCGTATAGCTATATCTTTTGATCACGCAATTCTTAAAATCTTAATTATCGCATTATGTAAAAATGAAAATAATTTTAATTTTATTCATCAATTACCATAACTGATCACAACTTCCCACTAAGTTGTTTATGGAAAAAAAATCGTAACGAATTATCCTATAATTGATTTAATTACAAATATAATCAATATATTCATAACCTATAGTTTTAATATCACATCTCATGCAATATTTAAACCATAGTTCTTTTTTTCCCTTATAGCATTTAATAATAATTCTTCCAATTAATGTATCTAATACATTAAGTCGATTATATCTCATATAATTGATGCAATTTAATTATATCATATATAATCAAATTTCCTCTTGTTAATTTGAACACTTCAAACTAACCCAAAAACTAATTCTCACCATGAATCTATTAAGCTACCAAGGGGACCTTATGGACCTGTAGCTTGAAGCTCCAACGGTATTTGAATAACTGACTAAACTCTTTAATCACGATACCCGCCATCTGTTAACTGTCAGACATTTCACTAAAGATCGACAGCTGCACTCTCCGTGCTACAGATATATTTCCGTGTCCATTGAATATAACCAATCAACAGTACGATGACTCTTCACAAATCGATCGTAAGTATAGTCGGGCCAATTTACCATTTTGCCCTTGTAATTACCTCTAATTTCTTAAGTACCACTAATTCCTCTAATGAACAATACATCATAGTCCTACTATGAGTAAATCTTTCTCGTGCCAAGAGAAGGTATGGCATCTGACACGGGGATTTTTATACCTTACAGCATATGAACAAATGTGAATGTGAATGAATGAATCATGCAAGCTCATGTTGCCATAAACTTGATGACATAGAAATGGAATGTAGATGGAATGTCATGTTGTGTTATCGCTTATGCACATTACTTCTAAATATGCATTGTTAATGATAGGTCTGTAGTATGCGATAGAGTAATGCATGTCACAAGTTTCCTTGCGCTGAAACCAAGTATAGTTCCAACGCAAGTTTCTCAAAATAATTCGAGGTCGAACACAGGGATTGTTTTCGTTAATGCATTACTTTTGTGATACATGCAACCGGTTTTTACAATTAATAAAGAATTGGTTTATACAAGAATCTAAAGTGCGATGAAAATAAAGTTGTGTTGATAAAATAAAGTTGCGTTGAAAATAAAATCCTAAACTAATATGATACAAACTACAAGATATATGATATATGATACTGAGTACAAGACTGACTATGAAGTTATACAAAGGATCGTGGTATGCGATGGCAGGTCTTTATGGATGAATCAGAAAGAGAAAGAATAAATAGTAAAAACAACGCAAGTTTGTTAATTGTGTTAAAGATGCAACTAAGGTTCTGCTTTTCCTTGGCGTACACCTCTCAGTGATCGGCCACGTTCCCATATCTCTATGGTGAAACAGAGATGAACGTGATGAACGCAAGGTTGCTTCCATCTCTAGAAGTACTTCTCGCTTTAGTTAACGCATTCTTCCAACCCTCTCTCGATAGGCGGAATAACATCTTCACTTCTGCTCTCACAGGTGAAGATACCGTCGAGCATGCTTTAGCTAAACTTAATCATTTCCTTAACACAAATTAATTTACTTGCTTAATTCTTGCTATTTATACAGGGAATTAGGAAAACATCATGGAGAAAATGGATTATGGATAGATGACAATGGAAATGATCATAACATTTAATACTAAAATTAAGCGTTTGATACATGGTGTGAATGAAAGATTAAGAAGATGAATACAGATGATGAAAAAGATATTAGAAATAAATACAGAAAAGTGTCAACATCTTGACACAGATCCTGGACGGAGGTTTTGCTTGTCGACATGTGGAAGTAATGGAGAGGAGAACTTCCCTCTCAGGCTTGCTCTTCTGATAGAAGTGACCTTCATATAGAGCTTCAACGGCGAGGATTGGAAGGATTCCTTGCCCGAAGACTCACCTCTCGGCCTTGTCTCTTGATTATCCCGGATCTACTCTGGAAATTGCTTCAAACCAGTCTCTCTCTCAGATCAGTATGTACACGTCTCTATGTATTCAAGTATACCTTTCAGAGAATTTGTAGAAGCTATTTATAGGTGAAGCTTGGCTCTTTGACTTCATGGTCCCCACTTTATGGTTATGGTAGTTCCTGAAATGGCGGAGTGAATATTCCTTCTGTTATACAATCAACCCGTCAGAAATGCACAACTGAAAGCTATACATTTATCTGAATCCTCCGCAAATGTGGTGCTCTTTACATCTTCGATCTATCGCCGCATGCGTTGTTATTTTTTATTACCACATGCGGTTGAAATTTTTTTGATCGCTAAGCTCTTGATCGATTGTCGCTTGCACCATCATTACGTTGATCATCTCTTCATTCTTGAATGATGGGCGCAATGCGACGTAGATGCGTTGTTTCTTTTTATCTTTGAGCCATTAACGCATGCGGTGATTGATTTCCTGCAAAACAGAAATTGAAATACTCTATTCTACCATCGCAATGGTGTTAGTGGGTGTATCGACGACATTTTATAATTCTCGCATTTCTTAGCCAATTTCTATATTATCGACGCAACTTTTCTTTCTTTTTTCCGCAATATCTAAATAAAACAGTATAAATAACTTGTATTACTACAAGTTATCAACATCAATAACTTGTATTACTACAAGTTATCAACATCACATTGTTCAAGTCCCGGAATCAACCCTTAAGGGAGAAATTTATCTATTTACCCTTAAATCGGGGAAGGAGTGAATTCTATCTTGTGTAGCTGAGTTTCCAGCTCCCCAATTAGGCGTCCTTAAAATGGTAGGTTTGAGTCGGCGATCTGGCTACTCGCACCCATATAAATCAAAGGACCGCCCTCATGGGCAGGAGTTCTCAACTCACTCGCATGTCTAATACATGAATGGTCAGGATCAGACCATTTATAGTACTTTACATCACTTGTAACATCTACAAAGCGGGCCACACTCGTAGCATCGATAGGATAACGTTTTCCTTCTTTATCCATCTACTACAGACCATTTAGGTTATCACTTAAAGCAGATCCACTTGTATGCCATCACATACATGCTTAAGTTACAACAATAATAAGGCATCTTAGTTTATTGGTTTGTGGTTAATGCAACAAAATATCTCATATATTAAAAACTGTAGTGAAGAAAATATCTCATATTATTACATCACATAATATTTGTTCATGTACGTGTTTACAAACTATTGGACCCTACGAGATTTAGGGCATCAACCCCAATAGTGTACAAGGCCTGGCATTTGCTATATAGTTGGAATAGTCAGTAGATACCAATCTAATGCAAGATATGATCACTGGACTGCAGTTAAGACCATCCTCAAATATCTTTGGAGAATGAGGGACTATATGCTTGTGTATGGGGCTAAGGATTTGATCTTTAAATGATACATGACTCTGATTTTCATATTAATAGGGACTCTAGGAAATCCCCATCAGGATCAGTGTTCACTCTTAACAGAGGAGCTATAGTATGGCGTAGCATCAAACAAGGTTCTATTGCTAACTCTACCATGGAGGTAGAGTATGTAACTACTTATAAAGCTGTTAAAGAAGTTGTCTGGCTCAGGACGTTTTTTAAAAACTTGGAAGTTGTTCCTAACATGTCAATGTCTATCACCCTTTATTGTGAGAATAATGGTGATGTGGCAAACTCCAAGGAGCCTAGAAGCTACAAGAGGGGAAAGCATATCGAGTGCGAGTATCATTTGATACGAGAGATTGTGCAATGAGAAAACGTGATCGTCATGAAGATTGCTTCGGAGAACAATGTTGTTGGTCCGTTTACAAAGGCTCCCACAACTAAAGTATTTGAGTATCACCTGAAAAGTCTGGGTCTAAGGGACATGCATCATCTCATCTAGGGCAAGTAGGAGATGTTACTAAGTATAGTGTATGCCCTAGTTTATTGTATTATGTACTTTATTTGTATTATACTTTGTATTATACACTTCACTAGCTTTAAGACAAGTGGGAGATTGTTGGGGTTTGTGACCTAAATATCGGGGTTCTCATAGTTTGTAAACTATATACAAATTAGTTATTTAATAAAATAAGGTGTTATTTTATTTGACATTAAGATTGCATTAACTCAATCCAATAAAATAAGGTCTGAGGTTATTTCATGTAACTTAAGCATGTATGTGGTAAACATATGGATGGATCATGTTTAAGTAATACTAAATGATTTGTAGTATATGGATAAGATTGGGTGCCTTTATCGTGGTAACACTACGAATATAACCCATTTTTAAATGTTATAAAAGTTGTAAAGTATTATAAACGAGTTAGATATTATTACAAGAGTAAAATAGTAACTTGACCCAACTGTAATTACGAACAATTCGTGAAGGGTTGACTTACTGTTGATTAGTTATATCTACGGACACATAAGTATATCTATAGTGTGAAGAGTGCAACTGTGGATCCTTAGTGAAGTTACCTGCAATTGATGAATGTTGATTAATTTACTTAAGGAGTTTACTTAATTAATCTTGTATCATTGGAGCTTCTAATCTATAAATCCGTTAGGTCCCTTTGCTAGCGCACTAAAGATAAAACAATGATCATTATTTTTGGATTAGTTTGAATTGTTCAGATTAAATAAGGGAATAAATTGTATGAGTTACAATGAATATGAATTTAATTTTTTTTAATGAGATTCAAAATTATACTTTATTATATGAGAGAAATAAATATTTAAATAAAATTCAATTATTATTTATATGAATGAAACTGATATAAAACTATAGGTTATAATCAATAGGGATAAAATTCATATTAAAACTATAAGTCATTATGTGAGAGGATATTATTTGAATATGATTCAAATGAAATTAAATATATGATATTTAATTATTAATTAATTAAAATTACTTATTTAATTATATATAAATGAAATTTAATATATAATTAAATTTAATTTAAAATGAGAATAATCTCTAAAAGGGAGTTATTCTACATGTTACTCGAGGGAAGTGGGAACTCTCCTCCCATCAATTCTCTCATTTTTATGTTAAGGAAGAAGTTTTTGCAAAAGAGTGTGTGTGTGCATTCACTTGAATATTGGATCTCCAAATTCTCTATACCACGAAAAGTCTCTATCACTCAATACGTTTTACATAAACATTGTTCTACTAATTTCTCCCTTCCAAAGGTTCCCACAAACCTCGATTCTGTCCGGATAATAGCAAGGAAGTCTCACCGGTGGTATTCTTTGTGTCTGACTATTCCTCATCGTAAAAGAGTTCATCACTGTTCGTGAAATTTTTGGAGTTTGTGTTGCGGAGAAGGATCACATTAAAGAAAGTCTTCAAGAGGTAATATTCTTTTTCACTTTACAACATGCTTATGAGAATGAGTTTATCCTTATGTTTTTGTATTTCTTTCATGAATTTCCAAAACGAAGTTCAACGGCACACGCATTCATGTGCTTCTGCATTGGGATTCGATCCCTTCAAAACATTTAGTTGAATTAAAAATCCAACTCAACTTGAGTCAATACCTCAAACACCCCATTAAGGTACCATTACTTGTATAACAAAAACCTAAACCCATACTGAAATAACTTGGACCCAAACATAGACTTTTATAATACAAACTAAAATAGTCTCACTCTAAATAAAAACTAAACTAAAATAATCTGTACCTCAAACATAGACTATTAAAATTCAGATTAAAATAGTTTGCACCCCAAATACAAACGATTATTATAGTCCATAGACTATTATAATTCACAGGCTATTATAACCCACATACTATAATAAACATATTATAATTAAAAAGAAAAAAAAAACTATAATAACTAATCGTGGACTAAAAAACCCCTTGTCAAAGTCTACTTCATATAGTCGAACTCTCAATGATTGATCAATATTCTAAGTTTTCTTAGAATTTAACCCATATGTATCTAATTATTGGTTTTTTTTTTATCGTAAGAGGGGAAAAAATTTTGCCTTTGTTTGGAACTTTGAAATTTTGAGCCATTTCAAATCATAATTAATTTCAAGCAAAATTTTGTTGTTTTTTTTTTTTTTTTTTTTGTTATAACCGCAATAAATAGAATGATTTGAAATCTAAAATAATTTCAAATTTTGTTTCAATGTAAAAAAATTTCAGAATAAAATGGTTGAATGTCATCGAATTTTATATAATTTAGAGAAATATTTACTTTGCCCTATTCTAAATTTGAATTAACGAATCTTGATTAAAATTCTATATTAGTAAACGTTTTAACTTTTTCTTTTTCGTTTTCGGTTACCATTCAAACACATAATATAAATATATTCATTTCAACTCTTCTTCATTCTAAGTAAAGTAAAAAATCTAAAATAATTTATTAGATTTTAAATCACAATATTCAAAAATCATTTCTTCAATTTTCTTACATCGAGGGAGGGTTAAAAGGTTGAATTCAAAGCCATTATTTGTGCTTTACTATTATGTCACGTCCAAATCGAGGGGATGGGCTTATTTGAGGGGGAAAACGTTGCTTCTATGAAGCACAGATACTTCATGTGAGGTATACTGATACTTTCAAATACTTTTCAGATACGTATCTAACATGTGATTTGATATATCTATTTTTATGTGTATTTTTTATAAAAAAAAAAAAAAAGACAAACAATTCATCTAATCTTTTCCAATCTAAAACTAGAAACCTATTTAAAAAACTTACTACTCGAGTCCAAAACTAAAAGAAAAAATAAATAAATAACAGACAAAATCCTAGACTAAAATCATCTAATTTTCATCTTCACATTTGAGTCTCCGCAAAACCCACCAAAATATAAACTATTTGGATATCTTTAACAATACAATGTTCTTCATTTATCTTCATACTTCTCCCTCTAATTTCCTTCTTCTTCTTTGCAATATGAGTCACTTTTCTATTGCATTTTCTTAATTGTTGTACTTCAACATCTTAGATGTTGCTTTTTTTGTATTGTATTTTAGTGTTTGTATTCTATTTTGTGTTATTATTATTAACTTGTATGTTAAATTTATCTATATCCTAGATTTTTTTAAAGAAAAAGAAAATGTATCTTCAAGGCATCAGTATCCTCGTTTTTTAGAAATATATATATATATATATATATAAATGACGCATCCTTAGACATATCCGTATCTTAGTTTTTTAGAAATTGACGAATTACCGTATCCGATCATATCCATATCGTGCAGTCATATCTGTGTCTGTGCTTCATAGCATTACTTCAATGGATAGTTTTGATAAACAACCATTTGAAAAGGGTAATTAATTATGAAAAAAGAAGAAATAAATAATGGATAACAAGAGAAATAGCAAATTTTAAAGTTTCATTTGGAAAAATGACAAAAATGTTTCAAAATTATAAAAATAGCAAAATGAATTTAAATAATAAAAAATTATAATTAGTAAATGACCAAATTGCCCTAAAAACAACTAAATTAAGTGCAAACGAGAATTCAAAGATATAATGCTTCAAACTCAACTCGAATACTATAAATACTGTGTATCTAAATATTCCTTAAGCAATAATTAAAAATCACCTCATATGGTCTCCATGCTTACGGCTGTCAATAGGATGCATGTGTACGAGCAAAGCCTACAACCAGGCGACCAACAGTAGCGGAGCCAAGAATTTTATGTAGGAGTGCACTATATGTACAAGTCTAACAAAAAAAAAATCTATAAATGAATGTGAAAAATATTAATAACTTCATAAATTAACTAATTTAATATATTAAATTGTCCTCCACAAGTTTTTATATTTTAAAATCGATCAATGATAACTTCAATATCGAACTTATCAAATAAATTCTTTTCAATATAGGCTATAAGATGAATTCATCCATTGATCTCTTGTTTGATTACACGATCGAGTCTTCACAATATGCATAGCAGAAAATGTTCTCTCTACAATAGCTGTGGCAACAGGTAAAATCAACGCCAAGGTGAGTAATTTGTAAACTAATGAATAGAACTTGTCTTTATTCGTCATGACCATTTTACTGCAAGATCACAAATGCTTTTTAGCTCAACAAACTCAATATTTTGAACGGATATCAATAATATAATTTTGAAGTTGATCTTCAAACATAGAGAGTTCAAAAGTCTCTTGGGTAAAATTGAGCAAATTGACTAGGCTTTTTTTTATCAAAAGAAACAAATGAATTACTCGAATGTAGACATATCACACAGAAAAGAAATTCAGTATTTGTTGTAGTAAAACGATTATTCAGCTCGTGAAGCTGCATATCAATGACGACATAGAAAACTGTAACATGATAATGATGTAAATTTGTAATTGGTTGAGAGTTCCGTTTTTGTCGACCTCAAATTAGAAATAGGTCATTTATTTTAAGGACTTCAATATCATGACTATGATAGAAATCAGAAGCCATAATCAACAACGAATCACAATCAGACTCTTTTGTTTTATGCAGTCTTTCTTTATAAATTTTGAATAAATTCATTGCATTCATAATATTTGAGGGACGAGTCATTTGTGATTCCCAAGATAATTTTCATAAAATATATATGAAAAACAAAGATAAAAGATAAGATCGAACTTATTAGAATATTTGCTTCATATTTTTATTATGAATTTGATCCATCTTGCACAATTGTCTCAAGTACATCAACTATTGAAGAGAACATTGTAATAAAACTCGTTGTAGTATATCAAACGAGTGACAACAAATAATTTTCTAGCTTGAACTCTAAAATTGATTTTAAAAACCTATATGAGTAATGTGAATCTAAAAATAATATGAAAACAAAGGAAAATATATGGAGTGTAATGTGAATATATAAATTATGTAAAAAAAAATAAAGATACCTTTTTAATAGAATGCTCTTGAGAGTTGAGGTTGAAAAATGAATTTTGAAAAGAAGAAGAAAATTTCTAAACTGCCTCTATTGCCGATAAAAAAGAAAAAAGTATTGTTTGATTATGTATTTATTTTTTTAAAAAAAGGCACATTATATTTTGAAAGGCACATTGTTTGACCTAATTTTCTTTATTAGAATTTACATGAGTTGGGTTTTAAAAGGAAATGAAAAAATTTGGGTAAAAAGTCATATAAAATCCAAAATAAATGTTTGTAAGTTGTAGAACTCAACCCACATACCTCTCCAAACAAGCAGAACCGCGTGCCAATAGGTCAACACCAATTTTGTTATATAGGCTAAACTTTTATATATATATTAATACATATTACTTTATAATTTATAGTAAAAATACAAAAGATGGATAAATTGAGGGGGCACATGCTCCCCCAGCTCGTACGTGGCTCCACCCTAGATTTCCTCCAAGATGAGAGCAGAGTTGATTGTGCTAGTAAAATTGTTAGCAAGTGAGTATTTGAAGAAATTGCAATCTTTTGATGAAGTGACTAGACAAATAGAATCCATCAAGGATAAGCTTAAAAACCCTATTAGATTTAGGATTGTTTTTGACGTCAATCACAGAACGTCATTGTTGAAAACGATGTTCAAAGCTAAACAAAAGTAAGAAACACGCATGCGAGCAACCAAGACCAACGACCTGGCGGGAGGCAGCAACTTAAAAGCGAAAAAGAATATGAGATTTATGAGTTTTTGTTATTTTATTTTATTTAGATGGTTGAATAATATATATATTATTGTAAGAAATTGCAAACAACCAACATTTGATCTTGAAGATGTATGGTATGGTTACATTTTCTTTAAACTTTTTTTAATTAATTTAAATTCTAATTTATTAGATTCTAAAGGAAATCAAGAATTTAAAATTCTATTAAAATATAATCTGACGAATAGGTTTAAAAAAAAATCTAATTTTTCTTTTAATTCTCTTATATTTATATTTATATATACTTCAATACTTTACTATCTCAAATTCAAGATTTACAAATTTCAAGCTTTTAACAACATTGATTTAAAAAATTTAAATCTAAAATTTTCAACCATGATAAGAAAATGTATAAAATAAATTGAAAATAATGACATAAAACTGAATCAAATCGAAAGAAGGTTACAACATGATAAGAAAATGTATAAATAAATCGAAAAATAATCAAATTTGATTAACAAAATATATATTGTTGGAGAAAAATAGGAAGATATAAAATTCTGTTATAATTCGAAATCACAAAAATGATAGCTCATAACTTCACATTCCAATTACACGTGTATATGTAAATCTATATTGTTATAATCAAGCACTGCAAAAAAAAATATTGGTTAAAAAATAAAACATCATAATTTTACCTTACAATTACAATATATGTTGGAAAAAATTTTATAACTATGCATTACAATTATGTGTAAATGTAAATTAATTAAATCTCTTTTTTTAACAAGTCACATGTATTTTTTTATAAAGAAAATAAAACTGAGTCTATATACATATGCACACGTATAAAAGCTTAAAAGAAATTTAAATCTAATAATAATATATATATCTCAAAAACTTTTTAAAATAATAATAATAATATATCATGAAATAAAATGTGAAAATTTTGAAAATATGAAAAAAAATTAAAATTAATTTGATAACAATATGTATAGAATATAAAAAATATTAAGATACAATTAAATGTGATCACAAACCTTTAAAATAATTGTGGATTAGTAAGATAAAATCAAATTTAATAATAAAAGATAAATTTAAACTTAAATTGGGAGAAAAAAATAAAGAAGAGATTGATTTTGAATCAATTTGAAAAGTAGTTATCAAAATCTAATTTGATATTAAAATATAAATTTGAATTTCAAAATAGGCAAAAAAAAAATTAAAAATGGTTTTCATTTTCTGTTTTGGCAGATCCATTAGGTTATAACTTAATAATATGTTAACTTAAGTTTGACCTATTACACTATATTTTTATCTCGGTTATTAATCCATCTTTCCATATGCACTATTTTTATCTCGCTTATTAATACTAATGGATTTGATTTTCCACCAAATCTAGATATATTATAAATTAAAATTAAAATAGTGATAAACAAATTAAAGATAGATTAATTCTAAATATTTTCGAAAAGTGGTTAAATTAAATAAAATCAAATATGGAACCACCCATTCAAATTTTAGAATGGGAGAAAAATTTGGCACCTTTATGAATCTGTTAATTAAAATCTCATAACCAACTATTCCAATTACATTCTATTTCTAGAATTGATACACGGTCTCATAATCGAAGATTTCATTTATACTGGTTTCTGTTGAGAATTGATAAACAGTATAGCAATTATACGGGAATCTAGATTAAAAAAAAGTATATATCATGTGTGCAACACGCTCTTGTCAAAAATCTTATTAATTCCTTTTTTTTTTTTTTTTTTTGACAAAACTCAAGAGGACTCCTCCAATTTTACTATTTCTTCCAATTTCTCAAGAAAAAAAAGAGACAATTGAAACTTCTAGTAGTCTAGCCCGACTTAAAAAAAGTGAGCTTAGCCCAACTTTCACCCATTTGGATTTAGGATACGCTTAGACCTAGTATCAATTGAATACTAAGTTTTGCGGAGTAGACTTAGCTCAAATATAATTGAGATGATCTTTCTTCTCTAAAGGTTGAAGATACAATTCACATCTCCATAGTTATTATAATTAAAAAAATAGAATGCTAAAATTACATTATCATCCTTAATATTTAGAGGTATTTGCTTTTTTTTTTCTTTTTTTTTTTTTGGAGAACAAGGTATTTGCATAATCATACCTCTTTAGTTAGAATGATTTTAAATATAAAATAGAATTGTAAATATTTAGGACTAGGAGGCTGTGTATTGGCGGGATCAATTACGGGTAAAAATAAGGCACACAGCATAATTCTTTTATCTTATTGATTTTCGTAGGTCCAAAAACGGGTTATTTAGATTTGGGGGAATCTTGAAAGTTAATTAGGGAAAAAGGAGTTTCAAACTTAGTTAGGAGAAGGGGGACTTTTTTTTTTTTTGTCCCCATCCGAATGCGTCTTTCAACAGTGAAACATCTTTAAAATGCATCTTTTTTTTTTGTTCTCTCTAAAAACCAAAAATTAAAGTTAGTTTCACATTTTTAAAATGCATCAATCACTATATAAGACAATTAAGTTTGGCAAAGTTAAAAGTGGAAGGAGGTAAGGTAACCTGCGTCACGTGCAATAATTTTTTTAATTATTATTTTAAACTTTTTTTTTTATATTTTTTCATTCATGTGGCTGAAAGCTTGTGATATTGTATAACTTCCGATGAAACTTTTCTTATTTTGTAAAAAAAAAAAACAAAACAAAACAAAGTTTTTCATACGATATGTTTTGAACCTTAACTAAAAATATTAAAAAAATAAATCAACTCATAACTTACTTTTGAAATTAGAAAAATATTGTAATTAAACCCATCGAACAGATCCACATTTATTTAATTCAATAGTAAATATTTTTATCTTTTAAAAATGAGTGTGTTTCACATCATCCAATCATACACACAAATAAAATAAAAAAAAATAGAAAGAAATAAAAAAGAGACCGAGGGAAAAAATTATTTGAAAATGAATGGTTAACATCAATATCTTATTAAGTTATTTATTCATACCAAACTTCATGAAAAACAATGTAAATTTACATTTTATGAATGACTAAAAAATAGTTTATGAAGGTAAAAAAAAATGATTAAAATAGAATAAAATGAGAGAGAAGAGAAATGAGAGACATAACCAAAAGCTCACTTGACATAACTTTTGTACTATCAACTTTGAGGTAAGAGGTTCGATTCTCTCACCCTACATTTTAATTACAATACCTTTAAAATATATATATATATAAGGTAAAGAAAATGATAATGAAATGAAACAAATATAATTGAATATTAAAAAAATAATTGATTTAAAAAGAAAGGATGGTAGAGAGAAAGATGATATAGATGACAAGAAAATATGAGTTCGAAAGTGGAGGAGAGAGAATGTGTTGGGATGAATTGGTATAAATGAATAAATTAATAAGATATTCGTATTAACTATTAATTTTAAAATTTATCGATAGCATCCCAGCACCCTGAAAAACCAAGTGTATTCTTTCTTAAATGTTTAATTACAATATTCTTTTCTAATTTCAAAAGTAAGTTATAAGGTTATGTCTTTTTTAAATTTTTTTCAAAACATATTGTTTCTGATTTTATTTCATTTTCTTTCTTTTTTTTTTTTTTTTTTTTTTTTTTTTGCAAAATATAAAATTTTTTGTGAAAAGTTATATAATATCACAAGCTTAGCAACATGAAAAGGAAAAATAAATAAATAAATAAAACAGTTTAAAATTATAATTAAAAAAATTATGCATTTTACAAATGTTGCATTGACGCCATTACCTCATTCCAACTCCAACTTCTCAAACTTACCCCCTATTTGGAATTCATGGATTTAATAAGATTTGAATTTTTTTTTTGTTTGGATGGTTAAAAAAATCGTAGAATTTAAAACCGGTTAAGATTTGAAATTTTGTTTTTCAAGAAATTTTTTTTTGTTCCAAATAGCTAAGAGATTTGCAAGGATTTTAAGTGTTAAAAAGTTTGTTTCAAATTTTAGGCATAGATCAGCACAGATTAGAGAGTGAAAAATGAGCGGTAGCATAAAAGTAGCGGCAACGTGGGAAAAGCAATGAATATAGAGCTTTGATTTTAGCGGCCACAGTAGGTGAAGCTTCAACTAGGAGCAGAGTCATTCGATTTTAGCAGTGTGGAGATAGAGTAGTGTGTGGGATTGAGCGACTGTTTATGTAATGGAACGGAAGATGTTTATGCGTAGGAGTGTTCAAAAAATTCGATAACTCAACAAAACCGATCAATTCAATCCAATCTGTCCAATTTGGGTTGGGTTATGAACTTTTTTTTGGTTGAGTTGGATTAGAATTGTGAGAGTTTCTGAACCTAACTTAGATGGCCAAACAGGACACAAACAATCTAAAGAACACCAAAATATATAGTGGTTCGACCAGTTTAGTCTACATCCACTTTGAGAACCAGCTTGAATTAATTTATTAATGAGCAATAAAGAAATTTTATAAATTACAGATAATCAACGAAATCACCAATCTGTAATTTTAAGTATCAACGGATACCGAGAGAACCGCACACAACGTCGCCTCTGTCTACTGAGAACAACCCGATGCAAAACAGTCCAAAACAGTGTGCTACCACCTCTGACCGGCAAACCACGCGTAGACCCGCGCCTCTCTCACCGCCAACAACCGCTGTCGGACGCAGCCACCACAGCAAACCACTGAACCGTCGGATTCAAGCCCACGCTGCTGCTCAGATCGGCGAAGTTCGACCAAGCTCGAACCGGCCGCTACTCCTCCACACAAGAACTGGTCACAACTCTTCCACGAAGCCGACACCCAAGTCCAGTCGGGCTCTTCGACCGACGGCCTCCGTCTTTGTTCCAGTCGACTGCAGCAGCTTCAACACCAGGCGGCTGCTACTCTTTTCACTTGGCCAAAAGGAGACCCACGAAAAAGGCCCTAATTTTGGAGAAGATAGGGATAATTACAAGTTTACCACTGCTCAATAATTACAATAATGCCATTGGGCCTTTAAATTTCCAAAAAAACCCAATAAAACCTACTTAAATACCTTGTTATTTTCTACAAATCTCCCTCATAACAAGAATATTTAAGTGTCAAAGCTGATTCTCCAATCTTCCTATCATCCAGATTTAATATTCAGTCCATCTAATTTGAACCTATGGGCTGGAAGAACCTTAGTTAACATATCTGACAAATTTTCAACCGTATGAACCACATCTTTCTGGGCCACAACTTCTCTGATAAAATGAAATTTGACATCGATATGCTTAGACCATTCGTGATGAGATGGATTCTTCGCAAGATGAATAGCACTCTGACTATCACAACAGACGATAGGAATGAACTTCGATAACAACTCACCAACTATTCTTTTCAACCACACTGCCTCTTTCACAGCTTCACCAACTGAAATATATTTTGACTCAGTAGTAGACAAGGCAACAACTGACTGTAGAGAAACCTTCCAACTGACCACATTACCAGACAAACGAAAAATGTGACCTGATAGAGACCTTCTTTTGTCAAGGTCTGCAACATAATCTGCATCTGTGAAGCCTTCTAATAGTGTTGATTTATCACAATCCCTGCTAAAAGCACTACCTTTCAAATATCGAAGCACCCATTTAACTGCTCCTTCCCAGGATTTGACATAAACCTACTTATCATACTCATAGCATATCCCAAGTCAAGTCTAGTACAAATCATCAAATACATAATAATTCCAACAGCATTACATAGGGAATATTAGTCATCTCTAACCTTTCTTGTTCAGTAAGAGATGAAGAAAGCCTAAAATGAGATGCTAAGGGTGTCGAAACTGCCTTACAACCAGACATATTATATTTCTCAAGTAGTTTATGCACATAACTCTCCTGCGAAATGGTTAACAAACCTTTCCCCCTATCTCTTTTCACATCCATGCCTAGAATCCTTTTCAGTTCACCTAAATCTTTCATCTCAAATTCACTACTCAATCGTTTCTTGAGATCACAGATTTCAGAATAATCCTTAGACACCAGAATCATATCATCTACATACAGAAGTAGATAAGTATATGTACCTTTCTGAGATAGTTTCCAGTACACGCAGGCATCATAAGAGCTTCTGTGAAACCCCTGCTTCAGAATAAAGGTGTCAAACCTGATATACCATTGTCTCGGCGATTGCTTCAGTCCATAGATGGACCTGTGAAGACGACAAACCATGTCTTCCTTTCCTTTCGCCTCATAGCCCTTAGGTTGAGCCATGTAGATCACTTTCTCCAATTCACCATGAAGGAAAGTTGTGGTAACATCCATCTGTTTAACAAACATATCAAAGTGAACAGCAATAGATAAAATTAATCGAATGGACGAATGCCTCACCACCGGAGAGAAAATCTCATGAAAGTCAACTCCCTCTTTTTGAGTGTAGTCCTTGGCTACCAGTCTAGCCTTATACCTAGGCTTGCTGTAACCTCCTATACTTGGCTTGATTTTATAAATCCACTTTGACTAAATGAGTTTCTGATTAGGAGGCCTTGGAATCAATGACCATGTCTGATTCTTTTGCAATGAGAACAACTCTGCTTCCATAGCATCCTTCCACTGTTCCTTCGAATCAGATACAATAGCCTCCCCAAAAGTAAGAGGCTCTGCTTCAATACTCTCAGCTGCACAAGTAAGAGCATAAGCAACTAAATCAGCATAACCATACCTCGTAGGAGCTTGCCTCACCCGCTGAGGCCTATCATGTGTAAGCTGATAGTTCTGTAGGTCACTATCATTTGAGCTTTCTTCACCAAAAGCTCCCTCATCAATCAAAGTTCTCTGCAGTTGAGGCTGTCTACCATCCGAACTGGATGACTGATCACTGAAATCACCTGAACTAACTGATTGTTGTGCCTTAGAATCAATTCTAACCTCTGCCTCAACCTAATTAACTGTCTGCTATTTCTGCTGCTCTTTGACACGAAATGGCATCTCTGTTTCATTAAAAGTCACATCTCTGCTGATAATGCATTTATTTCTGCCCTTTTTCAAGCACCAAAGTTTATATCCTTTAACACCCTGAGGATAGCCAATAAACATACATTTCAGTGCCCTCTTGTTCAACTTCCCTTCCTTAACATGAGCATAAGCTAAACATCCAAACACTCTGAGATGATCTAAGCTTGGAGCTTTTCCTGTCCATATCTTCTAAGGAGTCTTTAGGCCTAAAGCGGAAGACGAACTCCTATTAATAAGATAACAAGCTGTTTGGGTAGCTTCCCCCCAAAATTTCAAGGGTAATGAAGCATTTGTCAAGAGACATCTTGTACGCTCCATAATTGTTCTGTTGAACCTCTCAGCTAAACCATTCTGTTGTGGAGTGTACAGTGAAATGCCTCGTAATTCCCTCAGATTTGCAAAATCTATCAAATTTGTGATTCACAAATTCTAAACCATTGTCTGTCCTCAGATATTTTACCTTCCTGCCTGTCTGGTACTCAACCTGCTTTTTCCATTCAAGAAATTTCCCAAAAGCTTCATCCTTCTGTTTTAGTGGATACATCCACACCTTACTTGAAAAATCATCAATGATTGACATAAAGTATCTCGAACCTTCCATAGAAGGTACCTTTGTAGGACCCCACAAATCTGAATGAATATAATTTAAAATTCCTTTAGTAGAATGCTTATTTTTCCCAAACTTCACTCTGGTAGACTTTCCCATTATGCAATGTTCACAAAATGGGAGTTCAATGTCTTTAACTCCTCTAAGAAAATCTTGTTGTGAAAGAGCTTGCAGACCTCTTTCACTCACATGAGCCAATTTGCTATGCCATAACATAGATTTATCTGTTTCTTTCCCAGATGCAATAGCAGCACTACCTGAAACTGCAGTACCTTTCAACACATAAAGACCATTCCTCAAGGTCCTCTTCAGCTTAACCAAAGAACCCTTGATGACCTTCAGAACTCCATCCTCAGATTTATAAGAATAACCTGTTCTATCTAATTTGCTCAGTGAAATTAGATTTCGTTTGAGTTCTAGAACATACCTTACATTTTTAAGAATTCTGATCATACCATCATGTGTTGTAATTCGAACTGACACAATTCCTTTTACATCACAAGCACCATTATCACCAAGCAGAACTGATCCCCTATTATTTTCCTGAAAGTCAACCAAGAAATCCTGATTAGGAGTCATGTGAAACGTGCACCCTGAATCCATGATCCAAGCATTCTGAATGTCCCTGCTGGACACCATCAAGACCTCTGCTGAATCATACCCATCAGTAATGTTTACTGCACTAGAATCCCATGTATGCTTGCTACTTGACGCTTTCTTGCTCTTATTCAAAGGGCAATTCTTTCTAAAGTGTCCTTCTTTATGACCCAAAATACTTTTTGCTTTTCCCCTTTGATTTCGACCTGGATCTCGACTCTTTTCCTTTTCCGTTCTTTTTCTCATTTATGCCTCTGGCCATGAGTAACTCTCCATCCTTGCGTTCCTTTTTAATCTCAAGATTTCTCGTTCTCAAGGCATCCAACACTATATCCACGGACAATGAATCATGTCCATATTTAATAGCTACCTTAACTTCTCGATACGATTCTGGCAAAGAGTTCAGAAGAATAACTGCTTGATTTTCATCTGACATCTTCTCACCAATATTATTGAGATCAACTATAATCTTCTGGAATTCATTAGGTTCTCTTCTAAGCCTTTACTTGAGTCCATCTTATATCCAAAGAATTTTTCCTTTAGATATAATTTATTTGGCAAGGACTTGGTCAAATAAAGACTTTCTAATTTCTTCCACAACTCCGCTGTAGTAGTGGCCTCATCTACTAGCCTAAGCACTCCATCTGACAGATACAAAATTATTGTTGAATAGGCCATCTCATCCATATCCTTTTTTCAGCTTCTGTAATTATTGGAGGAAGGTTATCTTCGTCTAAAATTTTGGCTACCTTTTGTTGTACCAAAATAACCTTAATCTTTTTCCTCCATAACCCGAAATCACTTTTCCCATCAAATTTAAAAACTTCGAACTGTGTAGACATCGAAGCCATCCGTCAAATTAATTCCAATAAAAAGCCCTGAACAAAGAATATGTCAGCACACACTACCGCACAACCACTTTAGATCAACTGGAGCTCTGATACCACTTGTGAGAGTTTCTGAACCTAACTTAGATGGCTAAACAGGACGCAAACAATCAGCAGAAATAAAACGTAAGCAGTAAAGAACACCAAGATATATAGTGGTTCGACAAGTTTGGTCTACATCCACTTTGAGAACCTACTTGAATTAATTTATTAATGAGAAATAAAGGAATTTTACAAATTACAGATAATCAACGAAATCACCAATTTGTAATTTTAAGTATCAACTGATACCGAGAGATCCGCACACAACGTCGCCTCTGTCTACTGAGAACAACCCACTGCAAAACAGCCCAAAACAGTATGCTACCCGCCTCTAACCGACGAACCATGGGCAGACCCGAGCCTCTCTCACCGCCGAAAACCACTGTCGGACGCAGCCACCACGGCAAACTATTGAACCCGCCGGATTCAAGCCCACTCTGCTGCTCAGATCGGTGAAGTCCGACCAAGCTCGAACCGGTCGCTGCTCCTCCACATAAGAACCGGCCGCAGCTCTTCCACGAAGCTGACACCCAAGTCCAGTGGAGCGGCTCTTCAACCGACGGCCTCCGTCTTTGTTCCAGTTGGCTGCGGCAGCTTCAACACCAGACGGCTCTTTTTTCCCTTGCGGTTGTTACTCTTTTCACTTGGTCAAAAGGAGACCCACGAAAAAGGCCCTAATTTTGGAGAAGATAGGAATAATTACAAGTTTGTGCTCAATAATTACAATAATGCCATTGGGCCTTTAAATTTCTAAAAAACCCAATAAAACCTACTTAAATACCTTGTAATTTTCTGCACAAATAAATGAAATTTTTATGGGTTGGGTTGGTTCATGTGTCACCTAAAATAATTCAAACCAACTCGAACTTACTAATTTATTCTTTAACAACTCTTTAAAATTGTTTTTTTTTTTGCACTTTGAAAAAAGATTATACATTATATAAATTAAAATTGAGTTGTTAATCTTAATTCATATATGAAAATAGTTCAATCGAATTTTTACGTATTAACAATTTACATCCTTTTATTAAAAAAAATTAAATAAATGAACCGAGTAACCGAAATCAACCCAACCCAAATGTTTTATGATTGGGTTGGGTTGGGTTCATTTTTTAATGGGGTTATTTGGATTGAAGAAATTTGTAACCCGAATAATTGGATTAGATCTAAAAAGTTCTTCAACTCAATTCAACCCATCCCATGAACACCTCTTGGCTAGAATGGGATGAGGTTAGGAGACTAAAGTGGGATGTGAAAGCAAAAGTAGGCTTTTGTTTTTTTAGAAAAAGAAATAACAATATTTTTTAGAAAAATGGAAAATTATAGAGTCAAAATGGGTTTTACCAACTTTTTACCTTCAATATATACAAAATTTTGGTTTTCTTAATTTTTTTTATTTTTCAGACTAATATAATTTTAGTTCAGGGTAAAACAGTAAAAGAACCTACTTTCTTTTTATTTTTCATGATTATCCAAACATGAAAATTCAATTTAAGTGATTTGAAATCACTTAAGACCTGTTTGATAACGTTCTCATTTCCTGTTTTCTGTTTTTTGTTCCTTGTTTCTTGTTTTTCGTTTCCTCCTTTTTTGGAACAAGAAACGGGAATATGTTTGATAATTATTCTTGTTTCCTGTTTCTTGGAAAAAAGAAACAAGAACAGGAATATGTTTGATAATTATTTCTTGTTTTTTATTTCTTGTATTTTTTCCCTTACATTTTTTTTTCCATATTTTATAGTTTAAATATAATCTAATTATATAAAATAAAAAGATATATAACATGCATTAAAGTATAAAAAATAGTTATCAAATATTTAAACCATCGAATATACATAAGTCCTAATGTAAAATTAATATCAATAATACAATTGTTTCTATCATTCATATGTTACTAAGATTTGTTTTACAATATTTTTTTTCACTAAGTCATTTATTTTAAATTTTAAATAATGTAGTCTCAAATCTAAGTAAACCATATTATTGTGTAAATGTCGTAGTTGTAAAAATATTAAAAGGAACCTAAATAAATATCTTAGTAAATAAAAATTATATTATTATAAAATTATAATTTGTTTTGTATGTTAGAAAAATTTAAAACATATGAATTTAAAAAATATATCAAATGTATTTTACAAAATTTAAAATTCAAAATTAAAAAAATCTTGATATATACATATTAAAAAGGAAAATTATTTTAAATGACAAAACTGTTGAAAATATTTACAAACAATGACAAAATAACACAGTCTATTTGTAATAGACCGTGATAGACAGTGAAATTTTGCTATATTTGTAAATATTTTGGTTTATTTTTCTATATTTGTAAACAATCCTATTGAAAATTTTAAATTTGAAAATCAAAATATTATATTAATCTAAATATTTGAAAATTCAAAATTCAAAATTAAATTTTCTATATTTATAAATATCTTGGTTCATTTTTCTATTTTTGGAAACAACTTTATTGAAAATTTGAAATTTGAAAATAAAAATAATATATAAATCTAAATATTTAAAAATTCAAAAATTCAAAATTAAATTTGCTATATTGATATATTTTGGTTCATTTTTCTATATTTGAAAATAACCCTAGTGAAATTTGAAATTTGAAAATTAAAATAATATATAAAACTAAATATTTGAAAATTCAAAATTCAAAATTAAATTTCCTATATTTGTAAATATCTTGGTTCATTTTCCTTTATTTGAAAACAACTTTATTAAAAATTCAAAATTCAAAATTAGATTAAAATATAGATATTAAAAAATAATAAATAAATAAATATAAAATAAATAGAGAAAATAAATATAAACAAAAAGGAAATATAAAAGAAATGAAGAAGAAAATAAGGAAGAAAATAAATATAAAAAAAATTAGAGAAAAAGGAAATATAAAAAGAAAGAAAAATAAAATAAAAGATTAGACATGCTTCCACACCAATGAGCCAAGTCCCTATTATGATATAATATAGGAACAACTTTAAATAAAATAGAAACAGAATTGGAGAAACTATTTTTTGTAGTTTCTCGATTTTTTTCCTCATTTTTAAGAACGTTTCTCAAATTTTGGGAACAAGAAACAGGAATGGTTATCAAGCAGGTCAGTTTCTTTAAAAATGAGAAACAGAAACAGGAAACAGGAAATGGAAACGTTATCAAACAGGTCCTTAGGTTCCACACGCAAAAAGTAATTTGAAATCATTTCCTACTTTTAAAATCTTGAAATTTAAAATCATTTCTATTCAAATCCCAATGCCAAACGAAGCATAAAAGTTTTGTCTTTTAGTGATTGATACCTTTTGGAAATATGGAACTAACTTAAATTTCTGATTTTCAATCCGGCCAAAAAACTATACTAATTTTGTAAATAGCTTTTGATGTGTGTGTGTTTTTTTTTTTTTTTTTTTGTTGATATTTATGAGTGTTTTGACCAACTTACGTGCACCTCAACTAATCTCGGACAACTTTTGACCTAACAATATTTGGATGTCAATGAAACTCATAGGATACTAAATCCTAGGTGATCACCATGAATTGAACCCATCGCATTTTAGCCATTTATCAAGGGGATGTTCCCTTCTTTACCACTAAGTCAACTCATGATAGTCCAATGTATCCTATTGACCTCCCTATTTTTACTATCAGTGATTATTTACAATTTACTCTCACCGACGCTATATATATATATATTTACTTATTTATTTATTTCTCACTCCTCCTTGCATATTCTCTCACTCCCATGCATATGTCATATATTCTCTCCCCATAATTCACACCAATTTCTTCATCCTCTCTTTTCTCCTTCCCCCTTTCTCTCTTTTCTCCTTCCGGCGGTGTGAGTTGCAGGCAGTAGACGACAGCGTGGGGTGAATTGATGGCTCGACATGAGATGACACAAACGACTTTGGACGAATCAATGGTGCGAACGGCGTCAGCCGAATCGATGGTGACGGGTTGAGTAGATTTGGTCGATGGCACAGCAGGACGAGCAAATCCAATCGACGACGATAAAGATAGTGATTCGTGGCAGCCATGGCTGAAGAAGAAAAGATGAAGATGAAGGGTTATGTATCATAAACCCCCATATAAAGATGAACTTTATTTTTTCCTATTTTTTTATATATACTGTGATATATATGTATTTTTTTAGCTTTTGTAAGAAATTTGATATATACCGTGGTATAAGTATTTGTTTATTTGATATAAATGAGTATTCTTTTTATTTAGACTTATTGTATTATGATATATATACTGTAGTGTATATGAAATTTATGAAGATATTGTGGTATATTTCATATATTGGTTTATACTGTGATTTATTTAAACATTGAGTCAATTTCTAATTTATAAACTGTTGCATATTTCATATATTGGTTAGAATATTTCAAATTCCTAACAAAATGTTCTAAGAAATATATTTAAAATAATCATGAATCCTCAAAAATATTCTAAAGTATATTTAAAATAACTATTATGTAAGAGTATATCATCATGCAAGGAAAGCATTCAAATTCACTAATTTTGGCAGAAACTAAAGCATGCTCATCTAAAATAAGAGGGTTTGTGATCATACCTTTGTAGAACTCTTCAAGATCTTGATCAATCAACAATTGTCTTCTCCAAAGAACACCGTAAACCACCTCAAGATCTTCCCCACTATCCTCTTGGAGCTTTAGAACGAGTTGTGGGACTCAAGAACAGCTTGAAGCAATTAAAACACAAGGAGAAGCTCACTGCAGCATACCATTTGAAGAATTTTTCTTCTCACCAAAATTTTCTCTAAAATTTTTATAGAATGCATGCTTCAATTTCACTCCATTCTTCTTTATTTATTGCAAGTGAACATGCAAAGAAGAATGTTGCATGACTTGCAGCTCATGCTTAGAGTTAATGAAGATGAGGAAATGGGTTTTGAGTGAGCATGAAGAAGATGGTAATGGAAAATCTTGATTTTTCATTTTGTACATGATTTTCAACATGTTCAATTTTCTTAAAATCAAAACTTGATTTCAAAATCTATTTTGATTTTAAAACTGAAAATTTAATTTTATAAAATTGATTTCATAAAATAATTTTTAAATAATACTAATTAATTTAATATCAAATATTAAATTAATTTTTGCACAAATTCATTTCATATATTTAAATCATATTTAAATATATATTCTACTATTTCGTTTAATTTAGTTTGAATGTTTCAAATTAATTTATCAAACTACTCTAAAGCTTATCCATTTACGAGCTAGTAAAGGGACCTCGCGGACCTACAGATCATGGGCTTAACGATCTGAGATTAATCGGTTAAACTCATTAGACCGATCTAACCCCCATTCATTAACTAATGGGTCATTCCACTATAGCCCATAGTTGAACTCCCCTCAATGTAGATATATTATGTCCACTTAATATAACCATAATCAGTAAGTCGATCCTTCATAGGTTATTTTAATCACAGCTGGGTCAATATAACTGTTTTATCCCTAAATCGGGTAGGAGTGAATTTCATCTTGCAGGGCTATGTTCCCAGCTATTCATCTGGTCTTATCCCCAAAATGGGAAGCTTATTGAGCAGTACTATTGGACTACTCTTACCGTTTGCAGATCAAAGGATAATCCCGAACAAATAGGTGTTCATAGCTAACTTAGGATTAAGATCAAGTTAACCTAAGTTATGTAATAAATGAAATAGTCTGTTTTAATAGTAAAAGGTCGTTATAAAAAAAAGTGACTATTTTGTGGTCCAATCTATATGCAAACTTATTGCATAGGATGCCCCAACTCGCATGTCTCAACATGAATAATCTATAGATCACATCGTTTGTAGCACTTTATAACTCTTTGTAACAACTACAGAATGGGTCGCATCCAATAGTGTTACCAGGATGAGATATCCAATTTCATCCCTATACTTATTAGACCATTTAGGCTATATACTGTTAACTTGATCTTGTTTACGTCACTACATATAAAGTTACAGTATTCAGACTATAGTCATTGATATGTTTATTGGATTTTCATAATAAGATGCAAAATCAACAATTTATTATTATTGATAAATAAAATGTTTAACACGAACTGTGAGTTCTAGGACATTCCTAACAATCTCCCACTTGGACTAGAACTCTAGTGAGAATAAATATATACAATATAATGTTGAAAAACATAATGGTAAAATAAAATAAACTAAAGCATCTCTAATACCATATATATTCTCCCACTTGCCCTAGATTATACTATTCGGAGTCCTAGTCCAACTAGATGGCCCTCGAACACTTTAGCCGAGATGGCCTTTGTGAATGGATCAACAAGGTTGTCTTCAAAGACAATCTTTGTACCAATCACATCTCATCTGTGTACTATCTCCCGGACGATATGGTACTTTCTTTCAATGTGTTGTCCACGTTTGTGACTCCTGGGTTCTTTCGAGTTGGCAATGATGGAAATCGAAACATACGCAACGGAATTAGGATCTAACTACACTTTAATTGCTTTTAATTAAAAGGAAATTATGCATGCAATTGAAGGAAAAACAGTAATTAAAAATGGATGAGATACAACCTTTGTAGCTCCTGAACAACGTTTTTCCTCGTCGAATCTTGACCTGAACTCTTCCGAACCACTACTAGAGTTCACCTACTATCCTCTGGACTCAGAATCGGGTTGTAGGACCCGGTGGATGAAGAACCCCGAGAGAGAGAAAAGAGATGGAAAAAAAGGAATGAATTTGGGTTTTGGTTTGGGTTTTCTTTTTGAACTTCACACAAAGAAAAGAGGTTTTTTCCAGCCCAAATTAAAAACAAATTTGGCAAATTGTCAAAAGTCTTTAATTTAAAATCAAAAACCCATTTTATAGAAAAAAAACCACGAACAATTGCATGAACCAAATCCATAAAAACCTAACACCTATAATCCACTATCTTAGTGGACTTAATGTCTCTACTATAAGCCAACACCTAGCCCACTATTTTTTTAGTGGAATTATCCAACAAAAATTTGATTTTCTCACTAACTATAGTTAAAGGGCAAAATAGTCATTTGGTCAAAGTCAAACTTTGACCAAAAAGTCAACATTTTGACTTTTTATGATTTTTCCGTTTGACTAATTTTAACCTCCTGAACAGGAATCCGCATTCATTTTCTCAAAATTCAAATCACATTTGAATATAAGGTCGGTCAAAGTTTAACTTTTCAAAGTCAAAAGTCAACTTTTTGACTTTTCACATCTTTGACCATTTCCATTATTTTCGAGCTTCCGAATATGAACATATTCATATTCTTGATATTTAAATCACATTTAAATATTAAAGTTATATTTCTAAACTGAAAACCCGACCACTATATCACATATACTTGTCAGTTTCTCTCTCTTCACCTAATTCGAACAATTCGAATCATTCTATCATACTGTTCTAAATTTATTCCATATGAGTTAGTAGGGAGACCTAATGGACCTATAGATCATGGGCTCCAACGATCCGAGATTAGCTAGCTAAACTCTTTAGACGGAGCTAATCAACATTCGTTAACTAACGGGTCATTCCACTATAGTCCCGTAGTTACACTCCTCTCACTATAGATATATTTGTGTCCATTTGATATAACCATGATTAGTAAGCTAATCCTTCACAGGTTGTTCGTAATCTCGGTTGGGTCATAAAAACCGTTTTACCCCCAAGACTACATCTTGTTCCTTAAGTTCCACTGATCCTCTAATGAACAAATGGTTTAAGGTCCAACCTATAAACCGAATCCCTCTTGGGCCAAGAAGAGGGTAGGGCCCCTTGTTCAAGACCTGGATTCAGTACTAAAGGGAACAACCTATCTACTATTCCTATAACGGGTAGGAGTGAATTTCGTTTTGCACCCTATGTTCCCAGCTATCACCCGATCTTACCCCTGAAATGAGAGGCTTATTGGGCCAGCAATGATGAGCTGCCCTTACGTATGTAGATCTAAGGATAATTCCGAGTGAACAGGAGTTCATAGTTAGCTCAGGATTAAGATTAAGTTACCTAGGTCATCAATTAACGAAATAGTCAGTTTTATACATAAAACGACATTTAGAACATAAAAAGTGACTATTTCATGGTTCAGTCTTATGCAAACTCTTTACATAGGATGCCCCCACTCACATATCTCTATATGAACGATTCAGGATCACATTGTTTGTACTAACTACAAAATGGACCACATCCATAGTGTCCCCAGAATAAGGCATCCAACCTTATTCATATACTATAGACCATTTTGGCTATATATGTGAACTTGATCCACATTTATTTCACTACATAAAGTTCAAACTACATTAAATAGCCCAGGATCTTAGTTTATTGGATTCAAGATTACAATTTCAATAACAACTTTATCGAAAAACAAAACAGAATATGTTTATTAATTTACAAACTACGAGTTTTAGGATATAAAATCCAACAGGCAACAGCACCACTATTGTCACAATACAATGTGATAGGTAGGTGCATATCTGGAACTACTTCCAAATCAGCCAAGAATTTGCGTAGCCATGCTGCTTCTTTAGCAGCTTCACATGCAGCTACGTATTCTACTTCCATTGTGGAGTCAGCGATACAACTTTGCTTAATACTTCTCCAAGCTATAGCTCCTCCATTAAGAGTGAAAACTGATGCTGAAGTAGATTTCCTGGAATCTACGTCAGTCTGAAAATCAGAATCAGTGTATCCTGTAAGGATCAAATCCTTAGGTCTATACATAAGCATATAGTCTCTCGTTCTCCTTAGATACTTGGGGATGTTTTTCACAACAGTCCAATGACTGTGTCCTGGATTGGATTGGAACCTGCTGACGATTCCAACTGCAAAGCATATGTCAAGGCGTGTACACAACATGACATACATCAAACTCCCAATTGCAGATGCATATGGAATTCGGTTCATCTCCTCAATATCTTGAGGTGTCTTAGGATACTGTTCCTTCGACAAATGAATTCCATGCCTAAAAGGTAATATATCTTTCTTGGAATTTTGCATATTATATCTTGACAACATCTTGTCAATATAAGATGCCTGAGATAGTGCTAATGTTCTATTCTTTCGTTTCCGAAAGATCAATATTCCTAGAACATACTGAGCATCACCCAAATCTTTCATTTGGAACTGTGTTGCTAACCATCTCTTTATGTCAGCAAAAAAACTTGTCTCATTCCCAATGAGCAAGATATCATCAACATAAAGAACTAAAAATGCTACAGTTTTGTTGACTATCTTCTTGTACACACATGGTTCGTCAACATTCTGTTCAAAGCCATAAGATTTGATCACAATGTCAAATCTTATATTCCAGGATATGGACACTTGTTTTAATCCATAAATGGATCGATTAAGCTTACAGACTTTCTATTCCTGTTCTTTTTTGTTGAACCCTTCTGGTTGAGACATAAAAATACTTTCATCAAGATAGCCATTCAGAAAAGCTGTCATGACATCCATTTTTCATATCTCATAGTCATAATATGTGGCAATGGAAAGAAGTATTCTTATTGATTTTATCATGGCAATAGAAGAAAAAAGTTTCTTCATAATAAAATCTTTCTCTTTAGGTAAAACCTTTTGCCACGAGTCTGGCTTTATAAGTCTACACCTTGCCAATTTGGTCTTGTTTCCTCTTGTAGATCCATTTGAAACCTATAGGTGTAACCCTATGTGGTTGATCTATAAGTTCTCAGACAGAGTTAAAGTACATAGACTCCATTTCATCATCCATGGCTTTTATCCATTGTTCCCTGTCAACATCTTCCATAGCCTTCTTAAAGGTTAATGGATCCTCTAAACCATCATCCTGTATGATGTTTTGAGTTTTTGTTAAACCCATATAGCGTTTAGGTTGTTGAATAACCCTCCCACTATGTCGAGGCATCCTCAACTCTTGGGATGGACGTGATGGAACAACAACCGTTGTTGATGGACCAGCTTGATAAAAAAACTCTTGTTGATCTTTCTGTAGTATCTTTAGTCAGTTCTTGCAATATTAGTTTACTGCGAGGGAGATGATTTTTAATATGATCCTCTTCCAAGAACGTAGCATTTGTCAACACAAATACGTTATCTTCTTGGAGATCATAAAACAATCCTCCTTTTGTTTCTTTGGGGTATCCTATAAATAGGCATAATTTCGAACTGTTTCCAATTTCTTAGGATTTTGTACCAACACATGTGCTGGACATCCCCAGATACGAAAATGACGTAAACTAGTTTTGCGTCATTTCCATAATTCATATGGTGTTTCTGAAGCACTTTTTGATAGAACAACATTTAAGATAAGTACTGCAATCTGTATTGCATACCCCAAAAAGATTGAGGTAACTAAGCATAACTCATCATAGACCGAACCATGTCCAATAAGGTTCGATTTCTCCTTTCTGCAACACCGTTTTGTTGTGGTGTTCCAGGTGTTGTGAGTTGGGATTGAATTTCATGATCTATTAGATAGTTCTGGAATTGTAAATCCATATACTTTCTATCTCGATCAGATCAAAGTTTTTTAATTCTTTTACTTAACAGATTTTCAGTCTCAACCTTAAGTTCTTTGAACTTTTCAGGAGTTTTAAACTTATGACTGATTAAGTAAATGTAGCTATATCTAGAGTAATCATCAATAAAACTGACGAAGTACTAATAACCTCCTCGAGCTTTAACATTCAACGGACCACATAGGTCTGAATGTATAAGTTCGAGAGGTTCTTTGGCGCGAAGACCTTTGTCAGAAGAATATCTCTTAGTCATTTTTCCCTCAAGACATGATTCACATGGAGGTAAGGAACTATCCTCTAACTGATTTAGAAGACCATTTTTTACCAATCTCTCAATCCTGTTGAGATTAATGTGACCAAGCCTGAGGTGCCAAACATAGGTTTTAGGAGAAATTTTTCGCTTCTTATTATGAGTCTCAACCTTTTTAAACAACTCTATATTTAAAATGGCTCTCGCTTCAGTTGGTTTTAATATGTACAAGTTGCTATCAAGTCTTGCAGAACAAATATGTGCACCTCTTGAATAAACAAACACTTCATTATATTCAAAAGATATACTGTACATATTTTCTAATAGACAAGAAATGGAGATCAAGTTTCTTTTCATCTTAGGTACATAGAACACATTCTTAAGTAAGATAAAAGAATCTCCAAAAAAAAACTTTACATCTCCCACTACTTCAGCTGAAAGTCATCTCATATTCAGAAAGTTTTCTCTAAGAACTAGTTTCTTGTAGAAAAATGCAAACATGATTAGCGGTGCCTGAATCCAATATCCAGGTAAGGTGAGAATTCTCCACTAGACATGTTTCAACAACTAGTAAATCAGATTGACCTTGTTTTACCTTTTCTGTTTTCTTCCCAGCCAAATATTTTGGGCATTTTCGTTTCCAGTGCCCAACTTCTCCACAATGGAAACATTTTCCTTTGGGAGTTTTGTTTTTGTTTTTCTTTGCAGTGGCTTTCTTTTTCCCTTTTCCTTTCTTTCTTCATTTGTACGATTTTATCCTTAGAAGAAGAAGGACCAGACTTCTTATCATCAGTGGGTTTCGTTCCTGACGTTGACCCCTTATAAAACTTCTTAGGTTTCGAAATAACATTTATTTCTTTTTCCTTCAGTTTCATCATCAATTGATAAGTTTGTAACTCATTCAACAACATCATCAAATTATAAGTGATTTTGTTCATAACAGCATTTGTTCTAAATGGCAGATAACTCTTCATGAGAGATTCCAGTATCATGCTCACTTTACTCGTCTCATCTATCATCACACCGTGAGCCTCCGCAACATAAAATGAACCATTATATCGAGAACTTGTTCTCTTACGTTGGCTTCATCTTTCATGTGCGTAACATAGACATACTTAATGGCTTCATGTCTAACAGAAGATGATGGTTGCCCGAACATCTCCTGTAATGATGCCATTATCTCATGGGCAGTGGGCATAACCTCATGCTTCTTGTTGAGTACATCAGATATACTCGCTAAGATATAGGCACGGGATTTCTCGTTCGCCCTCACCCACTTATCATAAACGTCCCGAACATTTCAGGTGGTTGTTGAACTAGGAATTGGAGGACACTCCTTCGTCAACCCAAACCTCAAATCGTCTACCACTAATATCGTATTGATGTTTGATTTCCAGTTCGAATAACCCTCTCCATTAAATTTATCAGAAGTAGGAAATTGTATGATTAAGTTCAACATTGCTGAAACATTTTAAACAAACTCTATTAAATATGCATATAAATCCATTTTTAGCAAAATAATAATAAAAATAAAAATAAAAATAAAGTATCCAATAAATCTTTATTTATTTGCAACAATACTTTAGTGATTTAGAACAATTGCTACTGAGGGGCAGTCAAGAATTCCTTCACAGAAGTAAGACAGTTCTTGACCAAATACTATCTCCAGAATAACTCATATTCCGATAGTTCTTTTGGTTATCGTTTTCGGTCAAGATCTTTACTAACAATTAGTAATTCTTGTAAGTGTGACCCGCCATTTTCAGATCTTATAGGGCGGTATGAATATGTCTCCGAAATAGAAGACAATATCCAAGATGGAACTATAAGACTCTATTCATTTTACTGAAGATTGGGTTGTTCTGAATCCTATGTTACAACCCTCCGAGAGGATCGCTGCAGTTAACCACCAGCTAATGCCGTCTAAAAACGACAGTAGGTGCAACATAGAAATCTCACGCTTCAAACTAATGAAGGAGACCGTAGGACAATGTTGACACATTTCCTTCACCCACTTACTATGAACTACCTCCCTCATTCACCTTGTTATTGACCCATGCAAACACTTTCCGAATGGAGCAGTCGCGATAAAAGTGACACGAACCTGAACATGGATCTCACGATGTAAACTCTTGAGGACGTGAGACCTAAAAACTATATATCAAAATATTGTTAATCTCCCACTGAAGTGTTCTAAATTTTTGGGTATTTTACTTAGGTGAATCGGCTAATTTTAATAATCTAAGTTTAAGTAGTTTCTCCAAGTATAACACTTATAATTGGGTTTAACCTACAATGTCTAAGTGATAAAACATTTTACTACCTCACATCGCTCACGCAAGCTCATAAAATCAGTTAACAACGCTCAATCTTTCGATCATAATCCCCATGTAGGAGGTGTTCCGTAAATCGTCAACTTAAATACCCCCAACCTTAGCCAGGTTTATGAACTGATATGTAAATTAATTTGTGAAAACCAACGTAAATAGAAAATAAAATTTCATGAAATGTATTTTTTTTCAAAATAAAAAATAGAAAAAATTAAAATAAATACATTTTCTCTCTCCAATTGATAAATGAGAAAAACTATATTAAATGTATTTTCTCTCTTTATAATAAATGTATTTTCTCTCTTCATCATTAAAGTAGCTTCGAAAATATGAAAAATATATATATAACACGAATATAAATAAATATAAAAAAGAAGGTAAATCTATCCAAAAATAACACTAAAATACCTTTTTTGAAAAAAAAAAAAAATTAAATATTTTTATGAAAATATATGGACTAAAATAGGCTTCTTAGTTAAAAATCCCATAATAGTTTTTGAGAAAACCCTAATTTTGCACTTCCAAATTTTGAAAATGAATTAAGACTATTTAATTGAAAAAAAATTCTGATCTTTCTTCTAATTTATTAAGAAATTACATAAAGTTTTTTACTACTTCATTTTAGGTGGCCTAATTTCTTTATCAACTCATTAAATATCATACTATGAAAATTTATTATCAACTAATTTTAATGTTCCTCCTAATATTAAGACATGAAAATCGAAATGTTTTATACTAAAAATTGGGTAACATGACATATATTTAACTTAAATTTTGTTTCTTTTAGTAAGGGTGAAGGATTCTAACTAGACTTCTTAGTCTCTAACGCATACCGTAACACATACTAAAATTTTTGTTTTTATTTCTAATTCACTCCTTTAATAAAAGAAAGTGGCACTTTTTTTTTTTTTATTATTATTATTCGACATTTACAATCTTGAATGCCTAAATTTTTTCCATCTCCTCTTATTACTGACCATGTTTTACTTTTAATCCTTTCCATTATCTAGATCAACATCTAAATTTGAAACATATTACAACTTGAGACATGAAAATAGAGTTTTTCTACCGGGACTTTAAGAGTAAAAGAACAAAATAAAACCTCTAAAAATGTTAAAGAGTTATTTTCAAATATAGAAAAATACCAAAATACTTACAAATTATAGTAAAATTTTAATGTCTATTTGCGATAGACCGAGATAGTAGTCTATCTCGATCTATCGTAGATGTACTATAGTATTTTGTTATTATTTGTAATTATTTCCAGCAATTTTGTCATTTAAAATAATTTCCTAATACCAAAATTAGAAAGAGAGATGGGAACCAAAATTATATCATGCTCGGTTAGACTAAAGGCTAACAAAATAGAAGTAAAATTTAGTTCAACGTATGTTCATATGGTTTTTATTCTCAATTTACGTGCGACCATTCTCATAGAATATATATAGGTAAGTAAATTTCACCTACCAATTTATGACAACGTAAATAATGATTAAATGAACCTCTCACTAGTTTAGAAGAGGCTATGCTTATCTGACCAATCATAAGTACCCAAAAAAAAAAGGTATCTATTCACGACAAGGGACGATATTGATATCCTATCATCTAATTTAATAATTCATGAAAGTTCAGTGTGTAAACCAATTAAAATACAAGAGGGAAAAGACACCAAAAAAGGCCAGACAAGAGTAATACTTGGGTGAAGCCCTCCAATCAGATAGAAAAACAAATGCAAAAATATTTATTAAAAAAAATTTGCTAGATGGCAAACTGTGACACTATTGAGTGGGCTGCACAAAGATAAATGCAACTCAAAATGCATTCAAATATTTTTCTCGCCTTCAAAATTTTGTCTCTTGAAAGTTATAAATACCTCTCCTCATTTCCCTGTGGATCAAAGACCCTCCAAAGTATCAAAATCCACAGCAGAACCAATAAGAACTGTAAGCCTGAAGCTTATGATGAGCTTAGAATATTACAAGGAACTCATTTTTTGGCAAGAGATCCTTCTCAGCATCCAGATTTTCTAATCCAGTTAATCAGGTTTAAGATAAGTTTAAACAGTTCTGATCATACCACTTGATTTTATAACAGAAAAAGTTCAAGTGATGTATCTCGTAAGAACTCCCAAACAATCTGGACAAACTAAAATGAATGGAACTGGAAAGTGTAAACACTATACAGTCATGATTACCATTCAACAACACGAACAACAATGCATAGAGTAAAACCTGTATGTCCGTTTCATGCTCAGGGTACCGGGCCGTTAGACGAAAGTATCGTTGAAATGAAAGCCAAAGATCTTCCCTCAGTCACAGCCAACTTTACCTGGAAACTTGGTCAGTATATGTATGAAAGTACAGCGGTCACAAGTTAACCCAGATCCAATAGCCATAACTGCGCTGACCTTTTTTGTTGAGCATTTATTCATCCAAATGCTTCTTAGACTTGGGAAAGTAGAGGGCTCAATCAGTAATGATATTGAATAATTGCAGAACCCAGAGAAAAAAGTAGGAGACTTACATTTAAAGTATCAGCAAGTGCACAAGAATAGTGGAAAGTGCTTTTCAAAGCTCTAGGTGCAATAAAGTGCAATAGTCTTCTAGAGCTAGAGCCCAAGATGCAAAAATCCCCAAGGCCAAGACATTGAGCATTGAGGCTTCACACAAAGGCGTGCGCCTAAGGCGAACCTTACTTTTTGAGTTTTGCCTTTTCAAGGCGAGGTGCCAAACCTGCGCCTTGAGCCTATAGGCTTCCCAAGAGGGCTTTTCAAAACACTGAGCGTTATGTCTTGGAAAAAGCAGTGTGTCTGCGAGGAGTTGTTTAATAACTCCATCCAACACTTACAGCTACTTTGGGTTTCTTGATTAGAGGATTGGAATCAACTCTATTTCAGTTAGGGTAGCCTTTTTGTTCAGAAAGATTTGAGAGAAACTCACATAGGTGTCTGAGTTGGGTTTCGGCCACCTGTCAGAGTTGCCATATAATGATGGAGAAGGTTGTACTTCATTCATTCCATAATAGACGAATAAGAAGATTTTTATGGGTGTCGAGGGATCCTGGAAAGAGATTTGGAGTATGAAATTTCAACACCTCCATGTGAGCTTTCGCGGACAATTCTATCCGTAACTTCCCTTTATTCTTTATTGTTAGCAATTGAAGCTCCTTCAGTAGGCTTTGGAGCCTCTTTGGATGGCCTAAGTCTGTTTTTTTTAATTTTTTGTATGGCCCAGTAGTTCTGTATATCAATCTTGGATGTCTCTTAACAAAAGTAGTTTCCTCATCAAAAGGGAAAAAGAAAATACAGAGCAAAAGGTCTGCAATTCTAGCTCAATTGCCAATATTATTGCTTTTCTGTACTATCATTTCCTTTTAACTAAAGCAGAAGGCATGCCTAGTTGTAAAATTTTTCGGTCAACTTCCAAAAGAAAGTGAAATAGATAACTAACTGCCCAACAATTATCAGACTTATAATAAAGCAAGATGCTTGCAGGCTCCACTGGCAAACAAGCTGATGATATTTTTAAGGTCTCTAAGTTTCCGCACAAGTAGCAGTTTTGTTCATTGATTAGACGTAATCTACTTGTACTTTCTTTTTCTTCTTCTTTTTGTTCTTTTAGCGCAGTCAGAATAATGAGGCTACAAGAAGGGAAAAATCAACGAGAAAGCATAGTTTCCTTAAAGCAATTAGAATCTTTCATGCACTTTATCAAACTCTGTGTTAGAAGATCGGGAAAACAGAAAGTCTTCTATTTGTGGCCAACTTCACTTGTTTATATACAAATATCTTATGAATTCTGGACCTATAGAGGCACATCACACCACTAGCAAGACACAAAAACTGAAGGAATGAAGCTAAAACAAAAAACTCATTAATCAAAGTTACAAACTTTCTTTTACTCTTTAATTGGATTTTACGCGAATCACCTACAAAGATGATGAATAAATTAACTAAAACAGTGTATCAGCATATACAAGAAAAGAGTTTGTTTGATCTGACTAACTCACCGAGGCTTCCGATGCAACTTAACAGGGAAGCGAGATGGAGGCGAAGGCAACAATTCAGTTGGTAGTTGGGGTGGCTCCAACCCACCAGTTAGCATCCCCACAACCTCTTTCATGGAGGGCCTGCGAGCAGGCAACTTCTGCAGACAAAGCAGGGCAACCTTGATGCAAAGAAGGGCTTGATCTTGATCTAAAGACTGAATCGACCGATCAACCAAATCGATGAGCTTTCCAGCTCTAGCAAGATGACGGGCCCAAGATAAGAGATTGGCACGTTGGAATTCTGATAATGGTGAATTTGTCACCTGAAGGGGTCTTCTTCCAGCTATAAGAACTAACAATAAAACTCCAAAGCTATAAACATCAGATTTCTCAGAAAGATCTCCACCACCGCCGTACTCGGGGGCAATATAACACATTGTTCCTCTCATACTTGGAGTACTACTAACGCCACCACTCTTGGGAAAATCCCCTCCGGTTGAATCATGGCTGTTCCCGCGAGCTCTCCAGAGTTCGCCGCTAAGTCCATCTAACCACCAATCAATGCTACCTCGGCTTCCATGGCTTCTGCTTCTATTCCTCTTTTTTTTCTCTCTGTACATTTCATCGTCCACTGGCCAGAAGTCAGCCTCTTTCTCATCACAACTACCTGCCCCTTTTTGGGGCTTCTTTTTCTTCCTTTTCTTTGCAAGCTCTTCACAATACTCCTCCTTCCACCACTCCCTCACTGGCCTTCTCTTCTCCTTTTTCAGATTCTTGGCATTCTTTTCATCATCCATAGACATCCACCACTCTAATCGCTTCTTGTTCTTCTTTTTTTCTGACTTCTTTACTGTTCTGCCACTTGAAGAGGCTGCAATCCATTCACTCTTCGGCCTCTCACGCTTGATCTCTGATCCAATCCACTCCATAACATATTCCTTGACATTCCCACTGGTACCAACTCCATTTTCTTGCTTCCACCACCAATCTTTACCTGAGATACTATTCTTAAACCCATTACTACTCTTCTTCTCTACACTGTTTGGTTCTTTCCCATTCTCAACACTAGCTCTATCAAAAGCCCCTTCTGAGGGGGATGCCATCGTTGCAGCCCCCAAAGCAGTCTCTGGCGAAGTCGTGGCAACATCCACTGTCTCTGGTGAAGTCTCTGAAACAGGAATTCTCAAAAAGCTCTCAGGTGATTGATCAACACCCACGTTGAATTCCTCAAATCCAGTGGTTACACTCTCAGCTTCCTCAGCCACAGATCCACAATCTTCAACTACACAACCACGACTGCTCTCTTGTTCCTCTTTTCTTTCCTTCTTCTCCTCCTCCACTCCACCGTTTACCTTCACCTCAACTTCAAATTGACTATTCTCTAATTTCAACCTAGCAAGCCCAAAATCCCCAATTTTGGCCGAGAAGCAATGATCCAAAAGCACATTACTAGGTTTGATGTCACCATGAATAACAGGTGGATCTAACCCATGAAGATGCTCTAATCCCTTGGCAATATCAACCGCAACTGAAAACCGTTTCTTCCACTCCATAAGCTCAGGGCACTTCCTGTGCAACAAAGCATCCTGCAAATTCCCATTATGCAAAAGCTCATAAACTAACAACATCCTGCGCCGCTTCTGATCAGAGCAAAACCCAAGAACACTAACGACGAATGACGAGTCAATCTTGGAGGCAAAGAACAGCTCGTTCTGAAATTCCCTTTCGCCTTGTAAAGACCCAGAATCCATAAGTTTGACCGCAATTTCTTTATGGGTTTGCGGCAGAGTACCATAGTAAACAGAGCCAAAACCGCCTTGGCCGAGGCGGCGAGAAGGGGAGAAAGATTCGGTGGCACGGCGGAGAAGGGAGTAAGAGAAGCGATGGGGGGGTTTGGAATCGGCAGGGGCAGTGCGTTTGCGAGTAATTTTACGGAACAGAATAATGAGAAAGAGGAAAAGAGAAAAAGCAGCAGTGGAGGCGGCAACGATTGGAGGAAGAAGATGAGAAGAAAGAGCATGGTGATGAGTTTGTACTGAAGAAGGAGAAGGAGATGGAGAAATGGTGCGAGATGGCATCCTAAGAAGGAATTCGACTAAATTCTGTGTTACTTTTCTCTGTTCCAGTAAGATTAACTGAATCAGAATGTTTGACGAAGAAGAAGAAGAAGAAAACGACGACGACGCAGAAGGGCAAGGGAGCGTTGGAGTTCTCTTTTCTTTTTCTTTTTTTCTTTCCTTTTTTTTCATTTTTTAATTAATAATTTATTTTTGACATTATTATTTATTATTATTTATGGGAAGTTGTTAGATTTTCCCTTTTCCATAATTACATGAAAACGTGAAAAGACCTTGAAAAAAATCCACATTGCATCGTTGTTTGATACCAATTACCACTTTTCCTTTCTTCGCTTTTCCATTTTTCCATTTCTTTTTTTTTTTTCGGTCTATACTTGGTTTATTTTACTCCATAGTCTAAAGAAGCAATCAAGCTAGCAAGGCCCTTTGACCCACTCCAAATTCTTAAATTCATCCTAAACAATTCAACTTCATAAAAATTATTGAATTACATATTTATTGATGAACTTTATATTTTTTCTATTTTATACATTTATCAAAGAATTTATAAGACCCGAAAAATATAACAGCAACCCACTAGAATCTCCTCCAAAACAATCACCCAAATAATTGTTCTCCAAAACACCACAAATAAATCACCAAACAACGGACTAACAATGGACAACAATAAACCACAAATAATTTATGTGTTTTGAAATATCTATGCTAGAAGTTATGCTATCTTACTCTTGACACTATTTTATACAATAGTATATGTCTAAATGAAATTAACTTATTTAGTGATTAAGGCAATATCTCAAAATTTGAACTTGTATGTTGAACAAAATTGTAAGCCTAGATTACTCGAGCCATTATTTTGAGTTTATTTGACATATCAATTCGTAAGGACAAATTATTTACTTGATAAGAGAGTTATTTACTTGTAAAGTAAGGCTTTAAAAACTTATCAATGCAAATAATGTCTAACCTCACTTGTGAGAATATAATTGTTGTGCAATTTCTCATTTTCATTTAGATTTTGTGATGGAACATGGAAACACAGAGTACAAAACAAGATGATTTGATCTAAGACACTGAAGAAATAACATATACAAATATCCTACAAAAGATTTATTATTGAATTAGCTAGCTATTTATAAGCAATATTGAAGTAGCACAAACATTAGATTAGTTTCGCTTTAACTTTAACTATAGTGATTGCAAAGTTTTGGTACTCTACCTTTCATTGTCATTGGTGTAATTAATATAGAGAAAGTATAAATGTACATAGAACAAGATAAAGACATAGATGACTTTCAACTCGTTTGTATCCTTTCCATTCATTTAATTTCCAAAAGATCAGAGTGAGAATTAGGACCCTTCTTCGATAATTTTTATCCATTTATTATTATTTTTAAAATCTTTATTAAATAAATTCTAATTTCTATTCAAATTGCTAATTTCCAATGAAAAAAATATCAACTAAAGACGAAACTCTTCAACTTCCTAATAAACAAGCAATAATTTTTTATGATTTTTTTTTTCAAATGTATTATTACATTTAGCTAGGAGAGAGACTCACAATCCGAGATCAAGGTACAAATAAAAAATTATAAAAAAAATTTAAAATAAACAAGATAACAACCTAAGACAAAAGCCACCCAAAAACAAAAAATAATAAAAATAAAAATAACACGCACAACTCAGGAAAAAAGGTACCAAGGTGAATAGTCCCCTTGGATCCTCACAAGAGAAGCTCCAACCCACTTAGAATAACAAATAAAAATCTTAAGCTTGATAGCTAGACTAATCACCTAACGTGCACGCATAATGGCACTATGGACACACATATTTTACTCGCGTCAAACATGGTAAATAATAGCACACCAGACAACTTTCCAAACCTTACGTCTCGGTCACATTTTCCTAAACTAGACTGACAAATCCAAGAGAGCTTTTTATCCCAATATAAAATCTTATGGAAGTACCGACTCCACGAGAAATCAACAACAACATTTCATTAAAATTTAAATTTAGGATTTTATATATATATAAAAGAAATCAAGGTGGCGACAAGAAAATTGTCCTCACCTCTCCGCCTAAATGTAATTTCTTCCCCATTAAAATCGTCATTGCAAGATCTTATTCCTACACAATATATATATATATATATATATACATACCTCCAAACTAAGATGCAAGTAGTCCAAGTATAGTTAAGGTACAAAACACCTTCATTTGATTCATTAAGATTTGATCGCCACCCTATAATTTTTAGCTAAAAAATTAATAAAAGAGAAGGAATAGAACTATAACAAGCCAAGGTTAACTATTGGTAGTTTTAAGTCTAACAATGAATTAGTAAAACGAGCATAACTCAACTGACATATAGATGTGTTAATGATCACGATCATGAGATAAATGATTTCAATTTCATCTTTTGTACTTAAAGAAAAGTATATATACTATACGAGTATATGACATGGTAATATTTCATAAAAATTTATCAATATAATAATTGATAACACTTAATGAGAAATAATGTGAGAAATTAAAATTTTAAAAAGAGCGGGAGAAAAAGAAATCTTCATCACAATTTGTACTACACTGACAAAACTATCAAGTTTAGTTTCACATTGTTTGTATCACAAGTTGTTTCTAGATTTTACTTTTCAAAAATAAAAATTAAAAAAAAAAATAAAAAAAGTTGTTTCTAGAGAGTAGATTGTAAAGAGATGGAATATGTTAACTAAGAATATTTCACATTCTTCCATTCCACGTCACGTCGATACATTTTTGAAAAATCAAAAGTTCATTTTCTTTATTTTGTTTTAAAACTTTATTGAATTTATTTAATATTACATATTATTGACAAAGATTTTTATTACAATCTTTCAAACTAATATTTCCAATCCTGTATATATATATATATATATATATATATATATATATATATATATAATAAACTATACGATTGAAAACTAAAAAAGTGGATTAAGGTCCTTGATTAACTCAATAATTGTTTTAAAAAAACAAATAGCAATTTGGTCCCTAAATTTTCAAAAGTAATAGTCAATTTACTTTGGAATTAGTTAGAATTGAGTCCCTACACTTAAAGTTGTTAATATTTAATAGAAGTTCGAGATGACACCCATCTAGAATATGAAGGAACCATTGAAAGTCCTTAAGCGGAAACGAGATCAGATCCAAATCCCAAATTTTACAGAAATCACAATTTTGCATAAGAAACATAAACAATATGCATCTAATCACAAAAACAGTATGCTAGAAAAAAAATTAAGAAAATAATAATAATAGGGGATGAAAACTTACCCTTGAAGAATGTTTTCTTCAGGTTTATCCTCTCTGCCAAATTGGCACGAACTCGAAACCTTAATTTAACTTAAATGACTACCACGAAAATGAATCCTTTGTATTCTCTAGGATGAGAATCTAAGAATTTTGTGGGCTCTGGCTTTTTGGAAGAAGAGGAGAATTGAGAGGAGTAAAGAGATTGGAAGGGTTAGGATCTTTTTCAAAGAAAACTTCTTTGTATCTTTCTACATGAACTCTAGAGAGAAGAAGGTGATAACCAACTGAACTACATACCCCTCACTCTTGCACGTTGTAAAGAGAAAAAGGGGTGGGAGTTACAACTCTCTCCCATTTTCATAAATTCCTCTCAGATTAACTTTATATTATAATGTATCAAATACATTATAGCAATTATATCATAAATAATTAAATTAATTACATCACATATAATTAATTCTCTAAATTAATTTGAACAATTTAATTTAATCCCAAAATTCATTCTCGTTGAGCTATAGAGGGGACCTCATGGACCTGTAGCTTGAAGCTTCAACGGTATGCTAATAATACATTAAACTCTTTTAATTAAATTATTCATCATCCGTTAACTGTCAGGTACTCCATTAAAGACTGACAGTTGCATTCTTCAAACTATAGATATATTTTTATGTTCATTGGATAAAAACAGTTAACAGTGTGATGACCCTTCACAAATTGTCCGTAAGTACAGCTTGACCAAAATTACCGTTTTGTCCCTATAGTTACATCTAACTCCTTAAGTACCACTAATCCCTTTAATGAATAATAAATCATAGGCCAACTATGACTAAATCCCTCTCGATCCAGGAGAGGGTGTGGTGCCACATTGTTCAAGCCCCGAAATTAGCCCTTAAGAGAGTAATTTATCTATTTTCTCTTGCGTTAAGGAAAGAGTGAATTCCCAAAATGGTAGACTTATTGAGTCGACGATCTGGCCACTCTTGCCCATACAAATCAAAGGATCGCCTTCATAGCCACAACTCACTCAAGATTCAGGCCATGTCACCTATAATCATGCTGGTGAAATGTAAGTCTCCATTATGGATGTTATATAATGAGACTAGTCATTTCATGGTCCGGTCTTATACAAACTTCTTTGTATAGAATACCCTTACTCACATGTCTCCATATGAATGATCAGGATCAGATCATTTGTAGCACTTTACAATAGTTGTAACATCTAGAAAGCGGGTCGTACTCGTAGTGTCACCAGGATAAAGTATCTAGCCTTATCCATCTACTACAGACCATTTAGGTTATCACTTAAATATGATCCATCTGTATGTCTCTACATACATGTTTAAATTACAGAAGATAACCTTGAATGTTAGTTCATTGGTTTGTTGGTTTAATGCTACTAAATGTCAAATTAAACAACTCATATTTTATTAAATAAACAAAATATTTGTACAATGCAATTACAAACTACAGAACCCAACGAGATTTAGAACATCAGCCCCAACAATCTCCTATTTGACCTAAAGCTAGTAAGGTGTACAATGTAAAAGTCAAATTAATATACAAGTACACAAAATAATAAACTAGGGCATAACACGCGCCTGGTATAAAATCTTCCACTTGTCTTAGATTAATGCGGCTTGTCCCGTAGACTCATACTCTGCAAGTGACTCTCAAATACCTTTAGCCGTTAGGACCTTTGTAAATTAATCGGCAATGTTGTGCTCCAAAGCTATCTGCGTGATGATCACGTCTTTTGATTGCAATATCTCTCGAATGAGATGATGCTTCCACTCTATGTGCTTCTTGCGTGCCTGACTCGGAGGCTCTCGAGAATTAGCTACACTATTATTACAATAAAGGGTGATGGGCTTTGACATGTCTAGAACCACTTCCAGATCAGTCAGGAATTTCCTGAGCCATACAACTTTCTTAACAGTTTTACAAGCTACTACATACTCAGCCTACATGATGGAGTCAACAATGCACCCTTGCTTGGTGCTCCTCTAAACTATTGTTCCTCCGTTAAGAGTGAGCATTAATTCTGATGTGGATTTCCTAGAATCCTTATCAATCTAGAAATTAGAGTCTGTGTATCTTGTAATGATCAAATCCTTAGAACCATACACGAGCATGTAGTCCCTCATTCTCTATAGATACTTGATGATGTTCTTAACAGCGGTCCAGTGATCAAATCCTGGACTAGACTGATATCCACTAACTATCCCCACTGCATAGCAGATGTCAGGTCTAATATATAACATCGCATACATCAGGCTGCCAAGAGCCGGTGCATTGGAGTTCCGTCTCTTTTTCTCAACCTCTTGAGGTTTTTAAGGACACCATTTCTTAGACAATATAACTCTGTTGGGTTGTATGTCCTAAAACTCGCAGTTTGTAAAGTTAAAACATATTCTGTTATCAATAAAGATGTTATTCGACATTACTTTAATAAAGTTGTTATTGGTTCTATAAATTGCACTTATAAAGTCTAAATCCAAATAAACTAAGATTCATGGCTATTATATGAATACTTGAACTTTATGTGGAGACATAAAAGTAGATCAGGTTCGAGTAAATAGTCAAAATGATTTATAGTATACAAATAAGATTACGTGTCTTATTCTGGTAACACTATCGGATGCGGTCCACTCTGTAGTTGTTACAAGTTTTTGTAAAGGTGTTACAAACGAAGTGATCCTATTCATTCATGTATTGACATGAGGAGTGGGGGCGTCCTATGCAATGAGTTTCTGTAAGATCGGACCAAAAATAAGTCACTCTTACTTTATAACGTTGTTTACTATTTAAGACTGACTATTTCGCTTAGATGACCTACGTAACTCGATCTTAATCCTGAGCTAACTATGAAGTCCTATTTATTCGGGACTATCCTTATATTTTCATAGTTGAGGGTTGACTCAACAGCACTGGCCCAATAATCCTGCCATTTTAGGAGTAAGACTGGGTAGATAGTTGAGAACATAGGGTGTAATAAGGTATTTAAGCCTACCCGATTTAGGGATAGAAGAAAGGTTGTTCTCTTAAGTACTAAATCCAGATCTTGAATAAGGGGTCCCACCCCCTCTTTGGCTCGAGAGGTATCCGGTTTAGTGATTGGATCACAAACCAATTATTCATTAAAGAATCAGTGGAACTTAAGGAACAAGATGTAATATCGGGGGTAAAACAGTAAGTAGACCGCGTTATTACGAACAACCTATGAAGGGTCGACTTACTGATTATGGTTAAATCAAGTGGACACAAATATATATACAATGAGGATAATGCAACTATCGAACTATAGTGGTGTGACTTGATAGTTAACGAATACTGATTAATTTGGTCTAAAGAGTTTTAGCCAATTAATCTTAAATCATTGGAGCTCATGATCTGTAGATCTATAAGATCCTTCTACTAGCTCGTAAAACATGAACAACTTGAATTAATAAATTGATTGAATTTGGAATGATATTAATTTGAAATGTTCAAATTGAAATTAGGGTTTGAATTTGAATAGTTCAAAATTCAAATTAGAGTTTATATAATTATATTTGATATAATTAATTAATAATTAGTTTATTGAAATTACACGAAATTGGAGAGTTTATAATATTTAAATATTAATTACTTGAATAAGATTCATGTTTAACATTAGGTGTGTGATTAATTTAATATTTGATATTAAATTATGATATAATTAATTAAATATATTTAATTAATTAAAATTAAGTTAATTTCTCATTTTATTTCAAATTTCAAAATTTGAAATTGTGATTTTGATTTTGATTGATTTTGAAATTAATTAAAATTTAAATTGAGAAAGTGGAAACACCCCACTTTTCACAAAAAGAAGGTGTTTCCTCTTTGAATTACCATCTAGCCTAATCTTCATCATCTTGGTGTTGGAATTTAGATGGTCGAGAAATACCTGCATGAAAAAGTTGAATAAAAACTCTTCATTTTGTTAGAAGGAAAAAAAAAAGGTTCTTGGTTGCTGAAATTAGTTTCTATAGAAAAGTTTATTCATCACCTGCAAATCCTTTTTTCCCTTCACAAATTCACTCCACCTTGGTGTTTCACCACTCAAATTCAAGGTTGAAAATAGTAAAGAAGATCTCTTGGTGGTTCACTATTAAATTGGAGTTGGAATCACGTGAAGAGCAGCTTGGAATTGGGAGAATTTGTCAAATGTATGTTGCTAAGAAACCCTATTCGTAAATTTATGTTTAAGCATGCTTTTAGAACTCAAATTAAATGTAATTAGAGTACTTATCGATTTTGTTTGCTTCCGTTGCATGCTAGTATATCCTAACAAACTCCATATCTGAAAGGAAGTAAACCTCTCTTGAAGTTCTGCTTCGAAAATTTGAGAAGCATCTTGTTAATGTACGATGCCTGAAGTTTCAGTAGTTTCTTTGGAAATTTCATTCAACACAATTTTATTGTGAGGCTTATGCTCCCTTATGTGGTATTCTTTTTGAAAAGTAGCATTTGTCGACACAAACACTTTATTTTTCTTAGGGTCAAAGAAGTAACCACTTTTTATTCCTTTGAGATAGCCTACAAATAGGCACAGCTTTGAACGAGGTGTTCTAGTTTCTTAGAATTTTCCTCAAGCACATGTGATAGGCAACCCCAGATTCTGAAATAACGTAAACTAGCTTTACAACCATTCCATAACTCCAAATATGCTTTCGTAACACTCTTGGATGGAACTCAGTTCAAAATATACACTCCAGTCTGTACTGCAAAACTACAAAACAAATTAGGTAAGGAAGCATAACTCATAATAGACTGAACCATGTCCAACATGGTTTGATTTCTCCTTTTTGATACACCATTTTGCTGAGGTGTACCAAGTACTGAGAGTTGGGATACAATTCTATACTCTATCAAATAGTTCCAAAATGTAAGATCCAAAAACTCTCTACTTCGATCAGATTGAAAATTCTTCATTGTTCTATTCAATGCATTTTCAACTTCAGCCTTAAACTCTTTGAACTTTTCAAAGGATTTAGACTTATGTTGCATTAAATAAATATACCCATACCTCGGGTGATGAAATATTCAAACCCTTCTCTTGCTTTTACATTATTGGACCACAAAAGTCTGAATGTACAAGCTCTAAGGGTTCTTTGGCCCTATGACCTTTTTCGGTAAAAGATCTATTAGTCATTTTGCTTTCAAGGCATGATTCACACATAGGTAAAGAGTTTTTTTTTTCAACTCGCTTAGAAGTTCATTCTTTACCAATCTCTCAATCCTATTGAGATTGATGTACCCTAATTTTAGGTGCCAAAGTTACGCATTTTCTTTAAGAGAAATTTTAAGTCTTTTATTTTGAGTTACTGTAGTTTTAAATATTTCAGTGTTAAGGAGGGCTTTAGTCGCTAACAGTCTTAGCACATAAAGATTGTTTTCCAGCTTAGCAAACAAATATTAATACCATTCTTTGAAATAAACACTTTATTTACAAAGAATTGAATACAATAATTTTGTCCCAAACACTTTATAGAAATTAAGTTCCTTTTCAAACTAGGAACAACATATTCGTTTTCAAGTAAAACATATTTATTCTGTAAAGCCAACTGGAGTCCTCCCATTGCCACAACTGAGACAACATCCAATTCCAACATGCATTGTCATTTCCCCAGCTTCTAGTTACCGCTAGGAACTAATTCCTTGAAATGAAGAACAAACATGGTTAGTGATGCCTGAATCAATTATCCAGGCAGAATTATCATTCTCCACTAAATAGGTCTCCGATACAAGTAAATCATATTTACCTTGCTTAGCCTTCTTCTTTTCTGCCAAGTATTTGGGACAGTTCATCTTCCAATATCCCTCGTGGTTGCAATGGAAATAGATTCCTTTTGCAGTCTTGGTCTTCTTGCCCTTTTGGGTAGTAGCTGGTGGGTTAGCTTTCCCCTTTCCACCTTTCTTCTTCTTCCAATTTTTGGTGCTGGAAGAAGAAGGCACAAACTTAGTTCAAGAGGACGATCCTCTGTAGAACTTATTTGAGGATGAGGCAACATTTGGCTCTCTTTTTTGTTCCTTTCTTTTCATCAAGAATTGAAAAGTTTGAAGCTCATTGAGCAAGGTGGTCAAATTGTAGTCAATCCTGTTCATAACAACATTGCTACGAAACTGTAGGAAATTTTCAGGTTAAGATTCCAAAATGAAGCTAACGTAACTGGCTTCATCAATGACAAACCCATTCATCTTTGTCACGTTAAAATGGACTATCATGTTGAGAACATGTTCTCTAACGGATGTCCTTTTTGCATATGGGCATTGAATATACGTTTAAGAGCGTCATACCTAAGTTGTACGAACGGTTGTCCGTACATCCCCCGCAGGGACTCCATGTTCTCACAGGTAGTGATCATGAGTTCATGCTTCTTGGCTAAGACTTCTGAAAGGCTTGCCAAGAGATATACTTGAGCCTTCTCGTTTGCCTGTATCGTATGCCTCTCAAACATTTCGAGTGGCATTTGGAGCAAGAATAGGAGGATAATCCTCCATTAGGACAAAACGGAGTTCATCGATGATTAGTATAGTGTTGATTGTATTCTTCCAGGTTATATAATTTTTGCCGTTAGTTTGTCGGTGATGAGCATATTTAAAGTCGCAGAAGTCATAATAAATTGCTGAAACCATATAAATTATTTATATTAGTATATCATGCATTAACCCTTTAGAAAAATCAATCAATTTTAGCAAAATAACTAATGCACCCTAAGTAATATCTATTTTGCAATGATGCTTCAATGAGACGGGACAAAAGCCACCATAGGGTGATCAAGTGCTCCTTCATTGAAATGAGACTATCTCAACCAATAGACAGAACAACTCCTTGTTACCATAACTATCAGTCATCATTATTCGATCCAGAAATTGTTAAACTCACTTAACATTTCTTGTAAGTGTGACCCCTCATTTTAGATTCTAGAGTTCCGCCCCAATGAGCCAACCGTATAGAAAAATCAATTGGGGCGAAAACTAAAGTAACCCTTATCCATTTCTAGAATTTGAAGAAAGCATGATACAAAATGCCATCCATAGGGGGACACTCAAGATGACTCAAGGCTGAGCATGAAACTTTACCTCAAACTAATGAGAGAGATCGAGGGATCAATTGACGCTTGTCAAGTTCCCACTTACTATAAATGCTCTCTCCATTCACCTTAATATTGATCTATAGAAACACAATCCATAGGAGGATACTCAAAGTGCCTCAAGGCCGAGTATAGATCTCACGGTGTGAACATTTAGGGAGAAACTTGAAGAGGAAAAATGAAGTATCATATATCCCATTTTTCTCCCACTGAGCGTTTTACCTAGGGTTCATTAACTTAGGAAAATCCGACTACTAATTTTAACTAAGTGTTTGTTTAATTTGCCCAAAAGTAATACTTACTTTGGATAGTTAAACAACTTTGATTAAAGTTTATTAAACATTTTAATAAACTTTAATGAAACATCGCATGCTTGTAACAAATCTATCTAATTCACCTTTCCAGGTAAGTTCTTAGGTAGGGGTGTTACATTTCCGTCAACTTAAATACTCCAGCCTAGACAAAACAAACCTTAGACAAAAGGTCCTTTATAAATATACTTATTAAAAATTTAATCTTTTAATTAAGAATCAATTTAATCCAATTAAATCGATTAAAAGATTAAACTTAAATTTCTAATCTCATTAGAAAAGTGATCTTAGGTCTATATGAATAATATTTTAAAACTATTTTAAAAGATGATTTTAACTTAAGATTTGCATGCAATTCTGAATTATTGATTTTAATTTCTAATTTTGTTTAATTATAACTTTTATAAAAAAAATGAAATTAATTAAAACCATATATTGCATGTGAAAGTATACTTAGGTAATATTATAACAATAATAAAATACCCTAAAGTGGTGACATGCTTCATGCAATTCCATTTCATTACTAACATACATAACATTTATACATTAAAGTAATGAAATAAATAATAACATACATCCAAACATACATATACTATAACTCTTATAATATAATCGATGCTTGTATATGTTATTAATGCATGCATGCATATATTATAACATTTATACTATATGATACATGATCATGCTATATTAATCAAATCATGCAATTATATATATTATACACTTATAATATAAATGATGCATGAAATTAAATGCATAACCTATGGTGGGATTTAATATTATATGATATACAATATAACATATATATTTAAATAAAAATCATAAATCAAATGCATAATTAATAAAATAATTATTGGATTGAGATTAGACAATTAAACAATTAATTAAATTAATATAACACTGATATTAATTTAATTAATCAAAGTAACTATCTATTACATAAATAAATAGTCAACCGATTCAAAGCAAGCGAACTAGGACTTGAACTGCTTGAACCGAACCATCTAGCCTCTGAATGGACTCGAACCTCTTAAACTGATCAAACCGCAAACGAACCAAATCAGTCACGAACCGAATCGGACAAGAACCGAGTTGTTCTTTCCATCTCAGAGCATTGCAATGCTACGGAAAGAATAAATTGTTGTTCTTCTTCGCAGTGTTGCAATGCTAGGGCACAACGTTGCAACGCTGCGGTACAATCTCCATTATACAATCATGATCTCCTTTGTTTCTTCATTGAATTTGGTCTCAATTTCTCCCGAACACGATCGGAACAACCATGAATGACTCAAGAACACAAAAATACAGACTCGATCGTAATTATATGTCCTATAACATAGGCCCTTACAAATTAAATTGTAAAAACAAAGCGATAAAACAAAGTGACCAATCCCAAAAACATCCAATAATTTTAAATCAACACATTCTTATACATTCATCATATGAAAATACAAAATGCTTAAATCTCGGCATTAAACTGTAAAATTAATTTCAAAAATTTAGAAAAAAAATTGGGAAAACCCTACTCTGATACCAATTGAAGGAACTGTTGAAGGTCCTTGAGCGGAAACGGGATCAGACCCAAATCCCAAATTTTACAGAAATCACATTTTACAGAAGATAACATAAACAATATGCATTTAATCGCAAAAATAGCATGCTGGAAAAACCAATTAAGATAAAAAAAATAATAATAATAGGGAGATGAACTTACCTTGAATAACGTTTTCTTCACGTTTATCCTCTCTACCAAATGACCACGAACTTGAAATCTTAATTTAACCCAAATGGCCACCACCAAAAGAAGTCCTCTATATTCTCTATGATGAGAATCCAAAAGTTTTGTGGGTTCTGGCTTTTGGAAGAAGAGGGGAATTGAGAGGAGTAAAGAGATTGGAAGGGTTAGAATTTTTTTCAGTGAAAACTTCTTGAATTGCACACCCCTCACTCTTGTACGTTGTAAAGAAAAAAAATAGGTGGGAGTTACAACTCTCTCCTAAAAATAATTTTCAAAAAATAAAATTAATTTTAATAGAAATATTAATACATATTTATATGATAAACACTTTATCCTATAAGGTATATTAAACTATATGTTATATCAAATATAACATATAAATAATAGTTTAATATTGTATCCAATACAATATAACTGATAGTTTAATTCTCTTAACAACGATATTTAATATAAATCCCATTTATATTAAGTTTAATTATATGAATCCAATTCACATAATTAATATTTGAATCATATTCAAATATTTATTTTCTCGAAAAAAAACTTTATATTATAATGTATCAAATTAATTATAGTAATTATATCATATATAATTAAATTAATTATGTCACATATTATTAATTCCCTCAATTAATTTGAACAATTCAAATTAATCCAAAAATTGATTCTTATAAATTCTCGTTGAGCTACAGAGGGGACCTCATGGACCTGTAACTTGAAGCTCCAATGGTATGCAAATAATAAATTAAATTTCTTTAATTAAATCATTCACCATTTGTTAACTGTCGCGACTCCACGAAAGACCACAAATGCACTCTTTGCACTATAGATATATTTTTGTGTCCGTTGAATAGAACCAGCCAATAATGCGATGACCCTTCACAAATTACTCGTAAGTATAGTTAGGCCAAAATTACCGTTTTGCTCTTGTAGTTACATTTAACTCGTTAAGTACCACCGATCTCTCTAATAAACAATAAATCATAGTCCAACTATGATTAAACCCCTCTTGGGCCAGGAGAGGGTGTGGTGTCACATTGTTCAAGCTCCGAAAGCAGCCCTTAAAAGACCAATATATCTACTTTTTCCGACATTGGGAAAGGAGTTAATTCCTTCTTGTGTAGTTGTGTTTCATCTCCTCAATCAGACAAATCCTAAAAATGGTAGGCTTATTGAGTCGGCGATCTGGCCCCTCTCACCTATACAAATCAAAGAACTGCCTTCATAGATAATAGTTTGCAACTCACTTAGGATTCAAGCCATGTCACCTATGGATATCCTGATGAAATGTAAGTCTCTATTATGAACGGCGTTATATAATGAGACTAGTTATTTCATGGTCTAGTCTTATACAAACTTCTTTGTATAGAATACCCTCGCTCACATGTCTCCACATGAGTAATCAAGATCAGATCATTTGTAGCACTTTACAACAATTGTAACATCTAGAATGCGGGTCGTACTTGTAGTGTCACCAGGATAAGGTATCTAGCTCTACCCATCTACTACAGACCATTTAGGTTATCATTTAAACATGATCCACCATTATGTCTCTACATATATGTTTAAGTTATAGAAGATAACGTTGGATGTTAGTTCATTGGTTTGTGGGTTTAATGCTACTAAATATCAAATAAAACATCTCATATTTTATTAAATAAATAAAATGTTTGTACAATACAATTATAAACTACAAATCCCTACGAGATTTAGGGCATCAATCCCAAAGAATATACGTGTACAAATTAATAGGCCTTTTGTGCAAGGTTAGTTCAAGCTTGTGATGGTCAAAATTGAATTTGTTCAAACTAACACCATAAGGTTTTTTGCCTTTGTCGATACAGAAAAGCGTAGACATATCTTAAGAAATGCATCAACGGAGCCTTTGCCAATGTTTTCATGTAGAGCGCTAACCATGAGCAGAAATCTGTCGGTAAAGCTTTTGTTGATGCATTTTTACGTTGTATCTACATTTATGCCGAGGAAAGATCTTTCGACCAACCCAACAACCTATATGAGCAAAAATAGCATTTCTACCAATAACGACCTTTGTTGGTAGAAATCAATTACTAGTCGCTCATGATACATCAATAAATAGTGTTTTTTGCCGACGCGGAAGTAAATGTGAGCAGAAGTCTCCTTTTTGGCCACACACAAAGTGTCGCCATAGCTTTATATCTACTCACGTATATTACTTGTGGTCATCATGTATTTCTAACAATGCAAAAAAAACGTCGGTAGAAAGTGATTCAATTTTTTTGCCAACATTTATATGTTTCGAAAGATCGATATTTTTTTTTATAAAAAGTTAATTTCAATTTCCTGTAGAAAAATATGTTTAAATTTGTAACAACAAATTCAATATTATAAAAGGAAATGTTTCCTTAGCAAAATATATCACTAGAACAAAAATTCTTTAGTGTTTGGTTGTTTATTTCTTGAGCTGTTAGTTTACACTACACAAATTGAATAGAAAATATTAATTACACACAAAAAAAAAAAAAAAAAACAAAACAAAACTTGGCTTGGTCTTCTCATAAAAATGTCATTTGTGCCATGTTTTCAAAATATAGAGATCTAAGAAAGATATATTAAAGTCCAATAAGTACAACATACTCAATCTTACTTTTTAAAAATGAATCATGTATCAAAATTAATAAAACAAACCCATAATTGTATGATTTTAAAGTCCCATATGCTCTATACCCACCACGAAACCTATAAAAATGTCCTTAGTGTACATATTGAAGCGAATGTTCTCCAAAAAAACGGTTCAATATATTGGTCTCTTTACTTGCTCCCAAAACCAAAAAAGTTTTCAAAAACTCTTCAAAAATGTCTAAGTACTTTAAAGCATGAAATGGACATAATGCATAATTTTCAAGTCCCATATGTCCTATACCCACCCAAACTTGTAAAAGTGTCTTAAACATGCATATTAAAAATTCATGTCCTCCAAAAAAAAAAAAAAAAACAAGGTTCAAACATGTTGGTTTCTTTACCCGCCTCAAATCCATCAAGTTTTTAAAAACTCTTTAGAAAGTGTCAAATGTGATTTAAAACCTAAAATGGACATAATTGCATGATTTTTAATTATCATATATTCTATACCCACTTGAAACCTATAAAAGTGTCCTAAGCATGCATATTAAAAAAGTTCAAACATGTTGGTCTTTCTACCTGTCCAAAACCATCAAAGATATATAAAATGTGTGGATTTAAAAGATTTCTACCTATGACAGATTTTAAACTTTTTGCCCACAAACTATACGATGGTAGAAACCCAAAATAATGTGTTCCACTAAGCCCACTTAATTT